>NC_081844.1:31627340-31974840 GCF_963259705.1 Myotis daubentonii
TAGAAAGGCTCAGCCTCAGAACACGGGCATGGTAGAGGGCAGGTATGTGGGTGAAAACCAGCGATTAAAGGGAGAAGTCACATATGGAACAGTGACCCCAAAGGCCTTCCCTGTCTCAGCTTCTAGAACGATGGCTGTCAGGCCATGAGAAAACTCTGCAGATGTGACCGACATTTGGGGGGTCCCCTACAGGGGCCAGTCCTCCCATCTCCCATCATCACCCAGAGGGAAGCCACCCCCATGGTAAGGAGCTTCCTGTCGGCTCTGTGGCACGCCCCTCATAAATGCCAGCCAACGAAGAAGAGACTAGAACCCAAAGACGGGGGGGGGGGGGGGGGGGCGGGGGGGACTTGGAGGAAAGAGATAAAGAACAAAAAAGCAGTTCCAGAAAAGCCCTTGTGTGTGTGATCCTCGGAGAGCTTAGAGAAGACAGAAGCCAGGAAACAAGTTTCCGTTTGCCTTTTGAAAAGAAACTCAAAGAACCAGGAGCCCTTGGAAATTAGAAACCTGCGAATCAAAATTAAAATGTCAACAAAGGGGTTGGATGAAAGAGTAGAATGAGAAGACAAAAAGGGGGAAAATGTAGACAAGAAAATTAGCCCAGCCAGTGTGGCTCAGTAGAGCATCGACCTATGAACCAGGAGGTCACGGTTTGGCACGTGCTGGGTGTGGGCTCGATCCCCAGCAGGGGGCATGCAAGAGGCAGCCTATCAATGATTCTCTCTCATCATTGATGTTTCTATCTCTCCCTCTCCTTTCCTCTTTGAAATAAAAAATATTTTTAAAAAAACAAAAGAAAATAGATCAATCCAGGAAGTCCCATATGTGACAAAGGAGACTTCCACAAAGAGAAAACAGAGAAAATGAAGTGAAGTGGAAGGAACCACCAGTGATGCCCTTTAAGAAAGTTACTAGGGGCCCAGCCAGCGAGGCTCAGCAGTTGAGCCTCAACCAGGAGCCAGAAGGTGGCCAGTTCGATTCCCGGTCAGGGTACACGCCTGGGTTGCGGGCTGGATCCCTGGTGGAGGTGCGTGCAGGGGGCAGCCGATTGAAGATGTTCCTCTCTCCCTGACTTTTCTATCTCTCTATCCCTCTCCCTTCCTCTCTCTAAAAATCAATAAAAATATTTTTTTTTAAAAAAAGAAAGTTACGAGGAGTGGAAGACACAACAGAGTCCACTGAAAGTCCAGCACAACAAGTGAAATAGACCCCAACCAAACCACACTGTAGACGTGCAGGATGTGGAGAATAAGAAGATCCCACAAGCTTTCAGAGAGAGAAAAAATACACCCACCACCGTGTGAAGCACAGGATGAGGAAGCAGGCAGCTAACGGCCCAAGACTGGAAGCGGGAAGCCATGGGGCAAGAGGAATTCACCGCCCAGGACACTGTCCTCAGCCAAACCACCGATCTCCCAGGAAAGTGGAAGGAAACGCTGTCTGGAAATGCCCAGGTGCGGTGGGTGCACGTTCTTAAGACAAGGGCACGAACCAAGAAACAGGGACCTGGACTCAAGAAATCGGTGCTACGTCCCGGGAATCTCTAAATCCTGCAGGAGAGAGAGGCCAGGACCACACTGGGCATAGCCAGCCCTGAGCAGAGACGTTAGTTCCATTGGAGAGGCTGGGGAGGAGAGTCACAGGCACACAAAACAAAGGCGATCGCTAGCTCCAGAAAACCCCCCGACACACACACACACCAAATCCTAGAAAATAAAAGTGTTCTTGGTGTTCATTGTTCCAAGTCTACTTACATATACCAACATAGCACTAAATGTTCAGTTATCCAAGAATTGTGGTAAAATGATTGTGAAAGCAATATGCATAAGAGAGCTAAGTCTCTATCTCCAGGAGTAGGAAGTCAAAGGACAATGTCCAACTGATAAATCAAGAGATATGGCCCAGCTGGCATGGGTCAGTGGCTGGGCGTCAACTTATGATGAACCAGGAGGTCACGGTTCAATTCCTGGTCAGGGCAGATGCCTGGGTTACAGACTCGATCCACAGCGGGGGGCTTGCGGGAGGCTGCCCATCAATGATTCTTTCTCATTCATTGATGTTTCTGCCTGTCTCTCCCCCTCCCTTCCTTACTGAAATAAATAAAAATATTTAAGAAAAAGATATGTAAAACATTATTTTGAAATATGGAAGCAAAGACCAGAGAAGCAGCCAATAGAAGTGCTAATGGCAGCCCTCCGGGAGTGGGACACACATGCTTTGTTTAAAACAGTTTTATAAGCTTAGCACAGTTGTAAGCATACAGCAGAACACTACAAATATTGCTGCTAGTGATTCTGATGAGAAGAAAACATACGTACCCTTGAGGGGCTCATCGCCGAGTCAGCTAGCTTTATATAGTTAGGGGGGCACTTGAGAGCTTACCGCATGCCATGCATATCCACACATTTCGGTTAAGAAGTACACCTACAAGGTCAAATAAATTCTAAAATGTGCCTATTTATAAGAAAATAAAGACAGAGACTGGAGGGGAGCAACTCCAGCCCACCACCACTGTCTGTTTCTATGCATCCATGAGCTAAAAATGCGTCTTCACATTTTTCAGTGGCTGAAGAAAATCGCCATAATATTGCATGGCATGTGAAAAGTATATGAAGTTCAAATTTCAGCCTTCCATAAATAAAGTTTTATTGGAACAGTCATGCCTGTTCACATACATGTTATTAATGGAGGCTTTTGCGCTACAAAAGCAGAGTTGAGTAGTCCAGCAAGAGGTCATGAGGCCCTTTACAGAGACAGTTAGCCAACTCTTCAGTTAGGGCAGCGGTTCTCAACCTGTGGGTCACGACCCCTTTGGGGGTCGAATGACCCTTTCACAGGGGTCGCCTAAGACCATCGGAAAACACATCTATAATTACATATTGTTTTTGTGATTAATTCCTATGTTTTAATTATGTTCAATTTGTAACAATGAAATTGGGGGTCACCATAACATGAAGAACTGTAATAAAGGGTCTCGGCATTAGGAATGTTGAGAACCACTGAGTTAGAGGATGAAGGTTGGGGGACAGAGGATGGAGAGGATCAAGGAGGAATCCTGAAGCAGGGACATAGGGAAAAGTCCTCCGACAGATGCGTCTTGCCTTGTGGTACTGTATGGATCCCCTGCTCTTCTTCCTGGGTCTTTATTCTTTCATGTGATTCTATTTATTTGTTCTGTGAGGGCCTACTGTGTGCCAGGCTCCAGAGATAAATGATTGCCCAGGCCAGAGCTGTCTCTGCCCTCGCTCACGGAGTGTATATCTGTCAAGGGGAGCGAGGCGAGGCAGGAGGGCTATGGACAAGACAAAGTGAGACAGGGTGACGGGCAGTGGTTTAGTCTTGAATGATGGGTGGTCACTGTGAGTGCCTTGGGAAGTGACCTGGACCCAGTTCACACAGCGCAAACCTTCAAGCGTGGCAGGGAAATGATGTGCCTGGCTCCACCTGCAGCATAGGGAGACAGGGTGAGGGATGTGGGGGCTGCGCAGGCCGCCTCCCCCATCAAAGGTGGATCGCCTCTGGCACCCCAAAGCAGGTTTCCTGGAGGGGCTCTTCGTTCCGCCAGTCAAGAATGATCCAGCCGACCACGGTCTGGGTGCAAAGCAAGGGATACAGCATTTTTCCTCGAAAGAGCAGATTCCTCCGCTGAATCCCTGAGTCCCCCGCAGGGAGGGGAAAGCTAAATTTAAAGATGAGCTAATTGGGACGGTCTGATCTGGCCTCATGCTCCAGCTGCGGATCTGCAGGGGCCACACCACCAGCTCAGCCGTCCCCACATCTGGCTGCAGCTGCCCTACCGCGCCTGCCCTCCAAATCCAGAAAGCATAATCATGGACACATTCTCCTCGGGGTCTATCATGTGCCCCACACTGCGGTATACCAGCAGGTGAGCCCGGGAGCCGGACAGGCTGAGTCCAAAGCCCCGTCTACCATTTCCTGTGACCTAAGGTCAAGCTCAGCACTCTCTAAGCGTCAGCTTTCCCATCGTACGGGAGTGCTCGCCTCACAGGTGACAGGCACTGCTCATCCTCTCCCCTCCCCAATATTCATTGGCTTAAAAAATATGTTCTGAGCACCTACTATGTGCCAGGTACTGAAGTCACAGCAGTGAACCGTCCAAAGGCCCTGCCCGAGGACTTTGCCCCGGGGAGCTGATGTTCTAGAAAGGATGCAGTCAGTAAACAAGATGAACAAGTAAGATACATGGTCTATCAGACCCTGGCAGCCCTACGGAGCCACCGGAGAGATGGAAGGGTCGGCGGGGTGAGGTACTCTGTAGAGCTGCTGGCCCCATTTCCAGTATTAGCCATTCATTCGGTTGCAAGTGGCAGGAATGCCCTCCTGAGCAACCAAAAAGCAAACGCTTGCTTCCTACCCGAGGCACAGAATGCACTCCAGGTGTGGCCGAGTCCAGGGACTTGAATTCTCCCTGTGAGATGCCGTCTCGCTCTGCCTCTAGGACCTGCTTCCTCCAGGCTGGCTCCTCCTCAGGCAGGCTGATGGGCTCAGTCACCAGGCCAGGCCCATGCCCATCACACAGCGAGAGGAGGCAGCTAGGACCTCCAGGGAGGGGTCCTTTCAGGCACAGAAGTGAGGTCTTACTCTCAGAAAGGCGTGGGTGTGGGGTGGGGGGTGAGTCTGAAAAGGCTTCATCAAAATGGTGCCAGTTGAGATGAGCATGGAAGGATGAGATGGAGATGCCAGCTGGGTGGGGGAAGTGCATTCCAGGCAGAGGACAGCAGTGCAAAAGTATGCAAATTCCTGTAGTTTTCAGACTGTTGGGTGTTTGGTGGGAGCAGAAACAGACAAGTCCAGAGAGGTAGCCGGAGGCCAAACATGAAGAGCCCTGAATGCCAGACTGTTTTAGGCTCAGTCCCGCGGGCAGCAGAAGCTACGGAAGAATTTAAAGCAGGGAAGGGCCACAGTCCCATCTTCCTCCCTTGGTGATAGAATGGAAGGTGAATGGTGGCAAGGAGGAAAACTAGAGGCAGCCGAAAACCAGGGAGGAGCTGCTGTATCACCAGCCAGCACCAGACGGGTGGCCTGGGGAATCAAATTGACAGGATTAAAATATGGAGGGTGAAGAGCCTGGGACTGGGAGATTCCGGTGTCGGATCCGAGGATGAGGCTACCAGCGGGCTTCAGGCAGGTGTAAGGGAGGGGAGTCCCCCAGCTCTCGGCAACAGGCAGGAGACACTGGCGTTGCCATGTCCGGGGATTGGAAGACCCATCGTCTTTGGAATTCAACGTGGCCAATTCTTGGATGCCTCCAGGGATGGGGAGCTCACCCCTTCAATAGTTCTGACCTAAATAAACTATGGACTCAAATTTATACCCTTAGAGTTAGGCACAGCTCAGTGCCCCTGTCCACACCTTGGGGGGCTCCCTGTACCCTGGGCCAGCCCTAGGAGATTTGGCACCTGACACTGTCTCCTTAAGTCTATCCTTCCCCTGTCTCAACACTTTTGCTTCCTCTGACCATGGGACAAGGACCCCTGAGGGTCCTGGGGAGGGTGTAGGTATTACTCAGACACTAAGTATCCACTCACAGAGGGAGAAGGGCAGCCGGGTCAGATACTCTTCCTGTCTCTCTGACTGTGCCAAGGAGAAAGTCTCCAGGGGTGCCAGGGCATCTTAACATCCTGGATGCTGTCCTTGCCGAGCAAAGGGAAGGCAGGCCTCCCCCGTGGGGCCTGGGGCCGCAGCAGCAGTCTCTGGTGAGAATCTAATGATGCTGTCGGTTTCTGCTTTGGCTATTTTGATGTTGCATTTCTATTTCTGGCAAGTGATGATGGTTTGCCTTATATGGTGGGTCTTCATCACCTGGCAGAATGCCAGCTGCAGGATCCCAGCCCTGTGCTGGTGGCTGGGAGGCAGGGGGTGGGTGCGGGCGGACCCGGGAACTATCCCACCGCGGGATCTGTGGAGCCGGGAGCCCTGCTTAGCAGGACTGTTCTCAGAGGCTCCTCTGTGCAAACACTACCACCGCGAATAAATTACACCACCGGGCAGGAGCGGCCCTCCCCGACCCTCTCCTCCTGCCCACTTCCCTCGCTGAGGATAACCCTGTTGCCAGTGGAGGGTCCCTTCTGGAACTTTCCTCTCCTGTATGACATAAACGGGATCCTGCCGTTTGCACTGTCACATCCTGGTGCTGGTGGTTTTCAACAATGGTAGATTTTAGCACCTTAATAGTTTCCTAGTTTTTGTGCATAATATTCCATCACATGGATGTTCTGTGACTCTCAGCGGCGGTCCACTATTCCCAGAAACCCCATGACGCCTTGGAGGCATAGCCACTGAGCCAGTGGTTCTCCACCTTGGCTGCACATTAGAATCACCTGGGAATGGAGTTCAAAAAGATTCCCAGGTGATTCTAATGTGCAGCCAAGGTGGAGAACCACCGCACTACGCCTTTGGGAGTAACAAGGTTAAATAGGGGACCAGGTTATCTGGGAATCTTGGTTCATCGCTCTCCCAAGATTAGCTTCTTCCAAGTGGACCCCTGCAGTAGAAGGAGCGGTAAGGGGGGCCAGGCGCGGTGCAGGGTCATCCAGGGCTCGTCCAGCTGTCCTGTGAGAGGGCGGTCAGTGCTGCCTGGCCCCGCAGAGGGAGAAGTGGAGGCCGGGGCAGGGGCAGGGGCAGTCCTGCCTCCGGCACAGCGGGTTGGCCCCTCAGGCCCCTCCGTGATTCTCCAAAGCGGGGCTGCTCCACCTGCGGCCTCTGAGCCGCAGGGTATCCTTCCCTCTGGCTCCAATGTTCCCTTAATGATGATGACGACCATCGCGGTATAGCGGTGGACATATTTGGAGCGCTGTCTCTGCACCAGGCACCAGCAGCCCTTTACAACGACAGGTAATTCATTCAAGGGGCCTCCGCAGGCGGAAGAGGTGACGGAGGGCGTTGGAGTCGCGGAGTTGCTTACCTCCCGGACACGCAGCTCACTCACGCACCCCCTTCCCGGGCGCGCGCTGCGGCACCTGCTCCAAGCTCCAAGGCCTGTGCCTTCCGGGATGGGGGCGGGGTGGGAGGGGAGGTGCGCGCCCCGCGGCTTCAGGCCAGGAAGCGGTGTGGAGCGGGCGGCCGCCTCCAGTCCCCGCCCGGGCCAGCGGGAGGGGCCGCCGGCGGCGCGCGGAGCCGAGCGTAGGACGACCGGCCGGCGCTAGGACCCGCGGGGGCCGCCCAGGCCGCAGTCTCCGGCTCCCCCCACCCCAGCCCACCTCACCCCGCCCAAAATGAGGAAACGGAGGAACTTGTTCCAAGTTGTGCTGCCAGGGCCGCCTGGGGGTGCGCAGCCAGGGCGCCGGGGCCTTCGTGGGGGCGGGGGCGGGGCGCGGCCCGGAGACTCCCTCTGAGCAGGTGAGCGGGCGGCGGGGATGTGGGGTGAGACCGCGGGCGTATGGAGGGCTCCCGGAGGCCTGGGCGTGCACCCCGGGGACCGGTGCGGTGTGCGCACGAGTGTGCGCGTCCGGGGCGCGCGGCGGGTCGAGGCTGGGGCGGCGGTGGTCAGAGGCGATCCGGGGCGGGTGCAGGGTATTTTCCTGGGTGTAGGGGGTGCGCGTCTGGGAGCCCCTGGTGTGTGTATCCGCGCGTCCACGTGGAGGGATGTGCGCGTGTGACAGATGCGTGTGCACGGCCTTGCGTGTAGCTCTGTCCGGGTGGCCCAACGTGTGGCGCCCAGGTGTTCAAGTGTGTGTGTTTGGGGGTGGGGAGGGGCGGGAGGGAGACACAGATACGTTTCCAGATGTCTGAGCACCTGTGTGTGTGTGTGTGTGTGTACACATTTGTAGACGCGTGTGTACACCTGTCTCTAGGGGGGACGTGCCCTTGCTTGCGTACCTGCGGGCCTGTGGGTACCTGTGTCCACCTGTGTCCAAGCCTGGTGTGTTTCTCTGTGTGCTTGTGTGTACATGGATCAGTATGTGTGTGAGTACATGTAGGGCTGGGTATTTACGGGTTGCACACTGGAGGAGCAGAGACTTACCCTGGAACCCGCCCCACGGGCCCAGCCACCTGTGGTGGGGTCGATGGGGTGGGAAGATCCTCACCCAAGCAGCAATGAGGGACTGGGGTGGGGTAGAGGGAGTAGAGAGGTCCAGCTGGCCAGCCCCAGGAGCTCAGCAGGGCTGCACTGTCCCACTGTAGGGTCAGAGTTTCTTGGCAATGACCTTGAATCATTCCATATTTCCCTGCCCTGCTCTTCCAGAAAAGAGGAAGAACCAGGCGTGATGAGGTGGCACTGAGCTCCCCAGGCGCCTGTGGGCTGCGGGGGCCTGAACCAGGCGTGTCCCTCCTCCCCAGCCTGTGGCCACTTGCTCTGTGCCCATGCTGGTCCTCAGTTTCCTTTGGGAACAATGGTAGGGCTAGGCTCCCCGATTTCGTCACTGATGTTTAATGGCTTTGACTCAGCTAAGGAACGACCCTCCGTAAAGACCACCTTCCCAGAGGGGCCTGGAGAACCAGTATTTATAACTCCCCGACCCCCATGCCTCTGGCTGTTGCCTCCACCCGGCCTGGCTGGCAGTGGTAGTGATGGCCCCCGAGCCCCAGCCTGGCTTGCATCTGCCCCCCAGCTGGTCTCTGCCCCCTCTCCAGGCGAACCCTGGCTTTCTCCAGGCCCGGCAGTCCGGCCCATCTCAGTCAGGATGCCCACAGTGAGTACCCCCAACCTGGATGCCTGTATCCCTGGCCCTTGCTCAGCTCAGTCCACGTCCACAGGCCCTCAACTCCATGGGGTGGGAGGATGTACTCTGACCCACGCCCCCTTTAGCTGATGTCTTCCGGCTTTTCTGTCTTTTGGTGTTGCATTTCCTTCACCTTTTCTTCCTGACCTGTCCTGGGTGCCCTCTGTTTGTGACTAATATATCTCTGCTGGCTGCTCCCCTGTCTTGTCTCCTCTTCTCCCTCTCTCTCCGCTCTCAATCCCATCTTCCTCTCCCTGGGGCATCTCCTTCATGTCACCTTGGCTCTCTTCCCTGTGCCTCCCACCCAGAGGCGCTGGGCCCCAGGCACCCAATGCATCACCAAGTGTGAGCACACGCGCCCGAAGCCTGGAGAGCTGGCCTTCCACAAGGGCGACATGGTCACCATCCTGGAGGCTTGTGAGGTGAGCCGCGGCCAGAGGGCCTGGAGATGGGTCTCAGTCAGGAACCCCCCCATGCTCCCCCCCCGATACCGACCCCTGCCTCCCTCCCTGGCAGAGCAAGAGCTGGTACCGAGCCAAGCACCACGCCAGCGGGCAGGAGGGGCTGCTGGCGGCGGGTGCGCTGCGGGAGCGTGAGGCCCTCTCCGCGGACCCCAAGCTCAGCCTCATGCCGTGAGTGGTGGGGTTGGCCCAGGGATGAGGGATCCAGAGGGCCCGGCCCGCCCGGCCCAACCCGCCCTCCTGCCACTGCAGGTGGTTCCACGGGAAGATCTCGGGCCAGGAGGCGGTGCAGCTGCTGCAGCCGCCCGAGGATGGGCTGTTCTTGGTGCGGGAGTCGGTGCGGCATCCCGGGGACTACGTGCTGTGCGTGAGCTTCCACCGCGACGTCATCCACTACCGCGTCCTGCACCGTGATGGCCACCTGACCATCGACGAGACCATCTGCTTTTGCAACCTCATGGATATGGTAGAGGTGCAGCTCGGACAGGAGTCGCGTGTTCCCCAGGCCCTGCCCCATCCCAGCAGCTGGATGGACATGGGGACCCCCGGAGCCACATGCTCCCCAGTGCAAGAAGGAGCTGGTCCTCATGGACCACCAGCCATATAGGTGGTCTGAGCTCTCTGAGTTCCACTTCCAGGGACTGGGTGGCTCCTCCAGAGACACCCCTGCCATCCTCCCCTCCCCGCTAGCTTGCATCTTTCCTATCCCCATGGAAACCAGCCCAACACATCATGTGGGAACCAAACACCTCTCCTCATCGGCTCAGGCCCACCCTACCCAGAGCCCACCCCCAGGAAGGGAACAGGATGAGGGATGCCCCTTGGCACATGCTGGTCCCTGGGGTTGGACTCACAACCACCTCTGCCCCACCCCACCCTGCAGCATTACAGCAAGGACAAGGGGGCCATCTGCACGAAACTCGTGAAACCCAAGAGGAAGCAGGGGGCTAAATCGGCGGAGGAAGAGCTGGCCAAGGGTAGGGGCCTGCGCCCTCTCTGCCCATGTTGGAGTGGGTTTCCACATCTGCTGCTTCTCCCACGTCCCCATCATCTGTCCTGTCACTTGAGTCAGAAACCTGGCCCAAACCTCAACCCACCTGCCCTCCCACATTCCCCTCATGCTCCCTCCTGGCCTCTCAGAGCCTCCCTTCAGACCACCTCCTTCCAGGGGGGCAGTCCCCCTTCCTCCTGCCCCCTGCCCCTCTGGTCCCAAAGGCAACTTTCTACCTGCAAGCCCACCCACATCGCTCCCCTGCTTAAAGGCGGGAGGCCCTGCAGCTCCACCGCCTTCCAGAACCTTCCCTTGTGGCTGAGCCTTTCCTACTTCATCTACAGGGCTCCTCCTCCATTCACAAGCCCTCTTGGTTGTGACTCATTTCCTCTCATGCCTCCGTGCTGTTGTGCATTCTGTTCCCTTCAGCTGAAATGCTTTTCCAGCTTCTGTGTAGTGAAATCATCAATACCCAAGTCCCAAAGCAAAGGCCCCCAACTACAGCCACCCCTCGTCTTTTGAACCTCATGATCATGGCTGTCTCCTTGGGAGCATGTATTTCTCCTGGGGAACTCTTGGGGGTGGCACGCGGGCGGAGGGTGGTGTCGCCACGCCTGATCGTGCCTAAGGGCTCCTGATTTGGGTGGGGAGGAGGCCTCATTAGAGGAGAGCACTGGCCTGAGACAAGAGGTCAGGGAGGCCAGAGCACGGATTATGACTTAGAGCACAGGAATCTTTCTAAGATTCCAGAAGCCTTACTGTTCTCCGTGTCTATTGCATTTTTGCTCTGTGTGTGTGTCCCTGGGAGGCCAGAGGTTAAGGACCGTAAAGGGACCAGCCCTTGTGGTATTTAAAGGGACACAGTCTCCAGGTAGGAGAGACGGGCAGCCCTGAAGGGTAGGCTCTGTTGCCTTTGACCACAGAACTGGTATCAGGAGTGGGGTGTGTCAGCCATGCCCTTTGGACCATTCCTGGGAATAGCAGCCACCCAAATGTGTGCCCACGGCTGGGTGCTGTGGGGGACACCATCTGGTCTCCCAGGTGGCGCCCCCGAGGGGAGGGGCTGGGGAAGCCTGTTATCTCTCTGACCGGGTCTTGGCCCCACAGCTGGCTGGTTACTGGACCTGCAGTATTTGACCTTGGGAGCGCAAATCGGAGAGGGGGAGTTTGGCGGTGAGTAGGGCGCGGCCTGGCGAGCTGAAGGAAGGTGGGGGTTCACGTTTTGGAGTCACAGACATGAATTCACACCCAGATTTTATACCTACTTGCTGGGCAGCTGAAGACAAACCACTCCTCTCAGTCTCTTTCCTCCTCTGTGGAAGGGGCTGACAACAGCTGTTGTGAAGTAAATACTCAGGCAGACACCCAGCGAGTGCGAGTCCCTCGCACCTCCGCCTCGTGCACATGCTGGTCCTGTGCTTGGAATGCCATTCCCTGAAGTGATTATTCTGGAAGGTTCCAGGGCAGTGATGGCAAACCTATGACACGCGTGTCAGAGGTGACACGCGAACTCATTTTTTTGGTTGATTTTTGTTAAATGGCATTTAAATATATAAAATAAATATCGAAAATATAAGTCTTTGTTTTACTATGGTTGCAAATATCAAAAAATTTCTGTATGTGACATGGAACCAGAGTTAAGTTATGGTTTTTCAAAATGCTGACACGCCGAGCTCAAAAGGTTCGCCGTCACTGTTCTAGGGCTTAGGTCAGGGACCTATGGACTTTCTCTGTAAAGGGCTGAAGTGCAGGCCAGTCTGTCACATCTGCTCAGCTCTGCATTTGTAGCAGGAAAGCCGCCCCAGATGATAGGTAAACCAACAGGAGTGGCTGTGTGCCAATAAAACTTTATTTGTAGACACTGAATTTTCCCCCCGATAATTTTCATGTGTCATGGAATAACACTTTTTTGAACTATTTGAGAATATAAAAGCAAACAAACAAGAATGTAAAAAGCATTCTGAGCTCATGGGCCTTGAAAAACACACGATGGGACTGGATTAGGCCCTCGGGACAGAGTTTGCAGACCCCTAGATCCTCTTTGCTCAGGGTTTCGGGGTTCGGAGCTGGTACTGCCGAGGGTGTTTCCAGACCTGGGGCCTGAGCTGTGTTGGTGCACATGGGGGTCAATGTGAGTGGGTGTGTCCCTTTGTCCGTCTCCGTCCCACCCCAGCCGTCCTGCAGGGCGAGTACCTGGGCCAGAAGGTGGCCGTGAAGAACATCAAGTGCGATGTGACAGCCCAGGCCTTCCTGGATGAGACAGCAGTCATGACGTGAGTCCCCGGTGGGGGTTAGGCACCCGGGGGTGGGGGTTCCAGCCGCGCCTTCACCCCCTCTCCTGTCTCCCCACAGGAAGATGCAGCATAAGAACCTGGTGCGTCTGCTGGGCGTGATCCTGCACCAGGGACTCTACATCGTCATGGAGCACGTGAGCAAGGTACGGCGGGGCGGAGATGCAGGCGGGGTGCAGGCGGGACTTGGAGAGGCACCAAGAAGCCTCGAAGCCGAGCCCCGTGTCTCCCTCCCCTCCACCCCAGGGCAACCTGGTGAACTTTCTACGAACTCGGGGCCGGGCCCTTGTGAACACCCCCCAGCTCCTGCAGTTCTCCCTGTGAGTGGGGCCCCGGTGGGTGGGAAAGGGGCTTTCCAAGGCCAAGGAGAAACGCAGGAAGGAGCCTGGCCTCGGGGGTGCTTGACCTGCTCACTGGAGCCCCTGTGCCCCCCCCCCCCCCCAGGCACGTGGCCGAGGGCATGGAGTACCTGGAGAGCAAGAAGCTCGTGCATCGAGACCTTGCTGCCCGCAACATCCTCATCTCTGAGGACCTGGTGGCCAAGGTCAGCGACTTTGGCCTGGTCAAGGCTGAGAGGAAGGGGCTGGACTCCAGCCGACTGCCCGTCAAGTGGACAGCGCCTGAGGCACTCAAACATGGGGTGAGCGCCCCTCTGTCCCCAGGGACCTGGGAGCCCCAGCTCCACAGTGTGACCCTGGGCACGTGTCTTGGCCTCTGAACCTCCAAGGCAAATGACTCTGCCTCCCCAGTGAGTACGTGGTCCATCGCTGTTCTTTTTAGTTTCCATCTGGTCTCTCCTGTGTGTGACCCTGTCTGGGCCTGTTTCCCCATTCCTGGGCTCAGTGCTGAGGGCAAAGAACCAGCCCCTCCCTGCACCACACCTGAGCTGCACTTGGTCAAAGGGGCAAGGACTCAGGGAATGGAGTCTGTTAGGAAGAGACCAGAGAGTGCAGGCCAACCCAGGGGGACTTCCTGGAAGAATCGGGGACTGGAGCGGAAACCTTGAAGGGTCCCTCCTCACCCTGGTCTTGGACCCCACAGAAATTCTCCAGCAAGTCCGATGTCTGGAGTTTCGGGGTGCTGCTATGGGAGGTCTTCTCATATGGCCGGGCTCCATACCCCAAGATGGTGAGCATGGCCTGGGTGGGGGAGGCACTGGGTTCCATGTGGGTCTGGGGCCACAGCCCTGAACCCCAGCCCACACTGCTGTGCCCTCTGCCCACAGTCGCTGAAGGAGGTGACAGAGGCTGTGGAGAAGGGGTACCGCATGGAGCCCCCTGAGGGCTGCCCAGGCCCTGTCCACACCCTCATGAACAGCTGCTGGGAGGCGGAGCCTACCCGCCGGCCAACCTTCCGAAAACTGGCCGAGAAGCTGGCCCGGGAGCTGCGCAGCGCGGGCGCCACTGGCCATGTTGAAGGACAGGACACTGATGGCTCCACCTTGCCCCGCAGCCAAGAGCCTTGACCCTGCCTGGTGGGGCCATGGCCCCAGAGGACAGAGTGGGGGGCTCAGGGTGGGGACACCGGCCGGGCCTCAGGAGGCTTGGGCCAGCAAGCCGCCCACCTGGCTCACAGCACAGAAGCAGGCCCTTGTGGGGGGCTTGGGGCAGCCCCTGGATACCAAGACCAGGAGAAGGATTGGTGCCTCGATAAAGACTGGTTCCAAGAACTGTGGGCCTCTGAGTCTCTCTCTGCAACCCCCAACGTCTTCTCAGCCCAGGGGGCCCACACTGCCCCCCATCACTCAGCTCAGGACAGTCCACCTGCCAGTCGTCTGCCCACTGAGGGGTCTGCCCAGCTATGACCCACTGGCAGCCACTGTGGGGACACAGACCCCTGGGACGGAGCCAGGAGACTCTCCAGGCCAGAGGTCACAGCCTCCCCGTGGACCCACTTGCCATCACCCACAGGTCCCCACTATGGTCCATCTGTGGGTGCCGTATTCAGCCCTCAGGGTCTCAGGCTCCAAGGATCATGGGAGACTTGCCCCCGGAGCAGGTATATAGGAGCCACTGTGGCTGTGTCCCCCGGGAATGCTCCGGTGTGACCACCCACTTCCTCCAGCTGTCGCAGCCCAACAGTCTGACCCAGTGACCTGGAGACTCAAGAAAACCCAGCTGAGCAGCCTGTCCAGAGGCCCTCCCCGCCCTGCCCTCTCTGGTGACGGGGGCTGGGCCCTGGGCTTGCGCCCCAGGTTCATATCTTGATGTGCCCCTTAGCTGTGTGGCCCCAGCAGGCCAACTGGGGAGGGGGCGGGTTGGTCCCCTACCTGGGCCCCACCTATGATCAGGCATCTTGGGGGGGGGGGGGCAGGTGTTGTGAGGACCCAGAGTGGGGAGAAAGTGAGGGCTGAGTGCACACAGCTGGTGCTCAGTTATTGCTGTGACTGTCACCTACCCCATCTCAGCCGGCATTCCCATCCAGACAGCCTCTAGGACGCCTGGCAGGGTCTTGGGACAGGCTGGCTGCTGTCCCACCCCAGGACCCCCCGAGCTGGAGACGGAACACTAGGCCCAGTATGCCCTCTCACCTAAGCTGACCACCCCACCTGAGCCAGGAAAGGGCCAAAGTTACACTGATCCCCTGAGGTGCCCCCTGAAGCCCAGCCCACCTTCTGGCCTCAGTTTCCCCACCAGCACCTGAAAGGGTTCAGCGATTCTTCCTGAGGGAGAAATAAAGGGTGGGAGGCTGGAGAGGCAGAGAGTGGCCTTTGGGTCACATACACACACACACCCTCTTCCTAACCCAGCTGGAGGAGCTGCTAGTCCCTGGCCCTGCCCCACCCCGCCCTAATCCTGCCCTCACGCTGACACGGCATCAGCCACATCCTGCTAAGTCAAGGAAGGCCTGCACCTGACAGGGCTCCCCTCTGCAGCCTCTTACCCAGCGGGGCCAAGTAGCTAACTGGGGCCTGAGAGCCGAGCAGCTTGTTAACGTTTTAAAGTGATGAAGCCATTAGGGCAGCGGTTCTCAGCCTTGGCTGCACATTAGAATCACCTGGGAGTCTTTAAAATCCTGATTTCCGGGCCTCATCCTCCGGAAATTCTGTTTGTTATGGGGTGAGGCCACAACATCAGTGACAAACAGAATTTCCGGAGGAGGAGGCCCAGAAATCAGAATTTTAAAAAGACTCCCAGGTGATTCTTATGTGCAGCCAAGGTTGAGAACCACTGCATAAGGGGATTACCTGCCAGCCCCACAGGCCAGCTCCCCGGCCATCGAGCCCAGAGCTTGACTCCTAGTTGGTCAGCTGAGTCCTGGAAGGGCCCGGGAACAGTAGCTGCACCCCCACCCCACCCCTCCACCCCCCCGGGCAGCCTGGGCTCAGGACCTCTGGGGCCTCTCCGGCCTCCTGATCTCAGCCCTCACATGGGACACGGAGCCCCAGCCGGCTCCTCCTCTAAGGCCGCTGGTCCCTGCAGTGGGACCTGATTCCTCCGGGGACGTCACCCCTTTTCTGGGGGGGGGGGGGGGTTGTGCCTAACACTGTCTCTTTCTCCATGTGTGTCTCTCCCTACAAAGCCAACGTTCCAGAAAGATCTCTGCTTTCTCTTGTATTCGCTCCCCAAGCCATCTGAGGGCCTGGGCCTCCACTAAATCCAGCAACCGATTTTGAGGCCTCACCTTGGCCCCCCATCCCCAGATGCACCCTTGCCTGAGCCCCCAGGCTTCTTGGATTGGGAGGGCTGGCAAGCCAGGCTCCAGCTCTCAGGCCACCAGTTCTGTGACATCCCCATCCTCCTCCCATCTCCAAAGCAGGGACTCTTCCAAAATACCAACCTCCCATGGCTCCCTGGCAGCCTCCCCTTCACACCCATCTTGTCCAGAATTGCAGCCTTGCCCTCATGCCCCATTCTGATCACTTTCCTTAAAGAGCAACCCCTTGTAGCCCCCTCCCTGTCCTGCTGAAGTTTTCTCTCTAGACCTCTAGCCACCTGACACTATATTTTACGTTATAGCAGCTGGTCATCTCCCAACTAGGATGTCAGCTCCAAGATCTGTGTCTGTCTTGTTCACTGGTATACAATTAAGTGCTCAATAAATATTTATTCAAACCTCGAACCCAGCTAAAGGGCCCCTAGGCCATGCCCTGCTCAGGGTCCAAGGAGCCACCTAAAGTTGCCTTCACCTTTTGGGACCTCTGCTTCCCCAGCTCCGTTGACATGTGAGTCTAAGGGCCCTCTTCTGCCCCCTCTGGTAAAACCAGGAACAGCAGACACTCACTGCGCGCCCACCACTGTGCGGCGCCCTACCTTTAATCACCTCACTGAGTCCCAGTGAGAGCCCAGGGGGTAGGCAGGTCCTGGTGTCCATGTTTTACAGCCAGGAAAACAGACCCAGAGGCTGGGAGGCCCTTGCTGCTGTCCTTCTGCAAGGGGAGGAGGACCCAGGTCCACAGTGTCCCCTCAACACCAGCCCCTCCCCAGTCCTCCGCCTGCCTGGCCCTCCTCCCTCAGCGGCTCAGCGCAGCCAGATGGAAGGGGCCACCTCAATTAATCACCTTGTGCTAATCCTCCCCCCACCCCCAGCGCTGGCTGGGGCCGGCCACTGGGCCTGTGGACACCTGGGCTGAAGAGGGGCTGCTAGGGGTGGTGCGTGCTGAGCAGGTGAGCAAGGCAGGCGTGGGGGGAGCTGGGGGTGCAGGGAGCCCACCAGGCAGAGGACTTGGGGGTGAGGAAGCACTAGGAGCAGTGTCCAGTCTGCTTTCTTGGGGGTCTAGACACAGAGGGAGACAAACAGAAAGATGAAGACGGAGCGAGAGGAAGTCAGGGAGAGTTCCAAGGGAAAGAGGAAACCGAGGTGGGGGACAGACAAAAGTCAGAGGAAGTGCAGACAGAGGGAGAAAATGAGATCATCTGAAACCGACAGAACAGATTTAGGACATTGTGAGGGAAGAGCCCCTTCACATCATACTCCGCACCCAGCAGGTCCTGGGGGTCCCCTGCCCGCCCAGCTGGCAGTCCCTCCTGCGGCCTCACCACCCTCTGTCCTGCTGTACCACCAGGAGGCGGCGAGGAGCCATGTTCCCGAGCCCTGGTGAGGGGCCTGCGGCTGAGGGTGGGGGGCCGGCCCCCTGTGAGGAGGCCCCCAGGAAGCAGCACCGGAGGAACCGCACCACCTTCACCACGTACCAGCTGCACCAGCTGGAGCGGGCGTTCGAGGCCTCCCACTACCCGGACATTTACAGCCGCGAGGAGCTGGCAGCCAAGGTGCACCTACCGGAGGTGCGGGTGCAGGTGAGGGCACCCCTCAATGACCCAGGGAGGGAGCCAGAGCCGATAGGGGCCCTCCCAGTGCACGGGATGCCGCCCGGAGGAGGGGATTTGGGCCTGGGGCTATGACATCTGAGTAGGAGTTTGCCAGCTAGAAAGGAGAGGGGGCATCTCTCTAGGCATCCAAACAGCATGCGCCAGGATGTGCAGGGTTAAGTTAGCAGCTTTCCCGCTGAGCCGGAGCCGGAAAACAAAGCTGAGGAAGAGCTTGTGAGCCACGCTGGCACTTCCTGATCGAAGGCCAGGGAAGACCGGAGGGGCCTGATTAAAGAGAACGGGGAGGAGGAATGAGGTTCAGAACAGACTTAGGTGATGTGATGGGGCCGTGAGGCAGGGCCTCTTCTCTCCGGACAGCCCTGAAGCAGAATAAAAAACATGGCCCTGCAGCCGGTGGGGAGTCAGGTCCCACAGCAGGCAGAACCTGCGAGGCTCGGACAGGCCCCTCCCCACTGCTCTGGGCTGGAAGCACCCTCTTGCTGCTTCCAGGTGTGGTTCCAGAACCGTCGGGCCAAGTGGCGGCGCCAGGAGCGTCTGGAGTCCGGCTCTGAGGCTGTGGCAGCCTCGAGGCTCCCCGCGGCCCCAGCACTGCCCTTTGCCCGCCCTCCGACCATTCCACTGCCTCTGGAGCCCTGGCTGGGCCCCGGGCCCCCTACCAGGCCAGGCCTCACTCACCTCCTGGGCCCAGCCCCAGGGCTGCAGGCAGCCTTCGGGCCTCACGCCTTTGGTCCGGCCTTCATGGAAGGCTTCACTCTGGAGGAGGCATCCATTCGGTTTCTGGCCCAGGAGCACGCACAGGCTCTGGACAGGGCCTGGCCATCGGCTTGAGCTTGGTGCCGACCAGTCTCCCTCTTGGCCAGTCCCGAGGGCCTGGGGTGACAGGTCTCGGCCAAGGTCACGGAGCAGCCCACCAGCAGGCCGGTCCGTCAGTGAGGAAGGAGGCTGCCCATCCCCACCCTCCGTCTGTGCCACCATGCCAGGTCCCCACCCCACCGCACCCTGCCTTTCAGGAGACTGGATAGGAGGCGGCCATAGGACTTGCAGGCCAGGGAGGCGAGGGGGGTTCTGGGTGGCCTCGAGGGCGTCTCTGCCCCTCCTCGGGCCTCGGCGCCCCGTCTGTCTAAGGGAGGTGCGCGGGTGGGTGGATTCGGAGGCTCTGGGACTGTAAGGCTGGAATCGGGAGCCACCAGGACCTTAATTCTTCGTCATTGAATCTAAATCCCTGCTAATCTTTCACCAGCAGAGCCACCCAGCTCTCAGGGCCTCCCTCTCCGAGAAATAACTAACAGCAGAGCAGCTCACGTCCAGCTGCTTCCGTGCTCGGTGTGCTCCTGGCCGGAGCCCCTCAGGTGAGGGTCAGCCCCATTTTACAGGGGGGTAACTGAGATGGAAGCCAGTTCCCTGAGGCCACAAAGCCAAGAGGGACTCACGCATTGCCTGACTCCACTGCCCCAGGCATCACTGCGTCCCTGCTGGCTTTGGAAGTAGTTGGACCCAGGCCGGGCCTAAGAGGGAACTAGCCTGAGGCTGGGCAAATATTGTCCATCCTTATCCTTGTTCCCTCCATGATTCAGAGTGTGGCTTATGTCCCCATTGACCAGAGACCCTGTTACATCTCCCAGCCCAGCGAGGGTGGGATGGGGCATTTGTTCTGTCAACTCACCTCACTAATTCATCCATCCATTCATCCAGTAAGCAATAGGGCCCTCGGTTTGGCTCAGTGGATAGAGCATTGGCCCGAGGACTGAAGGGTCCGGGTTTGATTCTGGTCAAGGGCATGTACCTTGGTTGCAGGCTTGATCCCTGGCCCCTGTCAGGGCCTGTTTGGGAGGCAACCAAGCGATGTTTCTCTCTCACATCGATGTTTCTCTCTCTGTCTTTCCCCCATCCTTCCCTTCTCTCTAAAAATCAATGGAAAAATATCTTAAAAAAATATCCTAGGGTGAGGATTAATGACAACAGCAACAACAACAACAAAAATCCAGTAAGCGATAGGGACACAACACTAAACAAAACAGATAAAAATTCCTGTCCTAATGAGCCACTCCAGTGGGAGAGACAAGATGCACAATTAAAAAATAAATAAAACATGAAACGCCAGCTGGTGGTGAATGCTAGGGAGGACAACACTGGGAAGGGCAAACGGGCGCGGCAGGTGCTGCAGTTTAACATGGTGGTGAAGGAGGGCTCATGGAGGTGAACTCAGAGCACACACTGGAGGAGAAGGAGGGAGCCATGGGGACACCTGGGGGACAGCGACCCAGGCAACAGGCATAGCAAGTGCAAAGGCACTGGGGCAGAACCCAGAGGGGTATTGGAAGAGCATCGAGGAGCCTCTGTGCCACATGGAGCAGAGTGAGAGTGAGAGGGAGGTGAGGGCAGGGAGGCGATGGGGGCAGGGCAGGCAGGGTCTATGGAAGTTACAGCTTTGATTTTACCCTAAGAGTGAGTCATGGGAGGGTTGGGATAAGCCGCATGCCCAGGGCGGGCCACCTGGGAGGGTAGGTTTTCAATAATCCCCTTGGCAAAGTCCTCCCAAGCTGATAAAGGCTCCTTTTCCTGGGACCAGGCAGAATTAGCTGTGGGGACCCCACCCTCCCCAGCCAGCATGTGGACCCAGAGGCTGAGGGTGGTGCCAACCCTCCAACCCCATCTCTGAAGGAGAGGTTGAGGCCACAGCAGGGAGGGTGGGACCTTACAGGTACTGCTTAGTGGATTCCCGCCCCCAGCCTCCTCCAATCTGGTGGGCACTGGCCTCATCCCCGGGACCCTGTCTTGGAGACCCAGCCCTCACAGCCAGGCAGGGCAGGAGTTAGGGCCACCCAGAGCTGAGGTTCTCACTGGGGCTGTGGATCATGTTCACGTACGCCACGTACACTCCAGGATGGTTGGTAGGCCTGTGTCCCTGGGCTCACGTGAGTGGCCAATGAAGATGACCCCTGTGACCTTGGCAGGAAGGAAAGGGAAGCCCTTCCATCTGGCGAGGCTCGCTGAACTGGGTAGGACGGTGTCAGTCAGGAGCCCTGGAGCCACCCCTGCCCTAGAGAACTACCTACTGGGGGTCAAATGGACACAGAGGGAGAAGAGAGCCACACAGCTGAGTACGGAAGCATCTGGATCCAACCATGCCTGAAGCGAGCCCTACCCCTGGGCAGTTCAGTTCCGGAAGCTGGAAAATTCTGTTCTGCTTCACACAGCTCGAGTCAGGTTTGAATCCCAAGAGAAGTTTTGGTAGAAAAACCTCCCACTTGAGGGGTTGAGGCCTCCTGGGCAGTGCTAGAATTCCAGGAATCAGGCTAAGAAGCCCAGGGAAGCCTGGAGGCGAAGATGGACCTACAGAAGCCCAGCCAGTGACTCGGAACCACTGTGTCTGAGGAGGTGCCCACCTCCCTGCCACACGCTCCACTTCCCAATGGCCCAACATCGGACGGCACTGAGTAGCATCCAGGACCTGCCAATGACAACCCCCGAAGAGGTCTTTATTGGTCCCTACGGCCATGACCCAGCTTCACTGTGGAGGCCACAAAGAACACAGGTAAGAAAAAGTCTGTTTTCTCCAGGAAAAGTCTTTCATGGGGCAGAATGGGGAGGTGTTGTGCCCCTCTGGGGTCCTCCTCGGGGGCCTGGCGAGGTCCTTGGTGAGTCAGGGTGCTTCAGTCCCTCCTCCACTAAAACTTCCGGTTCTTGCTCAGCCGGTTGTGGCGCCAGATATTGTGTTTCCGCAGCAGCCGCCAGTACTCCCAGGACTCAGGGTCCAGCTCCTCCAGCTTCTTGGGGGGGCCCACATTCATCTGGAACAGCCTGATGGGGTACGGGCAGGAATCAGGGCTGCCCAACAGCCATCCACAACTCCTGGGCCCCAAGTACCTTGGGCAGAGGCAATGCCGAGGCACTGGCAGGTCTGGGGTCCCTGGGCTGTGATCTCAGGGTGGTCCCTCACCTTCCCTGAGCCAGGTTTCTGGCTGTGGAACAAGGGGGCACCTCCATCCCAATAGTGCTGATGTCTGAGGTGGGCACATGCCAAGTCTTCTCCTGCCTCCTGGCCACTGTCCATGCTGTGCACCTGTAATGCCTCCACTCCCACTCAACCTTTCTGCACCTTCCCCAGCTTTAAGGATCAGCAACTGTCAATGGTTTCCATGCCCTGCTATTGCTCTCAAGGCCAAGAGCAAAACTGAAATCCCTGCAGCCCCCAGGACCTGCCAGGACTGGGTTCCATGACCTCCCTGCCCTATCTACCCCTGCTCTCCACCTTGTCCCTAAAAACCAGGTACAATACTGCCCCAGGGCCTTTGCACTGGCTGTTCCCTTGCACCCACTCAGGTCTTCACTCATGCATTGCCTCCCGAGGGAAGTCCTCCCCAAAACCTCAGATCTGATCAGGCAGGCACCTCCTCACCTGGTCACTGGTTTTCCCCACTCTCCAGCCTGGCCCACTCACCACTCAGGGTACTCGGCATCCGGCTTCAGGACCACGTCCTGGCCCTCCTTGTAGATGTTAACACCCATGGCATGCGTGGTGAGCCGGACAGGGTCTGTGCACACCTCTGGGTCCTTCAGGACATCACTGACCACACCGCTTTTGCCGCCTTTGACCCCCTTAAGAACTGGAGTGGGGAGGAGGTAAGAGTTCAGCCCGGTTCAGCCCAGCTCCACCCTCTGGAGGCCAGCCTTGCTTCTCTGCCCCCAGGCTCTCAGGGTGGCCCCAGGCCCTGGCCGGCCCCTGTCTTCAGCACTCAAATGATTTTCAGTTGGACATGGATACTGCAGTAAATGACACTGATGCTCCGAGTGACCAAGTCACTCCTTTTCAATTCTGTTTTGATTCTTTCTGTTTATCTCACAAAGAAAGTGCTGCTACGTCTCTTTAAGACCTAACATATATTTGGCAATTCCTTCTTTCAACAAAGATCAGGCATGGTGGTATCCAGCTAAAATTCAAATAACTTTGTTTTGGTTTTGCTTAAGTGGTCAATACTTGGACTCCTCGAGTTTCTGGTGATGACATGCAAAGGGTCACACAGTCATTTAGGGGAAGAGACAGGATTGGGAAGCAAGTTCCTGACCTTACCCCACCTTCCCCGCTCCCCAAGAAAACAAACCCACGCCTGCGCAGTGAAGCGCGTCTGCTCCACGTAAGTCACACCGCCGTCCCTGGCTGCTCAGCTTCAGGCTGGTGCCTGCTCAGAGTCCAACTGAGCCCTACGTCCCTCAAACTGCGCCTGCGCGTAAAACCTAGCGGCAGGCCACTTCCCGCGGGGGCCTTGATTCTAAGAACCACCTCCCCAACCAGCGCCTGCGCAATGCAAATTACCCCATGTCCTCACTGTTCCCATTTTGGTCTCTCTTAACCCAGCTCACCTGGTTTCTTGGCATAATCCCGGACGAGGAGTCTTCCAGGAGCGGCGGGGTCCGGGAGCTCCCGAGGCCGCCAGCCAGCCCAGGTCCGCGTAGCCCCGAATAAGCGTCTGGCCGCCATGACGTACGCCGGCTGCCTGCACGTACACGTTTTTTGAGACGTCAGCAGCCACAGGGTGCTTGAGCGATAGAGGCTCCTAGAGATTCCTGGGAAATGTAGTATTTCAGCCTAAGACCTACCTTCTTTGATATATTACTGTATGAGGCGATTTTAAAGGGGTGTTTCATTGACTTCTTGCCCTTCTTCGGTTATTTACTTTAAAGATCACACCTTATACATTCCTGATTCTATTCAATGCGCAAATACCCAAAGCCTAAAGGTCTATTAGATAGTAACAGGTTCATATTCCAGCCCAATTGTTAAATCCTTAACTGGCTTGACTTTGTTTAATCCTCACAATTACGAGATATTACCTCTCCTATTATTATTACCAATTTATAACTGAGGAAACTAAAAATTTAAAAAAAGATAAATATAATTGGGAAAACCAAGGTTCAGGGAGGAAACGTTAAGCCAAGGTGCGTCATTCAGCCTCCCTACTGTGAGCCAAATGGGAAGTCTGTATACAATTGGGTCCCCACGCTACTTCCGCTGTCTCTCGGACCTAGAGTCTAAAGAGACCATCTCTCATTCTCTGTTAGTATTTTCCAGTCTCATATCTTCCCATAGGCCATCCCTTGGAATAACGACCACAGTCGTAGGAAACCGATAGCGATTATTAACCCCATTTTGCAGTTAAGGAAACAGGCCCAGAGGCCAGCCCCGATTCCCACGCTACGTAAACGGAGGCTTGGGATTCGAACTTGCAGTTCTGATACCTGGCGCCCCCGCGCGGCGAGGTTGGCTGGAAGAACTACATTTCCCAGCAGGCTCCGCAAGGGAGCGCATGCCCAGTAGGCCGGGAGACCTGGGCAGCTCTGCCGGCGCCCTGACCAGGAAAGGTGAGCGACGGGCCGCTGGGAAGACCCTGGCGGCCAGGGATGTGGGGCCGCTGCTGGTGAGGCCGCCTCGGTTTGCGAAGTGAGTGTCTTGGAGGGGCAGAGCGGGGCCTGGGGCCGACGCCTGCGGCTACGGGTCGGAAGTCCTGAATCTTGGGTCTGCATAAGGATTGGGTTCTTAGCTTTAGACTCAGACCGGATCTGAGGTCCGGGTCTTAGTCTGCGGGTCCATCTTGAGCGTGGCATTGGAGGTTTTGAGATTAGGGTCGGCTTTCTGGTGTCTTGGGTCTCCAGTTTTCAGTCTGAGGTCCTGGGTCTAAGTCTTGGGTTGGGTTCTTGAGTCCAGGATCTCTGGGACCTGCACCTGTTGGGTCTGTATAGCCAGGGTGTATCTCCAGCCTGGGTACCACGTCCCGGGGGAGAAAGACTTAGAAGAGTCAGGGCTGCGGTGAACAGGTTCCACGATGGGGAGAAGTCAGGGTTGACACCCGGGATGTCACACTGCCTTACAACTGCTCACTCTGTGCCTCAGTTTCCTCATCTGTAAAATGGGAATCATAGCAGACCTTACATTGCAGGATAGGTGGGATTAAATTATGTGTTATATATAAACAGCCCCCAGCTAACACCTAGCACCAAGTTGGCACCCAGGAAATCTCATCTTTGAATCTCTTTCAGATGCTGGCCTGAGCCTGGATCCAGGCCTTGAATTCCTGACAACTCCCCCACCCCCTCCAGGGCCTCTGGCCATGGACTTGGAGGAGCCCAGGGACACACATGCGCCCTCTCAGGACCACAGTCCTGACTGCCAGTGGGACCCAGTGCCAGGAGGCCCGTGCAGCCCGAGTCAGATGGAACTTGACGGGCCAAACGTCCAGGATCTGGCACAGCAGTTGGAGGCTCTGCCGGGTGATCTGGTGGGCCTGTCCCCAGATGGACTCCCCTGCCCCCTGCACATTGCCACCGGTCATGGCCTGGCCTCCCAGGACGTGGCTGATGCCCATGGGCTCTTGTCTGCTGAGGCTGGCAGGGACGACCTGCTGAGCCTTTTGCACCTCGAGGAGTGCCCTCCTTCCCAGCCTTGTCCCAAGGAGCCTCCAGACCCTGCTCCTCACCTATTACAGCCCCCTGAGGACCCAGATGGGGATACTGGTTCCCCAGAATGGGCAGAGGGAGCCTGTGCTGAGCAGCATGGCCGCAAGAGCTCAAGCAGCTCCCCGGAACCCTGGCTGGAGACGGTCCCTCTGATTGCTCCTGAAGAGCGGCCTGCCAGTGCCCAGGTAGTGCTTGCCCCAACCCCCAGACCTTCTCTGCTGCCAGGAGCCAAGCCAGGGGGACTCAGTCCTGCTCCTCTTTTATCTTCTTCTAGAGCCCCAAGACCGCGGCTTCATACCCTGCCTTCCAGGAGGGTGAGTGTCCCACCCACCCTGCCCCCAGGAACCTAGGGGTTTCAGAACAGCCTGAATCAGGCTCCTGAAATCTGACTCAGAGTTTGCCAGTAAGGAGTTGCTTCTAGAGAGGCTCTGAGAATGGTTTTAGGTTGATTCCTGAAGGCCTGAGAGAAGAGAGACAGCTTTGGGAATGTTCTAGAATGAGTAGAAGACAGTACGACAGGCTGGGGTATTTGTGGCACTCTGTTCTAGAGCCGGGGTTGGCAAATTACTGTCTGTGGACCAACTCTGGCCCACACCTGTTCTGGTATGTCTTGTGTGCTACAATGGCTTTTGTATTTGTAAGTGCTTGGAAAACCCAAAAGAAGCGCAGCATTTCTTGACACGTGAAAATAATAATGCAATTCAAGTTTCTGTGTCCACAAATAAAGTTTTATTGGGGCACCATCATATCTATTCGTTTATATATTGTCTCTGGTGGTTTTTGTGTTGCAACAGAGACCACCTGTCCCACAAAATAAAAATAATTTACTGTTTGGCCCTTTGCAGGAAAGTTCGCTAATCCCTGCTCCAAAGGCATGGGAAGAACCAGTTTTGACCATCTGGAATATTCTAGAATTTCCCCCAAAACTATCTGAGGCTCTATGTCAAAAGCAAAGTCTATGGTTGTAAAAAGAGGAGATGGTTTAGACCTATAGTTCCAAGAAGGTTCTAGAGTTGTTGGTGGAGTTATAACTCACCTAGGGAGTTCCAGAACTGGGCATTGTGCCTGTGGTTCTAGGTGAAGGGAACCTGGGCTCCTGTGTGTTCTGGAATGATGAACAGAGCTGTATGGTTCTAGTCAGACTGGAAGTTCTAGAACCATAGGGCGAATAGAAAGTCTCTGTGGCTCTAGACCAGTAGGAGATATCCTAGAACTAAGCAGAGCTGTCCAATTCTAAAGGAGTCATCAGAAAGTTCTAGAGGGGTGCCATACAAAATAAACACAGTGTGAGCTATATATGACTTGAGGTTTTCTAGTTATGGCTCTGGCTGGGTAGTTCAGTTGGTTAGAGCAGTGGTTCTCAACCTGTGGGTCGCGACCCCTTTGGCGGTCGAACGACCCTTTCACAGGGGTCGCCTAAGACCATCCTGCATATCAGATATTTACATTACGATTCATAACAGTAGCAACATGACAGTTATGAAGTAGCAACGAAAATAATTTTATGGTTGGGTCACAACATGAGGAACTGTATTTAAAGGGCCAGAAGGTTGAGAACCACTGGGTTAGAGCATCGTCCTGATACTTTGCCAAGATTGTGGATTCGATCCCCAGTCAGGGCACACATAAGAATCAACCAATGAATGCATAAATAAGTGGAACAGCAAAATCATTGTTTCTCTCTTTTTCTCTCTCTCAAATCTATAAATTAAAAATGTATATATTTTCTAATTTTAAACAGGTAAGGTTAATAGCTCATTTTAATTAACCCAATGTATTTAAAATAACATTTTAACATATAATTAACATTTTACAATTATTTTACTTTTTGTTCATATTAGAGCTAAAATTCAGTGTGCATTTTGTATTTAACAACACATCTCAATCCAGACCCGCCCCATTTCAAGTGCATCAGGCCCACGTGTGCCCGGTGGCTGTGACATTGGATCATTCAGTTCTGGAACCCAGAGCAGAGTTGTTGTTGTTCCAGAATGCTTAGGTCATGAAGGACAACAGGCAGAGATATCTGTGGTTTAAACTCACACACAGGAGTGGGGTTTACTTCACTGGGGCCTACACCTGTGGTTCTAAAACAAAAAAAGCAATAGCTATTGGTTAGAACATTCTAGAACTGCTGGCAGAGTGGTTGTCTGGTTTTATGTTGCTCAGGGGATTCTAGAGCCATGGGGGCAAAGCTTTGTGTGTCTCTGGGCTGGTTTGGGGGAATTCTAGAACCATGCCCAGAGTTGTTTGTTTCTGGATGTTCAAGTAATTCTCAGAATCCGTGAGTGCGTCTGTGGTCATGAGTTATTGAGGGGATTCTAGAACCGTAGGAAGAGCTGCCTGATGCTGTGATGATTAAGAAATTCTGGAATCATGGAGTGGAAAAGTCTGATTCTGGAGTGATGTAGGTTTCTAGAACCCCTGACAGAATCCTGCGGTTTGAAACCTGTCAGGGAGTTCTAGAGACATAACTCAGAGCCATCTGGGCTTGTGGACAGCGTGAGTTTTAGATTTCTCCCCGAGTGGGCTGTTCCATGACTGCGGAGTAGAGTTTTCCACCGTTCAGTACGGATAGGGGAGAATTCTAGACTAATGGGTAGAGCTAATTACCGCCAGATTGATTCAGGGGGGATTCCAGAACCATTGAGTGGGATTGACCACAGTTCTATAGTGTTGCCGGTTTTAGAAATGGGAGTGGGACCATCTGGTTCTAGTCTAATCATGGAATTCTAGAAACATAGTGTGGAGGTTTCTGTTAGCACTAGTGCTGGGGTTTTGTTGTTGTTGTTTTTATTGATTTGAGAAAGAGGAAGGGAGAGGGAGAGAGAGATAGACACATCAATGATGAGAGAGAATCATCGATCAGCTGCCTCCTGCACGCCCCCTACCGGGTATCAAGCCCACAACCCGGGTATATGCCCGAACCAGAAATGGAACCTTGACCTCCTGGTTCATAGGTTGACGCTAACCACTGAGCCACGACGGCCAGGCGACCAGTGCTGGTTTTGGATCTAGCTGTGCTGCTGGACTCACAAAAGCCCCTACCTCTGCCTGGGAATCTTAGACGTGGACAGAGCTGGCTCTAGGGTGCCGGACCACACGGTTCTAGATTTCCGAAGGCCAAGCCGCTGGGTGTGTCTCCCGCTGGTGGGATAGTTCTGGGAAAGTGGGCAGACCTGTGTGAGTCAGCAGTACCAAGTCATGAGAGCGTAGATCTCTCTGTGCTTCCAGACTATTCAGACAGCCAGAACCCTGGACCAAACCCATGAGGGTGGACAAGCCTGGCCGGGGCTCTCGGGCTGACCTGCCTCCGCTGTTGCCCTCAGTATCAGGTCCCTGTGACCATGAAGACCTCTGTGATGGTGTCATATTTGGGGCCAAATACCTGGGCTCCACCCAGCTGGTGTCCGAGAGGAACCCGCCCCCCAGCACTCGAATGGCGCAGGCCCAGGAGGCCATGGACCGCGTCAAGGTGAAGCCAGGGGCGGGCAGGAGGGTGGGTGGGCAGGCAGGCTACAGACTAGGTCCTCCAAGGCCCGGGAGCCTGATGGGGCAGAGGCTGGGTCTCTGGGTTCCTCTACCTCCCTCCCCACCCCCACAGGCCCCTGATGGGGAGACCCAGCCCATGACGGAGGTGGACCTCTTCATCTCCACCAAGCGGATCAAGGTTCTGATGGCCGACTCCCAGGTACAGGGCTCAGGCCCCGTCTCTGGTGCCTGGTGGGGGGGCTCCACGGAGACCTCCGCAGCCTGCCCAGGCCTGATCTCCCCCACCTCCAGGAGGCCATGATGGACCACGCTCTGCAGACCATCTCCTACATCGCGGACATCGGCAGTGTGCTGGTGATCATGGCCCGCCGGCGGCTGGCCCGGCGCCCGGCATCCCAGGCCCATGGCCACCGGCTCTACAAGATGATCTGCCACGTTTTCCACTCGGATGATGTGAGCAGCTGGGCTCCGGTGTCCGGGTGCCCGCACCCTCCTGTAAAGCCCACTGCCCTCGCTTGTCCTCCGTGCTGGCAGGTCCCTCCATCCCTCCAATAGGTCCCACATATTCCCGTTTTTCCCGTAAGACTGGAGGCTGGTGCCGAATCCCGAAACCTTCCCTGCCCCGGGCCTGTCTCCCGATTTCCTAAGACAGTGGCTATTTTCCCAAAATCCTTGTAGGCTGTCTCCTGGGAATCTTGTCCTAGGTGGGTGGGTGGGTTGGACTCTGACGATGTCAGGGGATTTGGGGGACCAGAAGGAGGGTGGGACACCCCCGGGAGCTGCTGCCCCTCCTCCACAGGCCCAGCTCATTGCTCAGGCCATCGGCCAGGCCTTCGCGGTGGCCTACAGCCAGTTTCTGCGGGAAAGCGGCATTGACCCCAGCCAGGTGGGCACCCAGCCAAGCCAGGGGGCCACGGGCTCCGGCTACCTCCACAATGGGGACCTCGACCACTTCTCCAACAGCGAGAACTGCAAGGAGGTGAGCGAGCGGGTGGGCCACCCCCTTCCTGGCCCCCACCGAGCGGCCCTCATGTCCGTCCCGCCCATGTCCTCTCCTAGGTGGTCATCGAGAAGCGCCAGGGTGAGGGCTTGGGCGTGGCCCTGGTGGAGTCAGGCTGGGGGTCCTTGCTGCCCACGGCCGTCATTGCCAACCTGCTGCATGGGGATCCCGCTGAGCGCTCGGGGTCCCTCAGCATCGGGGACCGCCTGACTGCCATCAACGGGACCAGTCTAGTGGGGCTGCCACTGGCCAGTGTCCAAGCTGCCATACGCGTGAGTCCTGGGGGGCAGGGGCCAGAGGGGCTGGCTTAGGGGCCCCAGGCGGCAGGCCTGTCTCCCACGGATCTGGGAAGGGTACAGAGGTACCTGCTCTGGACAGGTCCCTGGGACCCAGCCCAGAAGGGACATGGTAGAATCCGACCAGCTCCTATGAGCTTAGGGAAACAGGCTGGGAGAGGGGAAGTCACCCTCCAGGGCGACCTCCCTGGTGCAGGAGCAGGATCGGAGTGCAGGCGGCTAGAGGCAATGCCAGCAGCGTTTCCCGTCGGCCATGAGGCAGCAAGTGTGTTCTTGAGTCTGGAACCCTGTTGCCCAAGTAGGGAAAGCGAGGCTCAGGAATGAGGAGGGACCCGGCCAGGTCAGAAGAGGGTCTGACAGTCCACGCAGCATGCCACTAAGTGCTTGTAACCCTGCCTGGTAGACACTTTAGAACTTGCTTTTGACCATGAGGACACTGAGGCCCAGGGAGTCAGAGAGGCGAGAGGTCACACAGCTCCGACCCCGAGGCCATCCGACTCCCATCTGTGTTCTTAACTGCTTCTTGGGGGTCTTCTAGAATCTAGAGCAGTGATAGCGAACCCTTTGAGCTCAGTGTGTCAGCATTTTGAAAAACCCTAACTTAACTCTGGTGCCGTGTCACATAGAGAAATTTTTTGATATTTGCAACCATAGTAAAACAAAGACTTATATTTTTGATATTTATTTTATATATTTAAATGCCATTTAACAAAGAAAAATCAACCAAAAAAAAATGAGTTCGCGTGTCACCTCTGACACGCGTGTCGTAGGTTCGCCATCACTGCTCTAGAGCCTTGACTCCAAATCTCCATTTTCCGGGTGGATAAACTGAGGCCCAGAGGAGGCCGCAGCTTGCCAAGAGGTCCAGCAGCCCCCCGGAAGCCCAGCTAGGCCAACAGCCCCTGTCCTGCACAGGAGGTCAAGTCCCAGACGTTGGTGACCCTCAGCATCGTCCACTGTCCGCCAGTCACCACGGCCATCATTCACCGGCCCCACGCCCGCGAGCAGCTGGGGTTCTGCGTGGAGGACGGCATTGTGAGGCCCCAGCCCCGAGCACTGTGTTGGGGGTGGGCAGCCCCGAGCACGGCCCCCTGAGCATCGTGGCCCCTTCCTGTCCCGTCAGATCTGCAGTCTCCTCCGGGGCGGTATCGCTGAGCGTGGGGGCGTTCGCGTGGGACACCGAATCATCGAGATCAACGGACACAGTGTGGTGGCCACACCACACGCCCGTGTCATTGAACTGCTCACCGAGGCCCACACTGAGGTGCGTGGGCAGTGGGTGGGACTGGGGGTGACCTCCCACCAACCCGGGCCCACCCCAACCCCACGCCTCCTCTCTCATCCCCCAGGTCCACATCAAGACCATGCCAGCCACCACCTATCGCCTGCTCACAGGCCAGGAGCAGCCTGTATACTTGTGACCAGCCACCCCCCACCACGGTGCCTTAGCCCCGCTGGCCCTGGGACTCCAGTCGCGGCGCCTCCCTGGCTAGCGGGGGCCGCAGAGGATTCTTGGCTCTGTATTATTTTCTGATGTAAAAAAAAAAATTAAAAGCTTATAAAGTGGATCAGGTCTCGGATCAGGGTGCGTGGGGTTAAGAGCGGAAAGGCAGGACTTAACTCTGGCTCCCATGTCCTTCCTGGAAGCCACTAGAAGCCAGTGCTGTGAAAATATTTATTAAAGACCAGGTGGAAAGAGCAGGGTTTGAGGTTCTGTATGGGAAACTGAGTCCGAGCTCCTGGGAGGAAAAGGGAGGGTGACCAGCTGCCACCTGGGAGGGGCTCATATGTCAGTGGCTGGGCCCCAGTCATAGCCATCTTCATCAGAGGACTCCACATGTCGGGCTTGTGTAAACTTTTTCCTCACAGCTTCGCGCGCATATGTCCTGGGGGTCAAGAAATAGAATAGAGGCTGCGAATGAGGAGGGAGTGGACTTACCATTAACTGAGGCTGACTGTACTAGGCACACTGGCTGTGGACAGAGATGAGCGAGGCTGGGCATTTGGGGTTGGGTTACTAATGAGCTCCTTCACAGCCGTCAAAGCCCCAGCTCCACTGTCCCTCCTTCAGGAAGCCTTCCCGGTCTTCCCAGAGAGAGGATTCCATCTCCCATGGCTCTGACTATCTTGCTACCAGGACAGGAGCGCCACCAAGGCATAGCCTGGTTCTAGGTCTCCTTCACCACCATCCAAACCCTGAGTCCCAGAGGAAGGGTTGAGGGGCCCCAGTCTGGAGTACAGAGGCTCTTACCGAATGCTTTCCTGTCGCCGCTGACCCTGTGGGTGGCAGCTGTCCACCTTGGAGAGGGAGAAAACAGGTTAACCCCCCAAAAGTAGGATACATCGGGGTAACCACCCCCATCCCACTTCCCCACCTTCGCCCAGGCAATGCTACCCGCAAGCTTTCTTCTTGCCCCCACCACAAGTCTACAACTCATCCCCAATTTTATTATTTGTTATTTTTTATATTTTCTTTATTGATTTCAGAAAGGAAGGGAGAGGGCGAGAGATAGAGACATCAATGATGAGAGAGAATCATCCATCGGCTGCCTCCTGTATGCCCCCTAATGGGTATCAAACCGGCAACCCAGGCATGTGCCCTGACCAGGAATCGAACCGTGACCTGGTTCATAGGTTGATGCTCAACCACCAAGCCACACTGGCCAGGCTCATCCCCAGTTTTAAATGAAAAAATAGGCTGGGACAGGGGAAGGCCTCGGCTATCACTAGCCTGTTAGCAAAGGGGGAATTGGGTTTCCCATCTGTAAATGCTTCGGAGGACTGTCAGTTTCTAAATGAGTTCGCACATGTGAAGTGCTTAGGATGGTGCCTGCCCCTAAGTAGGCTGCATGGTCGGTTGAGCAGGTTGGGCACTGCACAGCCCCATAGATTTGTACATCTTTCCATTTCCCTAGAGAGGGTCTGGAGGAAGGGGGATCTATGTCAAATTCACAGGCACTACAGGTGCTGAGGCAGCCCCACTAGAATAAGAACTAAATAAATACATGTTATTGTTCAATATCCAGCTGTGAGCAGGGCTTGGGCTAAGTGTGCTGAGTTTAAACAACCACCCTGTGATGTCCAGACTTTTAGCATCTACCCTGTATCCCAGATAAGGGCACTTCATGCACAGAGATTAAAATATTTGCTATAAGTGATCCAGCAGTTCATAAGCATAGGTCTGGGTCCCAGCTATTGATCTGATCAGAGACGTTTCTGTTTGTTTACATCATGGCAGAAAATAGGGTTCCCATGTGTCTGCACCATCCCCAGACCCTTGCCAGGGCCACCCCACATCCTGCTCACCTGGGCCCCTCGGTGGCCTGAGGAACTCCCATGATCCTGCAGGCTCTCGGGTTTTTCCACGAGCACAGGCTCCGAGGACCGGCCCAGGGCTGGTGCTGGGGGCCCCTCGTCCACGTCTGTGTGGGGCCCGCCCTCACCGTCCGTGTAGCCCTCGCCATCCGTGTAGCCCTCGCCATCTGTCTCGTAGTCACTGTTGACCCGGCTGTCACAGCTCAGATCCGCGGAGCTGTCATTCAGGCCACGGTGAGGGAGGTCCAGGTTGTCCTCCAGGGAGCCGTCTAGCTGTGGGTGGGTGTGGTCTGGCTGAGCCAAAACCCCCAGCCCAGGCCCTCCTGGATCTCAGACCAAACCCAGACCCAGGACACCATCTTTAAACTCCAGTCTCAAACCAGGTGAGACCCTTGCCCCGCAAGTTGAGGCTTAACCGTTGACCCCTGGGTGAGTTCTGACCATTGACCCTTTGCCTGAGCCCCCAAATTTAAGTTGAGCCCCAGCCCCTGAATCCACCCCCAGTCCCCACATTGAGTCTCCCAATCCCATCTCACCTCAGGGACCAGATCCAGACCCTGATCTCAGGTCAACTCTTGGCCTTGGCTAAGCCCCTGAGCCCTCGCCGAGCCCTGCACCCAAACAGAGGCTCCACACCCTGGCCGGGTACCTGGTCCTCGGCTGTCCAGATGGGCCGCATCTGCTGCTCCCGGATAATGGCCTTGAGCTCCTGGTACCAGCCGTCACTTATGCCTTGCAGGGAGATGGTGGCTGCGGGGAGGGGGCGTCAGTGCGACGAGACTCGGGCCAGACCCCGGCCTCCCCGGGCTCGCGCTCCCTTCCTACCCGTGAAGAGGTGGTCGCTGTGCTTCCACAGCTTCTGGGCTTGAGCGTAGAGGCGGCGGGTGCTGCGGCGGGAGGCCGGCGCCAACCACTGGCGCAGAGCCTTGAGGGCCGAGCGGCTCTCAGGGGCGCAGAAGACCACGATGGGGTAGTACTGCACGTAGTTGAGGCGCTCCACGGCCGAGGGTGTCACGTCTAGGAGCGCATGCTTGTCCTGCGCAGGGCCCATGGTGGGGGCAGTGGGAGCGGAGAAGAGCGGAGAGAGAAACACACCCAGAAACAGGCCGGAGAGACAGGTGAGGAATCACAGGGAGGTTAAGGGTCAGGTCAGAGTGGACCCCACCCTGGCACATCCACAGGCCAGCATGTTGGAGGTGGGGTTGGTGGTAACCCAGGCCACAGCGTCTGAGGCCCGGAGCCCCAGCTGGAGTCTCTCTACCTTCCCTGGGCTGTGTGTGACTCTGGGCAGGCTCTGTCCCCCTCGAGCCCTCACATCACAAAACCTCTGGAGGGGGCTCCATGGGAGACCACACTTGCAGGGAGTAGGGAGAGAACAGATTGGATCCTGGGCCTCCGGTTCCCCATCCATGAAATGGGACCCTGCTTACCTTCTCCGCGATCACCCGCACGGTGTCCAGTTTGATGATCTTAGACGGCCTGTCCGTCCTCAACACGCTCTCTGTGGAGTGGAGAGGCAACGGCAGCTTCAATAGGGTAGTTCCCTAGCCCCGCAAACTCATGCCTATCTGTCCCTTCCCTGCTCAAGAATACACCGTGGCTCCCCATTGCCCTCGAGAAGAATCCTAGCAGCAGCAGCAGCATGTCGTGCCCGACACTGCCGATCTGTGCCCCCTCCTGACCTCGGCCCTCTCCTCCTCCTGAGGAGGCGGCTGTTACTGGCCCAGCTAGCAGGTGGGGAAACAGTCTCGGGAGATAAGGTCACCAGCTCAGAGTCACGGAGCCAGTGGTTGCCAGGGACGGGAGCCTGATGCAGAGTCTGTGCTCCAGACAATTGCTCTCCCAGGCTTGGTCCGGACTCTAGGCCTTGGTTTGGGCTGCGGTGACTCAAAAGAAGCTCCTTTTAAGTGTACAGCTCGGTGGCATTAAGCACTACTGTGCAGCCATCGCCTCCATCCGTCTTCAGAACTTTCTCATCTTCCCAAACTGAAACTCTGTCCCCATAAAACACTAATTCCCCCAGCCCGTGGCTCCCACCCTCCACTTCCTGTCTCTATGGAGCTGACTCCTCCAGGGCCCTGTGAGTGGAATCACACAGTATCTGTCCTGCGTCTGGCTTATGTCACTGAACATAATGTCTCAAGGTTCATCTACGTTGTAGTGTGGGCCAGAATTTCCTTCCTTCTAAGGCTGAATAATATCCCATTGTCTGGATGAACCGCATTGTCTTTATCCATTCATCTGTCCATGGACGCTTGGGTGTTTCTGCCTCTTGGCTAGACGGCCTGTCAGTCCTCAACACGCTCTCTGTGGAGTGGAGAGGCAACGGCAGCTTCAATAGGGTAGTTCCCTAGCCCCGCAATAATGCTGCTGTGAGCCTTCATGTTCAAGTTTCAGCTTTCGGTTCTTTCCATGTGTCACAGAAAAGTTAACTTCTTTTCAACCATGTAAAATATGTAAATACCATTCTTAGCAGGCTGTCTAAAAATAGCTAGTGGGCCAGATTTGGCCTGGAAGATGTAATTTGTTGACCCCAATTCTAGCTTGTTTCTGTAAGTTGTTAATTTTTGGTCTCCTTGTTCGATGCTGTGTCCATAGCTCAGTGAATAAATCTCCTGAACAAAGGAAAGAACAGCAGGCACATTGGCTCCATTGGCATTGGCTGTCTGTGTTAAGAAGAACTCTGAAGCTCTGTCCAGCCACAGTGCCAGGATTGATTGAGGATGTCTGCTGGTGGCTCCTGTTTTACTCGTAGCATCCAAACAGCATCAGCAGCAGCCCCTCTCAAGCTGCCTCAACCCCAGGGGCTGGGGAAAGGTTATGAAATGGTTCACCAACAGGGTTGCCAAGGAACCTGGTTTCTCACCTGCGATTTCAAACTGGTCAGGCATCTCAGCAGTCAACTTCTGCATCGCAATGTCTGCCACGGGTCCCAGGATCACCACTGGGCGCTTGAAATTGGCTGAGGGGCCAAGAAACAATGACAAGAGTCAGGATCCCTTTTGTGGCAAAGACTGCTAGGTTCTTGCACGACCACTTTCTACCTCCCCTGTAGTATCATATCTAGCTAGGCCTACGGTTGGTCAGCTAAGACTACATCTACCAGCCTCCCTTGCAGCTAGGGATGGCCATGTGACTAAGTTCTGGCCAATGGGGTGCAAGAGTAACTAACGTGTGCAATTTTGGGTTGTATCCTTCAAGGAAAGGGATGAGCCCTCCCCATCCTCTTTCCCCTTCCTGCTGGCTAGAATGTGGGTATGGGTGTACCATCTTCGACCACACAGGCAAAAAACAAACAAACAAACAAACAACAAAAACAAGACAAAGGAGCCTGGATCCCTGAGACTGAAGCAGCCAGACCACACTCAACAGCTTACGCTGGGACTGTTACTGGAAATAGAAGCTGTCTTTAATGCAGCTGTCACTTGGGGTCTCTGCTATAGCAGTGGAATCTAGCTAACTCAGTGGTCAGCAAAAGTACAACTTGAGGGCCACATTCAGCCCACTGCGTGTTTTTGAAGTTTTATTGGCACAGTCATGTCGATTTATTTACGTGCTGTCTCTGGCTGCCTTCCCGAAAAGTAGAGCAGTTTTGAAAGAAACTATCTGGCCCACAAACTCTAAAATAGTTACTGTCCGGCCCTTTGCAGGGAGAGTTTTGCTGAACCCGGACTAACTGACAGACATTTTCACCAAAGGAAACAGGTGCAGAAGAAATCTTGGCGGGAGGAAAGTGAGTGGCCAGCCCTCTCCTTGCGCCTTCTCGTTTTCTCCTCTCCTTCCAGGCCCATCTCACTCTCTTAAAAGCTCAGTACATTCAGATTTCTAACCTTTCATTGGCTGGGGGTAGAAATGAAGTACATGGCCTTTGATTTTTAAGTCTTTTTGTCTGGATGTTGGTGCAGCTGCTGGAGAGCAGCTGAGTCCTTTCTCCTCCTGGGTGAATAGCGAGCTCTTCCCAGCCTCCCGCAGTATTTTTTTCTAAAGTCTCTGCACCTGGCTCTAATCCCTTCTTCCCTGAGACTGGGCCAGAGCTTAATCTCTCCCCTTCCTGGGTTGGAGAAGGCTGTTCCCCTCCCCTTTCTCGGGTAGGGAAAGGCTCTTTGTGCTGTTTTTGTGCTGGTGTATTTTTTTAAAATTGTGGTAAAATTATACATAACATGAAATTTACTTTATTAATCTATACATTGTATTAGTCCGTTCACAATGGTGGGGTACCTCCTATGAGTGGAATCAGATAGTATTTGTCCTGGGCCTGGCTTCTTTCACTGAGCATAATGTCCTCAAGGTTCATCTCTGTTGTAGCAGGTGTCAGAATGTCCTTCGTGTGTGTGTGTGTGTGTGTATGTGTGTGTACACGCGTGCGCGCCCAAACCCAGGAGGATTTTCTTCCATTTTTAAGGCTGAATAATATTCCATTGTGTAGGTGAACCACATTGTGTTTATCCACTCATCTGTCCATGGACACTTGGGTGTTTTCACCTCTTGGCTATTGAGAATAACGTTGCTATGAACCTTTATGTTCAAGTTAGTTGCAGCTTTTAGTTCTTTTCATGCATCACAAAAAAATTTTAATGTCTTTTCAACCATTTAAAATTGTAACTACCATTCTTAGCAGGCTGTGTAACATTTGAAAGGGGGCTCATCTAAACCAAGATGTGCTGTAAAAACACACACCAGATCTCAAAGATTTAGTACAAAAAAAAAATATTGTGAAATAGCTCATTGATAATTTTGTGTGGATTATCTCTTGAAATATATTTTGGTTAGAGCATGTTTAAAAACATTATTGCCCTGGCTGGTGTTGCTCAGTGTTTAGGGGGTCGGCCTGCGCATAAAAGGGTCACGGGTTCCCAGTCAAGGGCATGTACCTGGGTTGCAGGTTTGATCCCTGGCCCCAGTCAGGGTGCATTTGGGAGGCAACCAATCGATGTATCTCTCTCACATCCATGTTTCTCTCTTTCTCGCCTTCCCTCCCTCCCTTCCATTCTCTCTAAAAGAATCAATGGAAAAAATATCCTCGGGTGAAGATTAACAAAAAATGATATAGTGTATTAAAATTATTTTCAGCCATTTCTTTTTATATGTGGCTGGCATATTTCTATTGGATATAGGAATTAATTTTTAAGGAAGGAAGCCCTTTCCAGTCCCCTCTGTGCCCTAAAATCACCTAAAGTGGCTGTTTTTGGTGGAAGGAGAGAGGTAAGCATTGTGGCCTCTGACGGCTACACTAGAATGTCTGCAGGCCCCTCAGCCTGGGTCCCACCTTCTCGAAGCACCACACGTTCATACGGTGGGTAGTGACCCTGCCTGGTCAGATCCGACAGGTCCTCGCGGCTCCGATGGCTGGTCTTCTTGGCTCCCCGACGAAAACCCCGTAGTCGCCAGAACTCAGCCCGTCCGCCAGAGCCCGCCGAGGCCCCAGGCCCAGGCGCCACGGCCCGCTGGGCGGCCTCCAGACTGGCCAGCTGCTCTGCCCTGGGGAGAAGGGAGGGGAAGGAGCACTGGGATCAGCGCAGTCACAGCCCCAGAGACGACCCCGTCCCCGTGCAGGGCCTGCACACGTCACCTCACATGGTAGAGGGACTCTGCAGAGGGGATGAAGTGAAGGCCCCCGAGATGGGGGTGACCCTGGATTCCCCGGGGGCCCAACGTCATCACAGGGTCCTCATAAGAAGAGGCAGGAGAATTATGCTCTAGCCGGCTGTGCTCGGTGGTTAGAGCGTTGGCCACAGACTGAAGAGTCGTGGGTTCAATTCCAGGCAAGGGCGTGTACCTCGGTTGCTGGCTCAATCCCTGGTCCCAGCCGGGGCACATGCAGGAGGCAACTGCTCAATGTGCCTCTCTCACATCGATGTTTCTCTCTCTCTGTCTATCCCCCTCCTTTCCACTCTCTTAAAAAAAAAAATATCCTCAGGTGAAGATTAACAAAAAAAGAAAAAGAAGAGGCAGCAGGGTGAGTCGGAGATGGAAGAGGCTGTGCTGCTGGCTGTGACGCTGGAGGAAGAGCCGAGAGCCTGGGGTGTGGCGCCTCTAGGCGCTGGAAGAGGCCGGAAACGGTGCCCTCCGGAGCCTCCAGGACCAGCCCACACCTGGACTGCAGCCCTTAAGCGGTCATTTTGGGGGGTTTTGTGTGTGTGTTGTTAATCCTCACCTGAGGATATTTTTCCACTTCCATTGATTTTTAGCGAGAGTGGAAAAGAGAGGGAAAGACATCAATGTGAGAGAAACACATCGATTGGTTGCCTCCTGCACCAGCCTTGACCAGGGCCTGGGCGGGGGAGGAACCTGCAAACGAGGTACGTGCCCTTGACCAGAATCGAACCCAGGACCCTTTGGTCTGCAGGCCGACTCTCTATCCACTGAGCCAAACCGGCCAGGGCTAAAGCGTTCGTTTTGCATTTCCGACCTCCAGCATCTGTGTGGGTTGAAGCCACTGCATTTGTACTGATGCCTTGCAGCAGCCCTGGGGGACCTGTACAAGCGCGACTGCACGCCCAGAGCCGTCTGCGCATCGCCTCAGGTTGGACCACCAACATCGCTAAGAAGTGAGAGTGGGGCGATGGAGGCTGGGGGCGGCCTGGCGGAGGGCGGCAGTGGTCCCCACCTCTTCTGGTTGGGAATGATGCCGCGCTCCTGCTCCCGGAGGTCACGACCCATGCGCACCGCGAGCCACTGGCCCCCGCGCGTGTGGCCCTGCCCCGGGCCCGGGTACAGCGTGTCCAGCACGTGGAAGACGTCGCCGCGGGTAAAGCCCAGGCCGTAGGGTGGGCTGGGCTCCAGCTCGAAGTGTGTGCGGATGTAGAAGGAGTCACCCACGCGGGACTGCACCATCTTCCGGAAGACTGCGGACAGGGAGAGGCTCTGAGCCGGCGGGCTTGCTGCCCGGACCTTTCCCTTCCCGGGACTGGGCCTCCCGCTGGGCCACGCGCGGCTCCCGGCCCCACTCACTGTCCTGCTTCCGCTGCGTCACCAGCTCCACCTCCTCGCCCAGTGGCAGCCCCAGCAGGACCTGCACAGCCTCCTCCCGAGTCAGGTTCCGGAAGGGCACGTCATTCACCTGCCGGGGATGGGGGAGGGGGAGGGGGTGAAGCTCTGGGCACAGCTCACCCCCAACTCCAAGGGGCCAGTGATGCGGGACAGCTGACGGGGGCAGGGAGGCATCGCCGGGGGCAGCACAGGCATCAGACACACGGAAGACTTGACCGGAACCCAGGGCACGGGAACGGGAAGCGGCACACACATAACCGAGGCGTGGTGGGTCATCACGGCAATGGTGACAGTGGTGGAAATGCGGTGACACCCCAAGGAGCCACAGTCACAGGCTCGTGGCCGGGACAAAGATGTATAGACACAGACAGTGCCCAGGTCACAGACACCAGGGTTATGGCAAGGACAACAATATGCGGACCCAGACGGCGGGCCACACCTGCTCTCAGACCCGGGGGAGGACACAGGCTGTGACAGACTCAGAGCATCGCCCAATATGCCAGCATGCCCACCACCAGCCACCTGCAGAATCTGATCTCCTTCCTGGATGCCCTGCTCCTCAGCCGGGCTGCCCTCCTGCACCCCCGACACGAAGATGCCCACGTCGTTGCCTCCAGCCAGCTTCATCCCGATGCTGGTGCCCTTGTAGAAGCGGACCACCCGGGAGTCGGGGCTGTACCTGCAGGGGTGGCAGAGGCAGGTCCGTCCAGAGTGGGCAGAGAGGCGATCCCCTGGGCATCCCTGGGAGCTCCCCGCTCCCTCCGGGCCTCAGTCTCCCAAGTAGCTGCGCAGGGACCCGTGATGGTCCCACCAACACACCGGGCCTGGGACGGGGCCCGGATGTGGGAGTTTCCCGCCGGTGGGCTTTTCCTCGTGCACGTACCCGCGGTCCTCCATGCTCTGGCGGCTGGGCACCCTGTAGATGTCATAGCTGCTTTGCCTGGGGGTGTCTGAAAGGGAGCAGCCGGCCTGTTTCCAGCCGCCAGACCTCTGCCACAGGGGCCCCTACCCCATGGTGGGCCGTCACCCAGCCCTCCGTCCTTCCCCGGGAACTGTCTCTGACCTTGCAGGCCCATGCCAGCTCTCCCACTCCGCCTGGCTCAGCGTCACCACTTGGGATTAACACAGCCAGAGGAGGGGTGCTCAGCGTCCCCACCCACCCACCCTCCGTGTACCTGGTTCCAAGGTGGTTCTGGAATCCACAGAACTGTTCCGCCGAAGCTGGGGGCTCTCCCTGGTGGGGAACAGGTGGGCGTGAATGTCAAGGGGTGACTTTTAGAACTGTCGTTTATCCGAACTCAGATTCAAATCTTGGTTCTGCCCTTCTGTGGCCGTGTGATAGCAAACCGACGGCTCAACCTCTCTGAGCCTCGGTTTCCTTCCCTGAGCCCTGGGGGTGGCTGAGTGGCGTGAAGCCTCCAGGGAGGGCTGGTCAAGGTGAAAGGAGCCTGGGACAACTAGTCATGTTATTGCTTTAATATTAGCGGAAAGTTCCAGAGGTTGCTGTGGACTAAATGTGTGTGTCCCCTGCAAATTCACAAGAGGTCGAAGCCCTAACCTCTACTGGGATTGTGTGAGGGGGCAGGACATTGGGAGTGACGGCGTTTAGCTGAGGTGATGAGGGTGGGGCCCCAGATGGCATTAGTGTCCTTATAAGAGACACCGGGGAGCACCCTCTCCCCCAGGTGAGGACACAGCGAAAAGGCGGCCGTCTGCAGGCCAGGAAGAGGCCCAGCTAGAATCTGACCCTGCTGCACCTGACCACGGACTCCCAGGCTCCAGAACCGTGAGAAGTAATTGTCTGTGTGTCGGTCTCCAGTCTCTGGTCTCCTGTTAAACCACAGGAGGAAAAGTCCCCTGCAAAACCAGCCCGCTGTCAGCAGGGACGAGCCACTGCCACACCTCTCAGATGCTTTCAGGGAAGCATGTGTGGGGAAGGATAGACCTTTGAAAGAACATCGAGATCAGGCCATGTTCTAGCATTTACGGCATCCATCCTGCGAAGCCCCAGGGCTGCCCTTGGAAGATACCAGACTCCGCACCCCACACGTCCTGGACAGATTTGTAGAGTAAGGCGTCTGCATCAGAGAAACCTGCCAAGCTCCTCGGACCCATGCGTCTGTGTGCAGGCGGAATGCCCAGTAAGAGCACACAAAAGTTGCCCCAAACCCTGAGTCATACTACCATGTCGTTCATTCACCCCACACGGCGCCAAGTGTATTTTGCTGGGCCTTTTAAATATAATCTCCCAGACATCCTTTTTCATGGCTGTCTAGTACTCCCAAGCAAGGATGTATTGTGATCATAGGAAAGAGTGGAAAAGACACACAGTGAGCCCTAGCCTGTGTGGCTCAGTGGATAGAGCGTCGGCCTGTGAACTGAAGAGTCCCAGGTTCGATTCTGGTCAAGGGCACATGCCTGGGTTGCGGGCTCGATCCCTAGTAGCGGGTGTGCAGGAGGCAGCCAATCAATGATTCTCTTTTATCATTGATGTTTCTCTCTCTCTCTCTCTCTCTCTCTCTCTCTCTATCTCCTCTCCCTTCCTCTCTGAAATCAATAAAACAATTTATTTTTTAAAAAGATACACCATGCCAAACCGGTTTGGCTCAGTGGATAGAGCGTCGGCCTGCAGACTGAAGGGTCCCAGGTTCGATTCCGGTCAAGGGCATGTACCTTGGTTGTGGGCACATCCCCAGTGGGAGGTGTGCAGGAGGCAGCTGGTCGATGTTTCTCTCTCATCGATGTTTCTGACTCTCTATCCCTCTCCCTTCTTCTCTGTAAAAAATCAATAAAAAATATTAAAAAAAAAAAAGATACACCATGAGCATTTGCTATGGGCTAAGTACACAGGCATCGTCTCCTTTTGTTGTTGCTAATTGGCACACTAAGGAGGCAACAATGGAGTAAGCGTTGGGGCTTTGGGGGGTCTCCTCTGGCCTCTGAGATGGTCCCAGAGACCCCACCTCCTGGTAGTTGCGGCCTGCTGTCGTCTCCCTTCTGCATTGAACCACGGTTGGCCTGTGTGACCAGCAGAATACAGTGGGAGTGAAGATGTGACACATCTGAGATGAGGTTCGCCTATGCTCTCTTAGGTCATTCGCTTTGGGGAGCCATAAGGACAGGCCCGCCTGGTGAGGCTCTGAGTCCTCCTGCCAACAGCCCTGGGAGTGAGCCTGGAAGTGGACCATCCACCCAGAAAGCCTGGAGCCCTAGACACATCTCGACTGTGACCTCATGAGATTACAAAGTAGAACCACTCAGCTCAGCCGCCCCCTATTCCTGACTCTCAGAAATGATGGGAGATAATAAATACTTACTACTGTTTCAAGCGGCTAGATTTGGGGTTAATTTATACAGCCATGGATAACAGATCCAACCCCCCACTTCTCAGGGTGCTGAAAGCGTAAGTGAGGTGTCTAATATCTAAATAAACGCCACGTATTGAGCGTGTATGTATTTTAGCCATGGAATTGTGTCCCCTCAAAATCCATGTGTTGAAGTCCTAACCCTCAACATCCCAGAACATGGTGGTATTTGGAAATGAGATTGTCGTAGATATCATCAGGAAAGAAGGGGTCAGAGTGGAGCAGGGTGGGCCCCTCGCCCTATATGACTGGTGTCCTTATGAAACAGGAAAATGTGGACACAGATCCAGACACACACGGAGGAAAGACAACATGAAGACACTCAGGGAGGAGGCGGCTGCGTGGGAGCCAAGGGAAGCCAGAGGCCATCAGGAGCTGGAGAGAGGCCTGGAACAGCGTCTCCCTGGAACCTTAGAGGGAGCACAGCCTGCTCACATCCTGATCTGGGACTCTCAGCCTCCAAAACTGAGACAACGAATTTCTATTGTCCTAAGCTACCCTTTTCGGGGCACTTTGTTACAGCAGCCACAGGAGACTAATACAAATTAATTCCAATTGTTCCTTTTATAAACATCATCATAATAAACCAGCATCCTCCAGTCCCAGAATACTAGTATATCCATGGCTATTTTGCCCCCAAGAGAAATCCCTAAAAGGGCCTTGTTGGGTCAAAGGGCTTATGCCTTTTGAAGTCTTCTAGGATGCATTATGAAATCTGGTTACTTCTGCATAAGTCGATCCATATCTGGTTCTCCTAGTACCTGAGAACCAAAAGCCACTACTGTGGGCAAGAAAGGCTATATGTGGACAGGGAGGCCTCCACCAGGCAGGCTACAGGACTACACCCTCAAGGCTACCCCCAGTTGGAAAAGATATGCCCATGTTCCCCTCCTGTTCAACCATTCTGGCCAATGGGGGTACGTACACGGGGGAGTTGGTCCGGTCGGTGTCAGGACTCCGCTGCCTGTGCCGGGGGGGTGGTGGGACATGGGATGGTGGCGCCTGAGACAGTTCTGAGCAGAGGTCTGAGATGTCTGTGGGAGAGAGGGCATCCCATCAGCCACAGTCCACTTCTAGAGTGGACCCATTTCATAGAGGGGAACATCAAGGCCCCTCTAAGCAAAGGAACCTAGACCAGAGTCAGGCTCAGCCAGGCAACTCCAGTCCTGACCTGCTGTGCGTTCTTCAGCAAGTTCCTGTCCCTCTCTAAGGCTCTCGGGGCAGGCTCCTTGACTCCTTGGCTCTGCCCTTCATTCAGTCCCTTCCCCCAGGGCCTGCCTCCTGGCCCCTCACCCTCCAGGAGGGAGCTGTCACTGTCACTGACAGCTGGCGGGATGTTCACCAAAAACTGCTCTCGGTCCCTGAGCACCAGCAGAGTCAGCTTCCCTTCCGATTTCTCGATCAGTCGCCGTGTGTCACTCAGCGACAGATTCTCGCTGGACACCCCGTTGATCTAAAAGGGACCGGGAAGGAAGAGAGAATGTGAGTTAATGAGAGACAGGGGAATACTGGAAACAGATATCTTGGCGGGAAGACTAGAGACGCGCTGTCAGCGGGGTTACTGAAAACAGACATCTCAAGAGAAAATGATACAACTGGATTCCTGCTGCGAGGGGCGTCTATACCAAGAACTAACTTCCACAAGAACTCTAGAAACAGACAACTGTCTAAGGAGCTAGAGGAAATTAGGAACAGGTGGGCTCTCTCCTCTCCCTAGAAGGGGAACTTTCTTATGAGACACTATGGACACGTATTAGAAATGAGCCTAATTAGAAGAGAGGGAGGTGGCACCAAAAGATGCTGTAAGGCATTCGAGGAGGTACTGGAAAGAAACATCTAGAGGCAGGTTAGAAACTCAGTGTCCAGTGAGGACTGACATCGCTTCCACTCACACCGAGAGCCCTTTTCTAACTTCCTCCCTCGGGAGTGTCTGCTTCCCGTGACCCTGGGGGTTGTGAGTTCTAGTCCCCCAGAGAGATGTTTCTAGTGTTGGCCCCAAACCACTAGAAACAGACAATGCCTCAGGGTCGTCGCTAGAAGTAGATTACTCTGAGGAGATTCTAGAAGCAATGAACTGGAATTGGCTTGGAAGTCAAACACGAGGCATCAAACAGATGTTCAGAGCAGAGTCTTAAGGCAGAGCTGCTCCTCGAAGCCTGGGCTCCCATTACCACCAACCACCTAAGGCAAGTCTGGAAATTAGAGCTGCAGCCAGCTGACCAGAGATTCTGATACTAGAAACAGCCAACCCAAAGGGGGTACTAGAAACTAACATTTGTCAGTGGATTAGTAGCAGATGGGGTGGAAGGGAGAAGAGGGGAAAGCCATCTCCAACTTTTGGGAAACTGGCAACAATACAGAAGTCAAATGGTTCCGGGTCAGCCCTGCTGAACTTGACCTGTGACTCAGTGCGGCTGATCACCTCCGGCCTTGGTCTCCCTATCCCAAGCCCCCAACAAGAAGCCTGGGCTCAGCCCCAGCTGGTTGGGCTCAGTGGATAGAGCATCAGCCTGCGGACTGAAGGGTCCTGGGTTCAATCCCCGTCAAGGGCACATGACCGGGTTGCCGGCTCGATCCCCAGTGTGGGGCATGCAGGAGGCAGCTGATCAATGATTCTCTCTCATCACTGATGTTTCTCTCTCCCTCCCTCTCCCTTCCTCTCTGAAATCAATAAAAATATATTTTTTAGAAGAAGAAGATGCTGCTGCCACCGCCGCCTGGGCTCACCTGTAGGACAAGGTCTCCTTCCTGCAGCCCACGGTTCTGGGCAGCCAGGCCCGAATCCGTGATGTGCTTGATGAAGATCTGACTTCCCAGTTTGACCCCAAACTCTGTGGGGAGAGGAGGGAAACTGAGGCAGGGCCTGGGGCCTGGGCTGCCGGGTCCTCTCAGAGCTCAGCCTTCTTGCCTGCCCTGGGCCTTCCCGCTCTCAGGGCTGCTGTCCCACAGGAAGGGTCAGGCTTGGCTCCTCCCAGTCATTCTGGGGCGGTTCTGATACTGACGACCTAACAGGACACACGGATCGTCTCCAGGCTTTTCCAGCTCCTAGAGGCACCGCATTTCTGCCCCCGTGGCCCTCCCTCCGTCTTCACAGCCAGCAGCGCCGCCTCTCCCATCTCTGACGCTCACCCCCCGCCTCCCTCTTACGAGGACCTCTGTGATGACCCCGGGCTCCCTGGAGAATCCAGGGCCATCCCCGTCTCAGAGGCCTGAGCTTAACCATCTGCCAAGTCCCTTTACCACGCAAGCTGACATGTCCACAGGCCCTGGGACCAGGAAGGAGATGTCTTTGGGGCCGTTACCTTGCTGACCACACACAGTAAGGGGACCCCAAGCCCCACGGCCATGAGCACTCCCGCTGCCGGCTCACCTTCGCTCTCCCTCCTCCGCACCAGCACCGACTTCAGCGGCCTCATCTGCACGTCCTGCCGGGGCAGCCTCTTGAAGCCGGACATCAGGGCCAGCCCTCTGACCTCGGAGCCCCCGCCCGGGCTCCTGCTCCCATGGTTGCCGGCCCGGCTCCGGCGGCCTGCCCTGGGCCGGTGGGAGCGCTCTCCCAAGGAGCGGCCAGAGCCGCTGGACGTGTCACCGTCGTAGCCCCGGCCATGGTTAGCGTCCTCCAGCCGCCAGGGCCCGTCCTCGTCTGAGTCCTGGTGTCCTGGGCCACAGAGGCTGGCCTTGGTGCCGGCCAGCTGGATCTTCCGGGGACGCTTCACGGTCTGTCAGAGGAGGTGGAGGGGCGCCAGCTCATGACCTGTCCCACCCACCGGCTGGCCCTGCGGGAACCCAGCCACCCTGGGCCTCAACATCCAAGCTGGGAACAAGACCCTATTTGCTCACACGCATACCGCCCCTGTGTCCCAGAACCAGTGGGGCTCAGCGGGGGGCAGAGGTGCCCCTGAGCCAGGGGCTACCGCTCCCACCCGGCCCCCACTCACAATGTTGGCCAGCTTGGTGCAGGTCTTGAGTATGTGAATGGCAAAGGTGGAGTTGACATTCTCCATGGACACCCCGTTCACCATGACGATCTGGTCCCCGGTCCTGAGGGAACAGTCGGGTCTCAGGGAGGAGGCCTCCCATAGGAGCCCCTCCCCACAGGCCTGTCCTGAGGGCCCCTGGGGCCCCCCAGTGCCCACCTTCGGGGAAGGCACCCCCTGCTCTCATTCACGGTGCCCCCGGGCTCACAGAGACATTGATCCTTCTGGGCCTCAGTTTCCTCATCTGTACAATTGGGGCTCATAGAACCCCTATAATCACACAATACCATCACAGAAGGGCAGCTGGGATTACAACTGGCACCTCCATCTCCTCCTTACTGTTTTTCTCAGCTCCCTCTTCCTGCCTTTCTCGCTCCCAGCCTGTGTTTCATATTCTTTCTTCCTGTGAAGTGGGTCGCGGATTCTGGGCTGAGCCATTTCACCCGTCAGCCACTCGGACCCCAGAACCATTTTCCCAATTCCTCCCAGGAGCCTCCTGCCCCTCAGGCCAAAGAGAGGTCTCCAGGTCATGAGGAGGTGAAGCACAGCACAGGGCTTACAGCCAACAATATTGTGATAACTGTGGCCCAGACGGCTGTGGCCGGTTGGTTGGGTGCTGTCCGGTGCCAAAAGGTTGGGCATAGGCCTGGGTTGCCGGCTTCATCCCAGTAGGGGGCGTGCAGGAGGCAGCCGATCAATGTTTCTCACACATCAATGTTTCTCTCTCTCTCTCCCTCTATCTTCCTCTCTCTCTAAAAATCAATAAAAATATTTTAAAAAAACAACAACTTACATTTAGAAAAATATTGTAATAACTATGCATGGTGTCTGGTGTGTACTAGAATTACTGGGGGGGGGTCCCTTTGTAAGTTATATAAGTGTATAACCATTATGCTGTAAACCTGAAACTAGTAAAATATTGAATGTCAACTGTAATTGAAAAATTAAAAGAGGTTTCCAGGGGACTGTTTGGTGCTGGAGCAGCCTGGGGCCACTCTGACCCAGGAACAGCGTGGGAGGCCCAGGAAGTGTCTCGGGAGAGCGAGGGCCACTCACCAGCTGTCCTGCTGCCAGCCCCACAGCTCACAGCCTGTGTCGGCAGGGCTGGCAGGCACCAGGCACTGTCCAGCCTCCTCGCTCTGGCCCACACGGGCCCCTCCTCTCCATGTGCCCACACCCGGCTGCCCTGGTACTCACTGCAGCCTGCCCTCAGCTGGCCCTCCGGGCACCACGTCGGACACAAACACGGATCCACCAGGCCGGTCATGGCCGCCAGAGATTGCAATGCCAAAGCCCCGGCGGGGGTCCTGACGGGGAGGCAGAGGCAGAATGAGCTTTTGCTTCCCTCCACGACAGAGGTTCTCCCAGGGAGACCACACTCCCATGCCCACAGCACCCCCTCAGGGAGGGGGGGGCCTCACCTTGCAGACGGTAGCCGTGTGCTGTTCCCAGATGGTCAGCTCCTCCATGTCCAACACCTGGCATAAGGGGAACAGGGATGGTGGAAGTGAGGTCAGAGCACACCCGTTGGAGTATTTGGAGGTCCCCCAGCCCTCAGTGGGGAGCCCCGATCTGACATTCCCATGGTTTAAGCCTGTGAACAAGTAGCTACCTCTCTTGAGACCTCAGTTTTTCAATCTGCAAAATGGATCTAAGCCCATGGTTCTCAACCAGAAATTATTCAGCGATGTCTGGAGATATTAGTGGCTGTCAAAACTGGGGGTGCTCCTGGCATTGAGTGTATGAAGGCCAAGGATGTTCTTCAACACCCTCATAATCCTTCACCTCACCATAGAGAGTGGTCCAGGCCAGGGGTGGGCAAACTTTGTGACTCGAGGGCCACAAAGGGTTCTTAAACTGGACCGGAGGGCCGGAACAAAAGCATGGGTGGAGTGTTTGTGTGAACTAATATAAATTCAAAGTAAACATCATTACATAAAAGAACACGGTCTCTTTTTTTTTTTAGTTTTATTCATTTCAAACGGGCCGGATCCGGCCCGCGGGCCGTAGTTTGCCCACGGCTGGTCCAGACACTAACGTGGTAGTGCCAAAAATGAGAAACTTCGTGTTAAGTGAACCAAATTGTATTGGGAGCAAAGAAAAAGGTGAGTTTTTGGTACCAGTCCCTCTGGAAGGTCTTGCTCCATCCCTGGGGGAACCGAACAAGGCCTGCCAGGCAGGGGGAGAGCACTCTGCTCCAGCTATGCAGGCCTCGCTGTTCCTCCAACACGCCAGGCAGGTTCCTGCCCCCAGGACCTTTGCACATGCTACTCCCTCCACCTGGAACTCTCTCCTACAGCTCTCCACCTGACTCCCTCACCTCCTTCAGGTCTCAGCTCAAATGTCACCTCCTTGGTGTGGCCTCCCAACCACCCTGTTTAGAACTATAACCCCCTCCTGCCCCACAGCAGACCACCGTCTGTGCCCTTCCCCGATACATTGTTCTGTTTCATAGAACTTGTGACCCCTTGACCAGCCCTAGGTTTTTATCTGCTCACTGTCTATCTCCTCCTGTAGAATACTGGCTCCGGAGGGCAGAGATTTTTATCTTGTTCGCAGTGGAGTCCTGAGTGCCTGGATCACAGCAGAGATTCCATAACTATTTACTGAATGGATGACATGCTTCCTTCGTGCCAGGCACTTTATGTATTTATTTAATATATTTTTATTGATTTTAGAGAGGAAGGGAGAGGGAGAGAGAGATAGAAACATCAATGATGAGAGAGAACCATTGATTGGCTGCCTCCTGCACGCTCCCCAGTGGGGATGGAGCCTGCAACCCCGGCATGTGCCCTTGACCGGAATTGAACCGTGACCTCCTGGTTCATAAGTCAACACTCAACCGCTGAGCCATGCCAGCTGGGCTGTGCCAGGCACTTTACATGTACTTTCCTGCTTAATCCATTTATGGAAGAGGAAATTCTATCATCTTATATCACCGATGGGGAAACTGAGTCACAGAGAGGCAGAGTCACTTGCCAAGACAACGGAGCTGATGGAGGTGGGGCTGGGGGATGTGGTTTCTGTGACTTTCATGATGCAGCTGAGAACACAGCTCTAGAGTGCAAGTTCCCAGGCCAGGAGACCCTGGGAGAATAGGGGGACATGGAGCCCGGGCAGAAGCCAGCCCCCACCCATCCCCTACCTTCTGCCAGGCTGCCCTTCTCCCTGGGGGTCTTGAAAAATGACTCCCCCTCCCCAGTTTGGCACAGTGCAAGCCTAAGACCCCTCCCCAGCTGCACTCCAGTGACTTTCCTTCTAGGTTCCCAGGAAAGCAGCCTTCCTGGCTCTCAAGAGTGGGAAAGAGGAGGCAGGGGGAGAGAGCAGCAAAGAGGAGGACGGGGCCTCACTCTTGGCCCTGCAGTTACCAGGAGCAGGTCAGTGCTCACAACCAAGGCTCAAACCCCTTGCCTGCCTTTTACGAGCTGTGGTGCTGCCTCTCCCAGCCTCAGCTTCCTTATCGTCAAAACGGGCACCCCCACTCCTGCCACCATCACTCAGGGCTGAGGTGTGGGCAGGGAGCGTGGAGACAGAGGGAGCCTAAAGCCTGGGGAGATGGCAGTTATTGTGAGAAGTCATAATCATGGCCTTTCTTTGCATCATTTTAATAAGCAACACTATTCATTGCGGGCTGCCGGCGAGCACTGTCCGCGTACCCATTCATTCATCCTGAATGACGTAGGAAGAGGTACTGCTGCTCTGCCTCTTACGGGGAGGAGAGGGAGGTGCAGAGGTGTTCAGTGACTTTCCATCCGTGAACCTTGGTAGCCTGCCCCATGTGCTATCTTTTTTAAAAAATTGATTTTAGAGAAACATCGATTTGTTGTTCCACTTATTTATGCATTCATTGGTAATTCTTTTTTAAAATATATTTTTATCAATTTCAGAGAGGAAGGGAGAGGAAGAGAGATATAGAAACATCAATGATGAGAGAGAATCATTGTTGATTGGCTGCCGCCTGCACACCCCAGACTAGGGATCAAGCCTGCAACCCGGGCATGTGCCCTAACCAGGAATCAAACCAATAACCTCTTGGTTCCTGGGTCAACACTCAACCAACTGAGCCACCCGGCCCAGGCCATTGGTTGACTCTTGTATGTGCCTTGACCAGGGATCAAACTGCGGCCTTGGCATGTCAGGATGATGCTCTCCCAACTGAGCTACCCCACCAGGGCCACACCCTTGCTCTTACCCACCTGGTTAATATTTTTCTTCTGAACTTATTTTTCAAAACAGAATCTTTTTACTTGCTATGATTTTATACTCTGTGTCATTAAATGGCCCCCCATAATTTTGATTTCTTAGCCTTATTTGAACAAAACAGCCCCCAGGGCCCAGCCAGCGGGCTCAGTGATTGAGCATGGACCTATGAACCAGGAGGTCACGGTTCGATTCCCTGTCAGGGCACATGCCCACCCAGGGTTTCCGGCTGGATCCCCAGTGTGGGGCATGCAGGAGGCGGCCGATCAATGATTCTCTCTCATCATTGATGTTTCGATCTCTCTCTTCCTCTCTGAAATCAATAAAAAAATATGCTTTAAAAAAACAAAACAGCCCGTAGGGAACCAGAGTCCCTGGGGCAGGGCAGGTGCAGGTGCAGGTGGCCCAGGTTTGTCTCTGCCTGTGTAGGTTCACCTGCATGGATACTGGAGGCCTCCAGGGGGTCATCCTCAGCTGGGTTCACCTCCAAACCTTTGCCCTGGCGGGGAGCTCACTTGGTTAGAATCCCATCTCACCCCAAGGTTGAAAGGGCAGCTCTGGGTGCGGACACCCCCTCCAGCCTCATCCAGGCAGGTCTATGCCTGGGACACCCTCTCAGGATTGGCACAGGCTGGCTCCTGCCACTTGGGTCTCAGATCCAATGCCACCTCCTCAGGGAGCCCCCCTTGGTTAGCCCGTCTTCCCTGGCACCCTATCACTCCTCTCTGTTTTATTTGTTACGTTTTATTCACAGCATCCAAACCATCTTAAACTACCCTGTTTGGTCATCAGTTTGGGAATGCCTGCTCTTTCCTCTTGGGCTGTCTCTCTGGGTACTCGGTGACTCAGCACCTCCTGGGCCCTCCTTCCCATGCTGCACTCCTAGCAAACTCCCATTTAAAAAATATATATATATATATATATATATATATATATATATATATATATATATATTTTTTATTGATTTCAGAGAGAAAGGAAGAGGGAGAGAGAGAGAGAAACATCAATGATGAGAGAGAATCATGGATTGGCTGCCTCCTGCACACCCCACATTGGTGATCAAGCCCACAACCCAGGCATGTGCCCTTGACTGGAATCGAACCTGGGACCCTTCAGTCTGCAGGCTGATGCTCTATCCACTGAGCCAAACTGGCTAGGGTGCAAACTCCTATTTATCCCGGTGCTACCATCACTTCCTCCAGGAAATGAGTCCTCAATGCCCCAACCACCCCCCAACACACACACACACACACACACACATCCCTGATGATTGAAACTTGGGACGTCCCAGTCCACCTGTCTTCCCTACACTGCTCCAGTCTGAGGGCTCCTGGTGGGCAGGACTGGGCGCCCTGGGATCCCTGCATTGTCCCCACTGCATAGGCACCGTGGAGTTTGAGGAATGGGTGAAAGGTAGAATAATGGCCAGATTCAGCCAGAAACCCAACCAGATAGGTCCAGTGTACCTAGGCCCCTCAGGCCCCTGCTCCCCCACCCCCCTCACCAAAGGGAGTGGGCCTGGACCGGTTTCCCATCCCATCCCCCACCCCCACCCCCTCAGCCCAAATGCAGCACTGGACACAAACACTGCAAACACCAGAGAGGAGAGACAACCAGAGGGACAGGTCCTACCACGGCGTACAGCCCCAGGCAAGTGGCTCCCAGGCTGCAGGTGTCTCTCCCCGTGGGGTGGGGGTGCCAAATACTCAGTTGGTGAGGGGATTCTGGGAGCCCTTCCTGCCGCCTGGAAGGTGTAGGGGACCAGAACTGTTGCTCCCTAAAGCCCAGAGCAGTGTGAGGCCTCTGTGAGCCACGTACCTCCTGAGGCCTCAGTTTACCCCTCCAACCTCAGTTTACCCCTCTTGGCCTGTGTACTAAAACCCAGTACTGTGCACGTGAGTCCATTCAAGCTCCATCCTGGAAGGTGAAGTCCCCCCAAACAGAGACACAGGGACCCCCTGCCTCCAGTCCAGTCAAGTGACTTGAGTGTAAAGGGGGCTCTCGACCCCTGACCCTTATCTCTGTGGGTTCACGCAAGTTAAGGGCTCTGTATACAGTAGGAACACAGTATGTGGTGGTTCCCTTCCCCGCAGCCTCCCAGCCCACATGAGGTCACTGCCCACAGTCCCACCATTCACTTCCTCCAACACCCTGGGAACCGCCATAAACACTTACTGAGCACCTAGGACAGGCCAGGAGCTAAGACACACTTCCCTCTTGGAATCCGCTCTCCATCCTTCTTTAAAGGATGAGGTAGGAGAGGCGCTGGCTCAGGGCCCCCGTTACACAGAAAGGCTGGGATTTGAACCCAGGTCTGCGGGGTCATGGAGGCAGCTTTTAGGGTCCAAGGGCGCCCCGCGTCTCGCTGTGCAGCCTCGGGCTGGCCACTGCCGGCCTCTGGGCCTCCGTTTCCCCACCCGTTCCACAGGCAGAGGGTGGCCAGGGGTCCTGGTGATCAGCCCCACCTCGGCTCCATGCCCTCCCCGTCCCGCCCTCGCCCTCGGCGGGCTACTCGCCTGGAATCTCACCGCCATGGTCCACTCGGGGCTCTCCAGCGCCCCTGCCCCGGCGAGCCTGGGAGCCGTCAATCGGTCCCCACCCTGGGGTGAGGGAGGGGGTGGGGTTCGCGGCGGAGTGGGTGCCCAGCGATCGCCCTTCTCCCGCCGCCCGGCTGCTCGGGAGGCACCTGCCGGCCTTCCTCCTCGGCCTCCCCGGGCCCCGCCCCCGCCGCGGCACGCCTTCGGGATGCCCAGGTGACCGCCTTCACCCCCCCCCCCACCCCCCCCGCACACACACACACACCCCGCCGCACACCGCGCACCGCCGGGTCCAGGCCCTGGGCGGCGCTCCGGAGCGGGTTTTCCATCCCGCTAAGCGCCAGCTACCGGCCGAGGCCGGAGGCCAGCCAGGCACGGCCGCCAGGAAGACCCGGCAGGGATCACCGGCCGCGTTCGGAACAGAGCGGCTGCTTGATGGGGCTTTTCTTTTTTTTTTTTTTTTTTTTTTTTTTTTTAATGGGGCTTTTCTATCCGTGAAACAAGCACATGCTGAGGTTCAGTAGTCAGCAGGCCTATAGATCCGAAGCTAGAGACCTCCGGAGCACAGGGCGCGGGTCTTCCTCGAGTCGCCCCATCTCCAGGAGGTTTACCCCAGGTCATAGGTGGAAACGGAGGCCCAGGGAGGCATCAGCACAGACGCTCTGCAGAAGCACAGCTGCCCCCACCGGGGCCTGGCTCTGTTTTCACACCCAGCACTGGGCCGGGCCCCCAGGAGGAGAGGGCGGTGGGAGGAAATTCCTCAGACTCCTGAGAGTAAAGGTCGGCTTCCTCCTCTTCACCTGGGCTGGCCTCACCCTCAGGGACCCAGTTTCCTTACACCCCGGGGTGAGAGAGGGAGGAGGTCACCTGCATGGGTGGAGCTGGTGGTGGCTCCACCCACATTCCTTTCTGCTTAAAAAAAAAAAAAAACCACAAACCTACACAAAAACCCTCCCTAAGGCTCAGCTCCTTCAGAACCCCACCTCACCCCAAGGTTGAAAGGGCAGATCTGGGTGTAGACACCTCTTCCCAGCCTCATCCAGCCAAGACTGTGCAGAGGGAAGCCCTAGACTTAGGGAAAGGGGTGAAGCAGAAAGGAAATTGGGAGATCAGGGAAGGCTTCCTGGAAGAGGGGGCTTTGCAGCTGGGTTTGTTTTTGTTTTAATATATTTTTATTTATTTCAAAGAGGAAGGGAGAGGGGAAGAGAGCTGGAAATATCAATGATGAGAGAGAATCATTGATCGACTGCCTCCCGCACGCTCCCTACTGGGGATCAAGCCCCCAACCTGGGCATGTGCCCTGACCAGGAGTCGAACCGTGACCCTCTTGTTCATAGATCGAGGCTCAACCACCGAACCACACCGGCTGGGCAATGGGGTTTTGAATGTTGAATAAGAGTTTGTCAAGTGAAAAAGACAGACAGTATAATCAACGCCTTTGAGGGCCCCAAAGCTGACTTCTCACTCCTCCCAACTGCAGTTTCCCCCAAAATACTAGTCTGGATACCCCAGTCAGCCATGGTCGGCTCCTCAAGGGTCCCCAAATGTTACCAAAGGAATAAACTTCTGCTGAAGACCCACTTGGTACTTCAGACAGCCTTTCTCTATGTATCGTTCAGCTGCCAGCACAGAAGTTGATTTTAGGTAGAACAAGGTCAAACATTTTTTGAATAGCTGTGTATTAGTTTTAATGAGTCATAGGAAAAACATAAATAAATAAGTTCCCTACTGGCGCGCGCGCACACACACACACACACACACACACACACACACACACACGGGGGTTTGTGGCCGCAATTACTTAGGAGGGCTTGCTGATTGGGGCACTCGTTTAGCAATCAGACAAGTGGCCTGGAGGTGACATCCTGGAGCTGGGGGACATGCTGAGTCCCCACACTCCCTGCCACCTGATCGCAGTGCCATTATCTATAGAATGAATGGACTGAATCCATGGGAATGAGGCTGCTGGGTCACTTTTACTGAGTGCTTGCTTCATGCCAATATCATCTTACATATGACATTCACGTGTGCGTTTTACAGCTGAGAAAACTGAGGCCAGGCGGGTCAAGTGACAGCCCGACCGACAAGAGGGGGACCTGGCTGTCCGACCTCAGATCCTCGCTATCAGTACTTCGCCCTGTGGGGCCATTCTGCCTCCAGGGGACACTGGATAATGTCTCAGATTCTGTGGCTGTCATGACTGGAAGTGTTCCTGGCATTGAGTGGATGGAGGCCAGGGATACTGCTCCACACCCCACAGATACAAGAAAGAGGACGCTCACCCCAGGACAGATGGTCTTCCTCCAGCCCCCCATTATTCTGATCTCACAGTGTTATGCCCTTTTCAAGAGCACTCAGAGGCTCCTTGGTATACCCATGAGATGACCCTGTGCTCACGTCCCAGGTTTTGGAGAAGAGCACTGGCCTCGAGCCCCCATTCCCTTGACCCCTGACCTCCAGATCACTTTATGGAGTTAAAAATCTGCTTTTCATCCACCCACTTTATTCATGTTTCCATGTTTTCATTCATTCAGTCATTCACTCAACAAAAATGTCTCAAGCCCCTGCTATGCACTAAGTGCATGAAGAAGTAATGGGGACCAACTTCCCCCCTGAAATTGCAGCGCCAACTTCAACCAGGAAAGGGCAGAGCAGGTGTGGCATGAGGGGTTAGGGAGGGATGCAGGGGAAGGCGAGGTCCCGGAAGTACTTGCAAGATGAATTTGCTTGGCCCCTTCTGAGCATCTATGGGGAAACTGAGGCCCAGAGAGGGCAGAGGCTGGGCTGAGGTCCCCCAGGGTGTCAGCTGCCAGGAGGAGTAGGGGCCTGGGGCTTTGTTCCTGGGCTTTGAAACTTCCTGGTGGAGGCTGCTTCGCTGGTGTGCTACAAGAAGCCGAGGTCATCTGTGGCCTAACAGGTCAGACCGGAACCCAAGAATGTCCTGAAGCAGCTCTGGGATATGGCTCAGTCATCAGCATTTATTGAGTGCCCACTGTGTACACACAGGACTGACAACACCGGCCCAGTCCCTGCTCTAAAGGAAGCCCAGGATCCCCGGGGGAAGTAGACCATAATGAAATCATCAAAAAAAGTAAGTAAAAAGTACAACCTAGACTTCTGAGAGCATTGGCAGGGAGACACGACCTGGACTGGGTGGGGGCTCAGGGCGAGCGTCTCTGAGGAGGTAGCACTCGAGATGAGATGAGAACTGAGTTTAGTAAGTGTGACCTAGGTGAGAGGCACCTGGGCAGAGAAACAGTTAGACCCGAAGGAGGTGAGGGGGGAGCCCTGGGGAGATCTGGGGGAAGGTGTTCTAGGTGGCGTGAACAGCGTGTGCAAAGGCCCTGGGGTAGGACCATGCCTGGCATGTTGGAAGAACAGAGAGGAGGCCTGCATGGCTAAAGCAGAGTGAGGGGAGTGGTTAGTGAGGAGGTCAGGGCAGGGAGGGAACAGGGGCAGGTCACCCAGGGCCTTCTGAGATTTGGCTTGTTTTGTTGGGGGCGGGGCGGGGGGGGGGGGGAGGGAGATGGAAGCCCTGGAGATCCATGAACACTGGAAAGGCCTGCCTCAGATGCTCACTGGCACTGTCTTGTGGCTGCTGCGGGGAAGACATATTGTGGGGGCCAGGGTGGGACTTCCTTAGGTGCTCAGAGGCGCCCTTTGGTGACTGCTTGGAGGGAGGGCTGACTGTGGTGGGGAGAGGGGGACTAGGGAGGCCAAACCTGGAGGCCCTGTTAGATGTTGCTCCCACCCCCCCTTTTTTATGAATATTTTATTTTGGAACTATTTTAAATTTACAGAAAAGTTGTAGATTTAATTCAAGAGTCCCCATATGCTCCTCACCCGGTTTCCCCCAACATTAACATTGTACATGACATTGGTATATTTGTGAAAATTAAGAAAGCAACACGGCCAAGTCACCATTAAGTAAACTCCACGTTGTAACAGGTCCTACTAAGATCCCTTTTCTGCCCCGGGACCCACCCTGGATCCCCAGTGCATTCAGCCAGCTTGGGCTCCACTCCCCTCGCCCCACAACCTTTCCCGCCTGGAACAGACTGGCCCGGGACTCGGTAGAATGCCTCTCACTTGGGCTGGCTGATGCTTTCCTCATGACTGGACTGTGTGGGAGAGAAGCGGGTAGGGGGTGGTTCTGGGGTTTGAGGAAGGGCAGATTCTGGGTGTGGCGGACTCCCGGAGAGCGTGTGAGGACTGAGCAATGATGTCCCGGGGTTGGCAGTGTGGGGTCCTGGTGCCCCTTAGTGACAGCGCTTTGATGTAGGAGGAAAGGGAACGTGAGGATGGCTTGTAGGCCTTCCTAGGAGCTTGAAGTAGGGAATGCAGCTGGAGGGGGCTCAGATGTCGAAGCTCTAAAAGGAAGCCCTGTGGAAAGGGGGTCGCTGAGCCTGGCATGAGTCCCAACCCCTCTGACTCTTGCCTTAGTTTCCCCATCTGTGCCATGGGGACCTGGTTCTGCCTTTGAGTCCTATCCTTAGGAAGGTTCAAATGTTCAGGCATCTGGCATGTGGCAGGCGCGCGGAAGGTTTGTCTGTGTGCTCCTTGTGCTCCCCTCTCCACTCCAGACCGGGAGGAGGGACACAAGCCCCAGTGGGAAAAGACAAAGGTGGATTATGGTGTCCCCAGGACTGGAGGGGGCCCCCAAAACTGTCTGTATCAAGGGTCTGTCCTGTGCAGCAGCCGGGTAGGACCCTGACCCTTGACACCTTTCATGCAGCCCCTGTCTTCAGTCTGGCCTCACAACAGGACCCCAGGCCAACTCCCCTCTGACCATCCCCATTAAAGGTCCCTCGTCCCCTACATTGACAGTCCTTATCTGCTTTGTGGCTGAACCTGCCCAACCTGAAATCTGTCCTCTCACAGCACTGGTCTTTCTACTCTGTTCAGAATAGTAGGTGAGTGTTTGTTTGTTTGTTTAGTGCCTACTGCATACCAGGCACTGTTCTAGGCACTGGGGATACTACAATGGTAGAACTCACAGACCAGCGGGGAGAGCAGATATTCAACAAATAGTCCCTCCAATGAATGTGAAGCGAATGAGCTGTGGCTTTAGCTCAAGAACATTCAATAGCTCCCTAGCACCCATTGAAAGCATACTTATTGAGCATCTGATTAATGCCAGGTTCTGGCAATACCCTCCCTCCCAAGTCATCTATGCCTCTCGTCACCTATGAACTATTTTACAGCCGTGTAAATTGCAGGAAACTGGTGCTATTGCAAAGGAGTCTTGTCCAGAGGAGTGCAGATGGATTTTGTCCCGTGGGCCACAGATTATTGCCCTGTGACTATTGACCCGTTTGGAATTGATTTGTAAATTCATTTCAGCATTCTTGATGCCCTGTGTGTGTTCTTCCTTTACACTCATTCTTGAACAGGCTGTAAACTCTTCCTGGCTCCCACATTAATTAATGCGTTAAGCAAACTCATAACGCACCTGTTTGCTTTCATATTAGTATGAGAGTCATGTTTTTACCTTTTGGGGGGAAAACTATCCTTTAACACCATAACACCGAAAGGCCTCACACCAGCATACAAGTCTCCCCACCTCATATTTCTAACTACCTCCCAGTTACTTGTCCCATTAAAATCTTCAAACCCCAGAACATTCTCCCACCTTTCTTCCAAATCACCCTGGACCCCAATCTATGTCTCATACATCAGCATATGCTGTGCTGTAGTTCTACCAAGTCTTTCCAGAATCTGCCCACTTCTCCCCTCTCCTCTGCCTCCACCTGGTCTAGTCCCATCATTGCCCACCTGGACCAACCCGGTCAACTCAGCCCTGGCCCCCTCGCTCCTGCCCTTTCCCGTCACAGTCTGTTCTCCCTGCAGCCACCAGAGGGCACCTGTGAGCACCTGAATCAGGTCTGGTCCATCCTCTGCCCACTGCCCTCCGGGACTCCTCCCTCCCTCCAGGAAAAGCCCAAGTCCTCCCCAAGGCCCCACACGACCTGCCCCATCCCCTTCCTGCCCTCACCTCCTCCCACTCTCCCCCTCGCTCACTGTCCTCCAACCACCTGCCCTGGGGCCTTTACACCTGACATCACCTCTGCTTCGAATGCCCCAAGTACTTCCTTTAAGTCTTATCAAGTGGGCCCTCCCTAATCTTTAGTTAGATTATAAAATGCCTTCCTGTCTATTTCATTCCTATTTCTCGAACGTCTTTTACTTCTTTTTTCCCTGTGAAACTGACCGCTGTCTGACTCAGGGTACAATTTAGGACAGTTAACTTCCTTATTATGTCTCTTCTCTGCTTTTCTCCACCAAAATACAAGCCCACAAGATCAGGGACCTTTTCTGGATCCCCACAGCCCAGAACAGCGCCCGGCACGCGGTCGGTGCTCCATACATTCAGGTCCAGTCCCCAGGCACTTCCTCCTCCCATTCACATCTCCTACGAATGAACCTCAGTCCATTCCAAAGAGTGTCAGACTCCACCCTGGGCAAACACTGCTCCTCTGGCATCAGACCAGGACGAGGAGGAAGAACAGAAACCCAACTAGAAAGTGAACTTTCCCCAGAACTCAGGGCCTCACGGAAGCACTGAGCCAGGGAGGCGGAAATTTATAAGATGCTGAGCCTGGGACGTCGGTCAGGGGGCATGGGCAGCCCCCAGACCTTCCTGCTCTCTACATTTTGACTCCTACCTGCCTGACAGCCAAAATTTGCTGTGCAGCCCTGGACACGTGGCTGCCCCTCTCTGAGCCAGGGCTAAGTATAAAAAACACACCAGATTTGGAAGTGCGGTACCCCCAAAAGAATAAAACAGGAAAGCGGCTGGCCTGAGGTCTGATTTTGAGTGAGACACCTTTTCCCGCAATCCCCACACGACCAGCATCGATTGCTGACCCCGTGATGTGTGTTCTCAGCAGCCCTGCTATCTGGTGGCTCTTATACCCACTTTACAGACTGGAAAACTGAGATCCAGCTAGGAGAAATGGCTGGAGGCTGTCTCAGTCGAAACATATCCCTCACAATCCCACAACCCCCCAAATCTCAAGCCTCCCTGCTCCCTGGGGCTCCATGATCATGCTGCCCTGGGGTGGTCCCAAATGCCAGGCCCACTCTGTGCCCCGCGTCTCAGATGCCTATGCCTTCCCAGCCCCAAGGGACCCACTTGGTCCCGGACAAAGAGATTTGAGGTGCGATCAGACACTGGCTCTCAGGAAGCTCCTTTTGTCCTGCACGTCTGGGAGCAAATGACCCAGAAAAATGTCTTGCCACCCATCCCCTCTCCTCTCCCGCTTCTACGCCCAAAGACCATCCTGGCTCCTTGCCCACAGCCTGCTCTGGGGACTGTTGTGACAACCATTTGCTTGCCCCCACCCCCTCCTGCATTTCACCTTCAGGAGAAGCAAGGTAAGTCGACCCCAGGACCTGTCTCCCCAGCTCCCGCAGGTGCCAGCGGTGGTGGGAGGCCTGTGCAATTCTCAGAAGAGGCCCCCACATTGACCAGGTGCCAGGCTGCCCCGCCTGCCACCTCCCTGCCCGACTTCCTGTCCTTCGTTTGGAGGATCAGAGAGACCAACCCGTGCCCCCTCGGCCCCCTGGCACCACCTGGGCCAACAATGACCCTTTTAGGTCTCTGGCTCTGGCGTCCTGGGCTGACTGCCAGGGGCAGTAGCTGCCAGCAGATAATCCTTTAGAAACTATGTCAGTGCCCACACAGGAGTGTTAGCTTCCTGCTTTCGGGGGAGCTGCAGGAAGGGGAGCGGGGGTCCCAGGTCCCCGTGGTGGGGAGTCTGGCCCCAGCAATGGCCCGGGGATGACGGGCAGAGCGAGACTTACCTGTCTAGGAGGCTGAGAGGCCTCTGGGCAGGCAGCAGGAGCCTGGGCTTGGGTGCCCGCCTGGCATGGGGGTGGGGAGGGAACCTGAGGTTTGAGCTCTGTCTTCCCCACCTGTTTGCTCAACTTTTCCTCCCTTGTGGCAGCTGTAGGCTGGCGGGTCCCGTGCCAGGTGGAACCAGCAGGGCAACATGCGACATGCACAGGCGAACTGGCAGTGTGAGCGAGACAGGGAGGCTGGCTGGGTGTGTGGCTCTGTCGTAAGGTGCTCTCACGTGGGAGCAGCTGGCCTTAACCCCTGCTCGCCCAGAGGCCAGGGACACCGGGTCGTGCCCTGCTTGGGCCATTCACCCCTGGGCCGCTTGCTGATAGCAGCCCTGGGGCCAGCACATACAGGCTGGTCCTGGGGGAAGGTTTAATGAATCAACTAAGAAATAAAAGAAGGAAACTCCTCCTGGCCCCCCTCCCTCTCCCCTCTGCTCTCTTGGCAGCGGGAACTGCCAAGCCTTTGCATTTGCCGTGGTGCCTTCCACCACGTGTGCCATCTCAGAAACTGTGGCAGGGCTGGCTCCTTCCTGCCCTGCAGACCTGAGAGCAAATTCTGCTTCTGTGTTACAAACTGACCAGCCAGATTCCTGTGCCAAGAAGCTTCAGGCATTTCCCAGCTGGGTAGCTTGGGGTCTCCTCAGGTACCTCATCTAAAAAATAGGGAAAAACTCTAGCATCTACTTTCTAGGGGAGTTTCGAAGGGTGAGTAAATGAATAAATGTCCATAAAGTGCTTAAAACAGGACAGGGCACACAGTAGGTCCACATCTTCTAGATACTACGCACAGGTGACTGATCCCAATGCATGAGATGTGGTTAAGTATGAAAAACACACCAGATGTGGGAGACGCGGTACTCCCAAAAGAATGTAAAATAGCCTGTTATTTTTAAAAAATATGGTTTTATTGATTTTAGAGAGGAAGGGAGACGGTTAGAGAGAGAGAAACATTGTTGAGCTGCCTCTGCACGCCTCCAACTGGCAATGGAGCCCGCAACTTGGTCATGTGCCCTGAACGGGAATCGAACCTGTGATTTCTTGATTCATGGGTCGACACTCTACCACTGAGCCACACTGGATGGGCTCGTTATATTTTTACATGGTACTTTAAAAAAATCTTTATTGTTGAAAGTATTACATATGTCCCCCTTTTCTCATTGACCCCCTTCTAGCTGGCCCCCACCCTCTGCCCCAGGCCTTCACCACACTATTGTCTGTGTCCATGGAGCATGCTTATATGCATACAAGTTCTTTGGTTGATTTTTTTTCCCCCGCGCACACCCCCCACCCCCACCTTCCCTCTGAGATTCAACAATCTGTTCTATGATTCTATGTCTCTGGATCTATTTCGCTTGTCAATTTATTTTATTCATTAGATTCCACATATGAATGATGTCATGTGATACTCGTCTTTCTCTGACTGGTTGATTTCACTTAGCATAATACTAGTCTTCAGGTCCCCCCCTCCGTGCTGTCTCAAAGGGTAAGAGATCCTTCTTTTTTACTGCTGCATAGTATTCCACAGTGTAAATGTACCACAGAGCTTGTTATTTTTAATATCCACTCTATGTTGCAATGATATTTTGCATATGTTGGGTTAAATGAGACATGTGGTTAAACTAATCTTACCACTTTCTATTTTGCTCTTTATATGGTGGTTAGTGGAAAATTTTAAATAACATCTAAGATTTCATTTTTTTGTTAATCCTCACCCAAGGATATATATTTTTTCAATATATCTTTATTGATTTCAGAGAGGGAGAGAGAGGGAGAGAGACAGATAGAAGCATGATGAGAGAGAGAATCATTGATCAGCCGCCCCCTACTGGGGATTGAGCCTGCAATCCCGCCATGTGCCCTTGGCCAGAATCGAACCTGGGACCCTTCAGTCCTCAGGCTGATGCTCTATCCACTGAGCTAAACTGTCTAGGGCAAGGATATTTTTCCCCCCATTGATTTTCAGAGAGAGTGGAAGGGAGGGGGCGAGACACAGAGAGAAACATCACTGTGAGAGAGACACATTGATTAGTTGCCTCCTGCACGCACCCCAACTGGGCCGGGCATCGAGCCTGTAACCAAGGTAGGTGCCCTTGACCTGAATCGAACCCATGATCCTTAAGTCCGAGGGCCAGCTCTCCAACCGCTGAGCCAAACCAGCTAGGGCTAACGGTTCAGATTTTACATTTAAATTGGCTTGTATTGCCTTGGCTCTGTTGGTTAGAGCGTCCGCCCAATATACCAAGGTTGGAGGTCCAATCCCTGATCCGGGCACATACAAGAATCAACCAATGACTGCATAAGCAGATGGAACAACAAATCGCTATCTCCCTCCCTCTAAAATCAATCAATCAATAAAATCTAAAAAATTGGCCATTACATTGGCTTGCGTTGTAGTTCTTGGGCCGCGCTGGAATAGGTGCTTAACGCATAATAGATACTGAGCCCGTCCTTTTCGATCACATTCTATTGCCACTGTGTCACATCTGTGCTATTTTCAAAGGGTTTATTAGGAGCTGAAACTATCTTCTGTCTTGTGCTTGTTTATCTCTCTCTTCTAGAATGTCACCTTATTGAGGTCAGGGATTTTGTCTTGCTCATTCCTGTATCCCCGTGGCCTAGAACAGTGCCTGGTACACAGGCGGTGCTCAATAAGTGTTTGTGGCATGAATGAATGCATGCATGCATGAACGAACGAATGAATGAATGGAATATGGGGAGGGGGAGGGGAGACACAAGGGTCCCTCCTAGCTGGTACCTAGCGTTGATGCTAATAGCATATATGACCACGAGGGGGCGGCAGAAACCAGGCAATTGGCCCCAGCCGGCAGCCTCCGTTTTCCATCTCGTAAAACCAGAAAAGTGGCTGGGTAGTTCAGTTGCTTGGAGCGTCCTCCCCTTTCGCCAAAGTCGGGGGTTTGATCTCTGGTGAGGGCATATGCAAGAAGCAACCAGTGAAAGCATAAATAGGTGGAACCACAAGTCGACGTCTCTCTCTTCCTCTCTCTAAAAATCAATAAATAATAAAAAATAATAAGGGTATCATAAGGGAGCAGGGACGTGGGGGGAGGATGAATCCGGAGGACCAGAAGCCGCTGCCCCACCCAGACCCTGGCCCGCCCTCCTCTCCATTCCCTGCCTCCTCTGCTGTCCCCTCCCACCCCCACCCCCGCCCCCGACTCCTGCACCAGCTTGGTTTTTTTCTCTTTACATATTCATTTTTTAAAAACTAAAGTTTATACACACGCGTACTTTAAAGAGTCGAATTCTATTTCAGGTTTGTTAAAATTAGCAGTGGCATTGTCACCCCACAATCTCTCCCTCCCCAGAGGGGCTGTCCTCTTAGTTTAAGTTAAATTAGCTGACATTCATTTCTGCATCTCTGAATAATGCCTGTTGTGCCACTTCTTGATTTTTCAGTTTTAGTATTGACTTCCCACCAGGAGAGGTTCAGAATCAAACCTGAAAAAAAAAAAATTTAATTTCATTTTCATGATCCTTATCACCAATCCAACCCCCAGCCCTTCCCCAGTTGTGTGAACCAGTGCTTCTCAAACTCTCTCAGGCATGCACATTGCCTCAGGGGGCTCATTGAAACCTAGAGGGTGGAGTCCCACCCCAGGAGTTTCTGATGCAGGAGGCCTGAGGTGGGTGGGGTACAAGATTCTGCATCTCCACCAAACTCCAGGGTGACGTCTCCCCAGCACCCCAGGCAGTGATGAGGGACCATGTCTCTGGAGTCAGGCAGGCCCGAGTGAAAACATCCCAGCTCCCATCCTTCACTAGCAGGACGTCTGGGTCCCCCACCTGCACCCAGCCACTCCCCACAGCAGAAATCATTAGTTATGAAGAAAACTACTGACAGCAGCATTTATTACTCCTCAAATCATGACCTCACAATTAACAACCGTCTAGTCATATCACAAATCAATTCACCATTAGACTTTAATAACAACAGGGATACAATTATTCTTCAGACATAAATACACTGATTGACAGCATGGTTCTTTGTGTAATTCTCATGTGCAAAATGGGAATGACAATAGATTTTATCGGCTTGATCAGTATTATACAATAATTATTGTTTTCTAGGTATAAGGTTCTGTGTTAGATATTGGGAATATACTAATAGTGAAAAACAGGTCCCTAACTTATGGAGATTTGGCATGTCAAAGGCTTTGGCACTGAGACTAGCATTTAGTAATATTATTATGTATATTTATCATTATATTATAAATAATGTTATATGTAACATTGTTATGGGTTCACTCAGCGAGATAGACCACCGACTCAGAATTTAAATTTAGGAGCCTTTATTAAGCTGGCCAGGTGACCACAGTTACAGCACCCTGCCGAAGCAGAGGCTGAACTGCAGCGATGACTACAGGAGTTACATTTTATTATTAAATTTTGTAGGCCCAGAGAAAAATGTGTCTTTCAAATTCTGGGCCCCCCAATATGGAGGAAACTCTCTTTATTTATACTTTCTCCAGTCCTTTGTCTCCCAAATTTGGAATGAGACTTCCGGGCCTTCTGAGAAAGAAGGCCTGCGTGCTGGGAAGGGGCCATGAGACAGTATCTCAAGGCCTGGCCTGATGTCAGTACCTTCCTATCTATGTGTTTTAGGAACAGACAGCACAGCATGACCCGTCTGGCCAAAGCGCCAGATATGCAGCCCAGCACAACATTTCTACATTATACATTAATACTACTTATATAATAATATGTTAATTTTATTTAGTAATATCATAATCCATATAATTTTACATCGTGCATAATGAAAATTAAACATTATCATATTATAATTAATATTTAGATTAAAATATTTAACACAATATTGTGTTATTTATAGTATAGTATGGTAATAAATAATTTATTAGTTGTAAGTATTCTTTATTCCATATATATTACTACCATTACAATGTGAAGTGACTGGAATGCGCTGCCCTTCCACACCCTGGGCGCGTGGGGGCGCTCGAGGCGCTCCGAGGTTTGGGACGCACTCAGGCCCCGCCCCCGAGTTCCGATTGGCGGTGCGCGCCGTGCGTGGTGGCGTAGCGCCCGGCCGCGTCCCCGGCGCTCCTCCTGCTCCCAGGGCTCGGCTCCCTCCCTCGATCCCCGGGTCGGCGGCGGTTGTTGTTCCGCGGCGGCGGCCGCACCTCGAGTCCTAACCTCCGGCCGCCCGCTCGCTAGCGGGTCCGCGCGCGCGCGCGGCCATGGAGCTGGAAGTGCCGGAGGAGGCGGAGAGTGCCGAGGGGGGGACCGTGACCTCGGAGGCGACCTGGTCCGCGGAGAGCGGCGCGGTGGCAGGTAACGGTTCCGGACCTCGCGTCCCGATATGCACCCGAGTGGACCCGCCTGCCGCCCCCGCCGGGGCCCAGTGGACCCGTCCGAGTGCCGGAGGGGCGCCGAGACCCGCGGCAGGGAGACCGGAACGTTCCACTCCGGGGTGCGGGGGGGCATGGAACGCCCCCCGACTGGGCCGGGGGACTTGCCCTGGGCCCGAGGGAGGTGGGACCCCCGCCTGGGGGCTCGGAGTGGCGTCGCCTATTCCCGGGATCCCTGGGGGGGGGGGGACGCGGACTGGGGGCGGCATTGGGTGCGGGGCCCCATTCTGAGAGGCCATGGGTGGAGCATCCTGCTTGGAAGCGTGCGGGAGACCGGTCCTCGCACCCCCACCTCCCCACCCCCCGCCTTAGGGCGCGCGGCGGGTGAGTGTTCCGCCTCCTGCCGAGGGCACTCGGGGACGGCCGCCTTCCTGTCTTGTTGGGAGGGGGCTGCTCTGCGTGTGTGGAGTGATGAAGCACCCCCCTTTCCGGGGAGGGGGCCCTGTCTCCAAGGTGGGGCAGGACATGGGGTGACACTGTGCCAGATGTGCCCCCCTGCCTGGACCCACCTTCGCCGGTGCCAGCTTCCTGACCTCGCCCCTTCCCCTCGCAGGCCGTCAGCCGATGGGCAGATCTTACTGGTCGGAAAGGCCTGGGGCAGCTGGGGTGGAGGAGGGAGGTCTCTGTGGCCTTCTGGGTCTGCCTCCCCACCATCTCTTCTCTTTTTGTGAAAGTGGTCATTTCTTCCCTTGCTGGGCCCCAGTTTACCTCCCTCTCACAGGAGGGGGCTCAGGGCATGACATCTCCAGGCATTTTCAGAGCTGGGGCTCTCGAAGTAGACGCGGAAGGGTAGGCCCCTCTAAGCCTTTTCCCTGGCCATTGGAGGACCACTGCCTCCTGGCTGCCCCTCTCCTTGGCCTGCCTTTCTTACCCTCCCGCAGAGCACGTGTAGGGAGCCAGGTGGCCCGCCAGCTACAGGCCCCCTTTACCTGGGGCGGAGTGCAGAGCCGAGCCACTGCGGTTCCTTCTCAGTTGAGGTCATAAGCTCCCAAATAGGAAGTTTCCTGATCCAAAGAACGCTTCGCTCCTCCCTTGTAGCCTTTATGGGTGGAGCCCTCTAGACACCCCCATGGGCCTCCATCCTCCTCCTCCCCTGGGCCTCCAAAAGCTTTCTTGGCAGGCAGGGAGATGCTGTGCTGCCCGGGAGCTGGGAGAAGTGTCTGCAGAGAGAGCCAGAGTGAGCATCCTGGGCTCTGGAAGACTCCCACTGCTTCCTTTGCCACTGCCATCTGGAACTGCCTGGTGGATGACCTGTTTCCTTCCGACCATCCGGGCGCCCCGCCTTCGTTCAGCCGGTGTCCTTGCCTGGCTAGCACCACACGTGGTGGAGGGCCCCAGCGAGGTCCTTTCTCAGCCCCCTGACCTCTGCTGTCAGCCCCCTGGCCTGGCTGGTCAGAGACAAAATAGCCCCAGACCACTGGAAAGCTACGGAGCAGGCATTTGTCTTATCAGGGGTTAGGTCAGCTGATTAGGGACAGATCAAATCCCAGCTATGGGCTGTGGCTGGGTCTGAGCTTGGGGCCAGAAAGATATGGGCTGGCCCTCCCTGCCTGTCACCGAAATCCACAGATATCTGCCTCTCCCAGCTAATCTTGATTTTACTCTCTTTAAAGGGCTGCCTCTCCCCTCCAAACCCACTTTTCCTGACCTAAGTTCTGTGAAGTTTGGGTAAGAGCTGTCCTTCCTTTTCCTATTGCTGTACAATTATATAAACACATAGACAGGTCTGCACATTCTTCACCAGGATGGTTCATGCTACACCGGGGTCTCTTTCCTTGGCACTGTTGGCTTTTGGGCCAGAAAATTTATTGTTTTGGGGCGGCTGTCCTGGGCACTGGAGGGTGTTGAGCAGCATCCCTGGCCCCCACACACCTGATGCCAGAAGCTCATCCCCCCAGTTGTGACAATTACAGATGTCCCAGACATGGCCCAGTGTCCCTTGGAGATAGTCACCCTGGTGAGAGCCGCTGTACTATACCTATTACTCTGTAAGTTGCTTGCTTTTTGTCTGTAATAGTTTGGATTCCCCCCCCCCCATGTTGATATCAATTATTTTTTTCAGAGAGGAAGGATAATGTGCCGTGGTTAAGAGGGTGGGAATCCCTGAGTTAGCTGCCTGGGCTCCACTGAAGAGCAAATACTTTGATCTCTCTGAGCCCTCAATGTCCCCCTCTATAAAATGGGATGAGGGTGCTTGATGAATGTTAGCAACAGCTGCTGCAGGCACCAGCCACTGCTGATTCACCAGCCTCCTGCTGAGGGACATTCAGATTATTTCTGGAGTTGCCTTTTGCTGTTACACGCAGTAAATGTCTTGCCTTTGAACGCGGGTGCTTCAGTTCCTAGAAGGTGGAGTCCCACCTTGGAATGGCTGGGCAGGGGCTAGCAATTGAAAACAACTATCAGATACGTGATGGCTTTCCAGGAAGGTGTGGCAGGGGCCAAGAGAGACTGTCTCCCCACAGTGTTGCCAGCTTCGGATGTTATCAGCCTCTGTCATTTTGGCCAATCTGATGGGAGGTGAAACGTATCTTGGTATTTAGAATCTGGTTACTTTAAACGCCTGGGCTCCCAAGTCCTGGTCCAGAGAAGGCCTGATGGGGCTCTCCACTGGCTTTTAGGAGTTGTGTGGGGCACCTGGTTCCTGGGGCTTGGACACATTCACAGCCCACTGTGGGGCCTATGCGCAGCCTGTGGGCTTTGGGGCTGAGCTGTGGTCTGCTGTTTCGGAGCCATTTCCCTCCTGTCCTTCCCGTTCCCATGATATCTCAGAACAGTCGACTTCTTCCCAGACCTCCCAACTCCTCCCACATCTAATCTGTTAGCAAATTATGTCAGCTCAGCCTTCAAAATGGACCCAGCATCTACCCACTTCCCCTCCTCTGCCTCCACCTGGTCCAGCCCCATCCATCGCTGGCCTAGTCCTCCGTCCCTTCGTATGCTCCCTATAACCCACTCCAGAAGGCTCCCATTAAAAACGGAGTCAGGCCCCATTCCTTGTCTGCCCACAACCCTCCAGGACTCGTAAGCTTCCTCCAGGTAAAAGTCCTGCCCATGGTTCACAGGGTTCTGTACAGCATGCCCCTGGCCTATCCCCTCCCCGGCCTCATCTCCCTCTTTCACCTTTGCTCGCTCTGCTGCAGCCACATAGGGCTCGCTGTTTCTCTAAAGCACCAGGCATAGTCCTGCCCCAGGGCCTTTTCAAAGGCTATGCCCTTTGCCTAGAAAACTCATCCTCCTTATCTGTCATTTGCTTCCTTGGCTCTTTCAAGTTTTTGCTGAAATACCTCCTCCTCAATGAGGCTTCCCTTGATATTTGAGGGAGGCCTGAGAGAGGGTAGGAAGACAGCACAGTTCAAGCAAAGGCCTGGTGTGCTCCAAGAACAGTGGGGGGTCAGTGTGCCTGGGGTGGGGCGGGTGTCATCTTTGGAGGCCTCCTCTGAAGTTGTGACCTTATGGTAACCAGGGATTGCAACATCCCTCGTTGAGTGAGCTGTGTTCTTAGGAGACAGAAAGCTCTCAGTGTGAATTCCGCCCTGGCCACTTTCTAGGAATGCAACAGAAGTGACTTGGAGTGGCAGCCTCGATCTGCTCCGTGGAGAGGCCTTGGGAGTTGGACCACCTTTACCAGTTGGGGACACTCCGCCTCAGTGTCTCTGTCTGTGAAATGGGCGTGATGACTACCTTTCTCATGGGTCTCGGCCAAGTGAATTGGCGTACAAAGATCTTAGAAGGGTGCCTGGCATGTAGTCGGCTCCATGTGAGCACTGCGATTTTCCCTCCTGGGGACACCACGTGAGTCAAAGGGAACTAACTGCTTCCTGCAGAGCCTGGCACAAGCTGGAGTTGGCGGTGGGACTCAGAGCATGTGAGGACGTGCAGTTGCCTCTCGGTCCTTGAACAATGCTTATTGAATATCAAGCACCTACTGTGGGCCATGTGGGGTTCTAGGCGCCTCGGTCAGTCATATCAGTGACCAGGGGGATTCCTTCGTTGCCCTCTGGTCTCTCAGATAAGACCAGGGACCACACTCGGTGGCCCCCGGACAAGTCCGCAGCTGGTTTTATTGGAACACAGACACGCCCATTCGCTCACATGTTGTCTATGCAGCTTTCACGCTACAATAGCAAAACTGAGTTTCAAGACAGAGACCGTATAGCCTGCAGTGTGGAAAATATTCACTGTCTGGTCCTTTACGGAAAATGTTTGCTGACTCCTGAGTAAAACCATGCTGGAGAGTGGTGAGTGTGCAGAGGGAAGTGAAACATGTTGTGGCAGTCTGAGTGACAAGAGCCTGCTGTAGGCGTCAGGAGAGGAGGTGACTTGAGTGAGAAACAGCAGCTGAGGGTGGAGCTTTCAGGCAGAGGGAACATGCAAAGGGGCCCTGTGGCCAAAATGAGTGTGATTCCTTTGAGCAAGGATGCTAAGTCAGTGTGTGGGGCAGGAACTGGGATAGGCAGGGTCGCCACTTGGGGCCGGAGACCGTGGCCCTGCCTCTGTGCCTCGGTTTTGTTCTGAATTCAGTTGGTGGTGCTGGGAGGTTGAAGCAGGGAAGTGTGCACTGAGTCAGTTTTGCAGAGCACGCTCTGGCTACTTGGTGGGGACGGTGCTGAGGGGTTGTGGGGCGCCTGGATGGGGGTAGAGGGAGGTGAGGGAGATGAGGAACCCAGGAGGGTTTTGTGTGCCCTGGAGTTGGTGGTGGGGTGGGGAGGGCCCAGGAAGGAGCAGGTCTTAGGAGGGCTGAGCTTGCACTGATGTGGGAGGAGTAGGGAAGAGGGGGTGCTGTTCAGGGGCCCCCAAGGCATGTGGAGCCTTACTGACCTGGCAGGGTGGCCTGGGCCTTGACCTTGGACAGCATGCCTCTGAGCAAGTGAGGTCCCTGCTTTTCACCTTGGTTTTTCCTCTAAAGATGAGGGCAGTGGGGCCCCAAGGATTCAGGGGGACAGAAATAGGTGAGGCCTGCAGCCCCCGGCAGCATTCTTTAACTGACATCTGCTTGACCTGGCTGTTTACAGATGGGAAGGCCCAGGTTCTAAGGGGTGTCTTGGGCTGCCAGGCTTTCTGTACCCAAATCCTGCCACCTTGACCAAGTCGCATGTCACCACATGTGAGAACAGGCCGAGACCCCACTGGGGATTTTCCTGCTGCTGCCAGCTGGACTCACAGCCTGAGCCACGGGAATGCTTCTGTAGAAGATTACTGACTAAGGGGATTAGCCATGGGGCCCTGCCCAGCCCTCCCCCTCCTGCCCCATCAGGCTGCACTGGAGGGAGTGGGGTCCACCCAAGAGGCCCCAAATGCCTGAACCAGTAGAAAGGAAAAGTTTTGGGGACCTGGCCTCTGTCTTTGATTGAAGAAATGAACCCTAACTGCCTGGCTGATATGGCTCAGTGATTGAGCATCAACCTATGAACCAGGTTATGGTTCAATTCCTGGTCAGGGCACATCTTGGGTTGTGGGCTTGATCCCCAGTAGGGGGTGTGCAGGAGGCTGCCAATGGATTATTCTCTCTCATCATTGATGCGTTTATTTCTCCTTCTGCATCTCTGAAATCAATAAAAATATATTAATAAAAAAAGAAAGGAACCTCAACATTTTGCCACAATTGTCTCCTTTCTATCACCCACGCATCATGCATATGTGTTGTGGCCTTTATCCTGGATGGAGGCATGGGGTTGCTGTTGAAGGTTTTAGGGAAGTTTGGGTTTGCTCATGCTCTGTGGTTTGTGTTTCTCTTGCACATGTCTCCTTATGTGTCTTAGCTGAAGGTGCATCAGGCGCTATTGGCAGGAGAATGGTACATTGTGTGGGGCCAAGGGGGCGGCAAGGATGGAGAAAAGAGACATGGAAGGAGAGCCAAGACGTGGGGTCCCAGCAGTCACGGAGGAAGTGATTCAGCTGTTCTATGCCTCAGTTTCCTTATTTGCAAATCGGGATCACAGACATGCTTTTCTCTGTGGTTCACAGGAAGATTCGATGCATCAGTGCTCAGGAAATGCTCAGAACAGGGCTCAGCGTGTGGCAGATGCTCAGTAAGTGGGAGCAGAGGCACACAACTTGGGCTAGGTGGCCTGGACCAGCACTCTGTGCCCCCTTCCAGTAGGGCAGCTGGGAGGCCATGCAGGGCCGCTCAGTCAGCATAGGGTCTGGGCGGGCTACCTCTAGGGCCCCTTGGCCTCCCAGCTTCGTGCAAGCCCATTCAGCCCTGGTCCTGACTGTGTGACCTGGCCTCTGTCAGTCAGAATGGCTTAGGACCCACTGTGTGACAAACAGCCCTGCAACTCAGTGACCTGTCCCAGAGGCTCATTTCTTGCTTATGCCAAGTGTCCCTGGTGGGTCATCAGGGAAGTGAGCTCATTGTGATCACTCAGAGACCTTAGTGATGGGGCTGCTGTCACCCTGAATGTGCCCATTCACTTGGCAGAGGTGCACGTGGAAATCCTAGTCCACAGCCGTGGTGTCAGTATCATTAGCAGGGCCTCCTGTCACCCTTAGAAGACCCACAGCTTGGATGATACATTCTGATGGTACCTGACAGATGATGACATTTGGTGGTGACCGGTCTCATGCTCTAATAATACTGCAAAGCATCACCTGCAGGGTCATCTCTGTCGGCTGAATTCCTGAAGGCAGAATTGATGGGATAAAGGCTCCCTCCGTGCTAGTGTAATTTTGAAAGGTGCTACCTATATTGAAATGTACCTAGGATGTGTGTGGGTATTTTTTTTTCATTTAATTTTTTAAATTGATTTTTAGAGAGAGGAAGGGAGAGGGAGAGAGAGAGAGAGAAACAGAAAATTTGATGTGAGAGCAAAACATTGATCAGCTGCCTCCTGCACACCTCCTCCCGGGGATCTAGCCCACCACTTGGGCATGTGCCCTGACTGGGAATAGGACTGGCAACCTTCTGGTGCACAGGATGCTGCCCAGTCATCTGAGCCATACCGGCCAGGGCCTGGGATTTGTGTTTTTTAAAATATATTTTTATTGATTTCAGAGAGGAAGGGAGAGGGAGAGATAGAAGCATCTATGATGAGAGAGAATCATCAATCGGCTGCCCCCTGCACACCCCACACTGGGAATCGACTCCACAACCCAGGCATGTGCCCTGACCAGGAGTCGAACTATGACCTCCTGGTTCAGAGGTTGACGCTCAACCACTGAGCCATGCCGGTCGGGCTGGGATGTGTTTTTATCAGGTGTGGTGAGGTCCACAGATTAGGAGATGGCTGCCATTGAGAAAGAATTCGTTACTCGCCGAAACCGGTTTGGCTCAGTGGATAGAGCGTCGGCCTGCAGACTGAAAGGTCCCAGGTTCGATTCCGGTCAAGGGCATGTACCTGGGTTGTGGGCACATCCCCGGTGGGGGATGTGCAGGAGGCGGCTGATCGATGTTTCTCTCTCATCGATGTTTCTGACTCTCTATCTCTCTCCCTTCCTCTCTGTAAAAAAATCAATAAAAATATGTTTAAAAAAAAAAAAGAATTCGTTACTCATGGTTCCCAAGATGAGAGGGGCACACAGGGCACATGGGGAAGCACCAGGAGGCAGAGTGATAAGAGGAAAGCATCGGCCTTTATTGGGGTTTTGTTAGGATGCATTGGACAAGGCAGAGTAGGTACACTGAATGCTTATGATTGGCTAGTTTGAATAATTTCAGTGGACTCTGCATGATAGGGCCAGCTGGCACTTGACCCTACGGTGATTGGGGCAGGGGCATGTGAGCTGTGTGAGAGAGTTAGGTGAAGTTAGGGGTGTGTGGATTGCTTGGTTTATACATCCAAGGTGCATTCACAGGGAGTTGTTTGTGATCTCTGAGTTGGCCAATGCCAGGAGAGGCAGTCCCCCAGGTTTGTGAGCCCCTGAGATGTCAGAACATCATAAAATACAGACAGTAAAAAAAAAGTGATCAACCCAGAACCAGATGGGCTGTTCTGAGTTCCCTTTGTCAGTGGGTGAGAGCGCCTGTGTCTGGTCCATTTCTCTGATCTTTGCCAATCTTATGGGTGCAAAGTGACATCTCAGCATAGTTGCGACTTGGATTTATCTTGTGAATAGGAGTGAAAGCTCTTCATGTTTTTTCTCTTCTGTGTCATCTTTGTTTTATTAAAAATATATTCCAGCCCTAGCCGGTTTGGCTCAGTGGATAGAGTGTCAGCAGGTTCAATTCCAGTCAAGGACTCATACCTCAGTTGCAGGCTCCATCCCAGACCCCAGTCAGGGAATGTGCAGGAGGAAACCAATCTATGTGTCTCTCTCACATCAATGTTTTTCTCTCTCTGTCTCTTCCCCTCCCTTCCACTCTCTCTCTAAAAAAAAAAAAAAAAAAGGAAAAATATCTTTGGTGGGGATTAATAAATACATAAATACACACACACACACACACACACACACACACACACACACACACACGAGGGGCCTGGTGCACGAATCTGTGCACAGGTGGGGTCCCTCGGCCTGGCTGTCTTGCCCAGCTCAGCCGGGCCGGGAGAAGGGACTGTGGGAGGTTGGCCAGCCACAGGAGGTTGGCTGTGAGAGCACACTGACCACCAGGGGGCAGCTCCTGTGTTAAGCATCTGTCCCCTGGTGGTCAGTGCACGTCATAACTACCGGTCCACCGGTTGTTCGTTCAACTGGTTGGAAAGGTCACTTAGGCTTTTATATATATAGTTTTTTTTTTCCAGCCAAGGGAGCAAAGACAAGCCTGCAATATAGTGCCTTGCCCGCCCAGGTCACATGGACGGTGACAGGACTGGTGGGAGGATCTGCCCTCTCATCCCTATAGCATTCTGTATTTTTGTTAGAGCTGGAAAATGGAATGTCACCCACTAGGGAGTCAGGGCCATCGCAGAGGCTGTACCTTTGTTGCCTTTGCTTAAGTGAGCTCTGTGGGTTCAGTTCCCATCTGTCTTGGTTCCACATTTACTGACCCCTCTTTATCGCGCAGCCCTGTTCCTACATTTAATCACACACATTTGAGAACATTCATTTTCTGGGATCTGTATAATTGTGTCTTTCTCACATTCAGTTGAGTTACCAGTCTTTTATTGATTTGTAGGCACTCCTGATGTACTCTGAAAGTTTTTTTTTTTAATTTATGATACAAGTGCGAGTAGCTTTTCTCCGTCTTCTCTTGTGCTGCTTATTAATGCCGGGCAGGTAGTGTTGTTTTCTGTGGTCAAATTGACCAGTTTCTCCTTTTATGGTTTCCCAGTTCGGTTTCATAGATGGAAAAGTCTTCCCTGTTCAGCGGTTATAATTAAATTCTTCTAGTACTTTTGTAATTGCACTTTTTAAACATTTAAATTCTAACTATATTTAGAATTTATCCTGACATAAGACATAATAAGGGTTTAGTTGATTCAGGCTTTTCCAGGTGTCTCAGAGTTACCTGATCCCCACTTTCTGGATAATCTTTTCTCACCAATTTGAGATGCCGCCTTGATTATATACCAAACTCCTGTATGTGGCTGGTCTATTTCTGGATTTCCTATTCTGTCCCGTATTGTCTGCCTGTGTCTCCTGCAGCAGGCGTGTCTTAAATGACAAGTAATAACATGCTTACCGTGAAAAAGCAACGGCCAAACCTGTACGCAGTAGAATGTGAATGTTTCTGTCTCTCCCTCTCCTTTCTACAAAAGCAATGACCGTCATTCTAGTATTTTATTTCTGTGCCTGTACCTACCTGTCTTTACATATATTATTCTTTTTTAGTATTTTATTTTGAAAACTTTCAAACCTGAAGAAAAAGTTGCAAGAATACGGAGGTGAACACCTGTCATACTTTCACTGAGGTTCCCCAGCTGTTAATGTCTTGCCTCATTGCATTATCTGTGTGTATGTATCTGCCGGGCCATTGGGAAGTCAGACGTGATGCCCTATGATTGCAGACATGATGCCCCTATGTCCCTAAATACATAAGTACAGTTGACTCTCGTTGTTCACAGTAATTCTGTTCTGTAGTGTTGCCATGAGTCCTAAGTTCTGAACACTGGACCACGGCTCCTGGGGAAGGAAATGTGGGTTTCAGGTTCCTGCAAGCCTCTGGTTACATTTCTCAGCTAATCAATAAGTAACCTTGTGTTGTCTGTGTCTCTCTTTAAAGACACTTATTTAATATACATTGTTTCTTCATTAACACGGTGCTCCCAGCTCTGTGGCTGCACCTGAACCAAGTCCTAACACATGCATCGGCTCCTAAGGCACAGCTCAGCTTCTTGTGCTTAGGAACCCTAGGCAGTACTTCAGCTCTGCACTTGGGAGACATTGTAAACAGCGAATCACCAACAAAAAGCACAAACATGTAAAAGAAGTGGCACTTGCTAGACCATGAAAAGGACGTGTATAGTATAAGAGCTGAGGCAAAAAGGCAGAGAGCGTCGCCTGGTTTGACCCCTGCTGGGTACATGTGGGGGTGACTCAAATTTTTCACTACCCTGCATGTGTCGGGGAATGACTGTGAAAGCCACATGAGGGTTGATGTGGGATTACAAACAAATTTTAGCCAGAAGGTGAGTTTGCAGCTATGGAATTCGTGAGTAATGAGCATCAACTATATATCTTATAAGCAAAGATATTTTCTTGGCTCAGTGCAGGGGTCGAGTGTAGGAAATTTAATATGGGTGCAGTATTCACACTTGCATCAGTTAATCCAGAATCGTCCTGAGCTGGAACTGTTTGTTCCCTCTCTAGAATTCAGTCCAGCACTTAGAGACCTGCGCACAGCAGGGTCACCAGCGGACCTGTGATTGGACAGGCTTCCTTCCAGGGCTGACAGGTCCTCCGTGGACCTTGATCCGCTGCCCGAATCCTTTCACCTGTGGACCCGTTGAGAATGAGCCTCCCTCCCCGCGTCATCCCTCCTCCACCCTGCACATTCCGGTCCTCTGCCTGCTGCTCCAGGAAGCCGGTCCAGTTCCCCCAACCAAGATTGCCCACATAGCCCTTCCCACAGCTTCATGGGACCATGCATAGTGGTGGTTGTCCACCGTCCTGTGGGCTGGCATTGCCCAGAGTCTGGGCCCTGGACTTTGGTGGCAGGACGTGTGCTGGGCACACACAGGTGTTTGGGCATGTTTGTGGCCTGAGTAGTGAAGGTTCTGTTTTTCTTGAACACTGGAACTTTGGAAAACTGTCCAGTGAGTGGCTTGGGGCCTGCAGAGTTCTGGATTAATCTTCCCCCCACCCCCATGTCCTCTGCAAGGCTTCCTGTTTACCACTCTGGAAATGCATTCATTCTGTGGAGGGAGATCAAGGGAGGGTGAGGAACAGAGGGGGCAGAAAGAGTCGGGGCAGATCTCGGTGTGGGGGAGGAAGGCCAGGGTAGGTTGCTGTCAGGGATCTGCCCCTGGGACTACCCCCTACTCCATTCTCAGCCCTCAGCTGCACCTGACCCACCAGCTATATACCAAGCCCTTTGCTCTTCCCCAAAAGCGTCCTGTCCTGTCACCATAGGTGTGAGGTAGTATCTCCCTGTGTGTTGGGGGGAGGACTGTCCCCACTTAGAATTCAGCACTTTCTTGTGATTTTCTTTTCCTTCCTTTGGAAAGACGTCACATGTTAATGACAAAATGTAAGCGTGGCTCCGCCCCCAGGCATCTCTGTTGCCAGCTTCTCTGTCCCCTTGGGAGGCACTTGGCCGTGCACAGCTGCCCTGGTCACACACCTCCTCCCATTGTGTTTATAACGTACACTTTATTCCGCACTTTGACTTTTTATCTAAAGACTTTTTTGGGGTAATAGCTTTATTGAGATATAACTCACATTTTACCTAAAGTGTACAATTCATTGGTTTTTACTATATTCACAGCATTGTGCATCCATTGCCACAGTCAATTTTATTTTATTTTATTTTATTTTAAAAAAACATACCTAATGAACTGATTAATTTGTCAAAAGAGATTTCCAGGTAGAATAGTTGTGTTTGAGAATGTACAAAAAGAAATGAATTTTTAAAAGCAAGCACAAAACTGTTCTGCTTTCAAGCAGGATACGATGGTAATTGTAAAGCATTCTTAACCACCCAAAAGGAAGTCCGCTCCCAGTAGCATCACTTCCCAACTCCCTCCCCCAGCCCCTGGCTCCCACTGTTCTACACTGTCTCTATGAATCTGACTCCTCTAGGGACTTCATCCGAGTGGAATCACACAATATTTGTCCTTTTATGACTGGCTTTTAAGCACCCCCAAAAGAAGCCCCGCTCTCATCAGCAGTCATAATAGTCACTTGTCACCCCACAACCCCAGCCCGGACAACCACTAAACTCACTTTGTCTCTGTGGATTGGCATGTTCTGGATGTTCCACATAAATGGAATCACACGCTGTGTGGCCTTTTGTGCCTGGCTTCTCTCACTTAGGGTCATGTTTTTAAAATTCATCCACGTTGTAGCAAGTTTTAGTTTGTCATTCCTCTTCATGGCTGCATAATATTCCAGCATGTGGATGGACCACACCATGTTTATCTACTCACTGGTTGATGGACATTTGGGTTGTTTCCACCTTTTGGCTACTGTGAATGTGTTGCTGTGAACATGCATGTACAGCTTTCTGTGTGGACAGATGTTTTCATTTCTCTTGGGCGGGTGCCTAGAGAGCAGAACTGCTGGTCACATGGAAACTCTGTATTTAACCTTTCAGGGAAACACCAGACTGTTTTCCACAGTGGCCCACACCATTGCACATTCCCACCAACTGTGCACGAGGGCTTTGATTTCTCCACATCCTCATTATACTTGTTATTGTCCATCTTTTTCATTCTAGCGATCCTGGCAGGTGTGAGGTAGTATCTCCCTGTGTTGTTGTGTGTTTTTTTTCCAGAAAGGGAGAGAACAATAGAAACATCACTGATCAGAGAGAATCATTGATCAGCTGCCTCCTGCATGCCCCTGCTGGGAATTGAGCCCACAACCTCCCGGTCCATAGGTCAACTCTCAACCACTGAGCCTCTCCGGCTGGGCTCCCCGTTGTTTTAATTTGCATTTCCCTGATGACTAATGATGTTGAGCAACTTTTCATGGGCTTATTGGCCATTTGCGTGTCCTCTGAAGAAACATTTCTTCAAAACCTTTGCTTGTATTCTTCCTTCCTTCCTTCCTTCCTTCCTTCCTTCCTTCCTTCCTTCCTTCCTTCCTTCCTTCCTCCCTCCCTCCCTCCCTCCCTCCCTCCCTCCCTCCCTCCCTCCCTCCTTCCTTCCTTCCTTCCTTCCTTCCTTCCTTCCTTCCTTCCTTCCTTCCTTCTTTCTTTCGTTGTTGCTGTTGTTAATCTTCACCTCAGGATATTTTCCCCTTGATTTTTAGAGAGCGACAGAGAAACGTTGATGTGAGAGAGACACATCGATTAGTTGCCTCCCGCACGTGACTGGGGCCTGATAAAACCTGCAGCCGAGGTACGTGCCCTTGACTGGAATCAAACCCAGGACCCTTTAGTCTGCAGGCGGATGCTCTATGCACTGAGCCAGACCAACCAGGGCTGCACAAGTATTTTTAATTTTGATGACGTCCACTTTATCTTATTTTTTGTCTGGTTGCTGTACTTTAGTTGTCATATCTAAGAAAATACTGCTGAACCTGAGGTCATAGAGATGTACCCCTGTTTTCTTCTGAGAGTTGTATAGTTTCAGCTCTTAAATTCATTTGTATTTATGATGTATTTTTTTAAATGGAGATAACGTTAGTTAATAATATATGTTTCATGAATGCAACGTTGTTATTATTCAATAGTGGTATACACTGCAGCATGCGAACCTCCAGAAGTCTAGTTTCCATACAATATGCTTTGAGTTAATGCTGTGTATGGTGTGCAGTAGGGCCCAGCTTCATTCCCCGAGTGTGGAGATCCAGGTGTCCCTACATCACTTATTGATATGATTTTGTTCCTCTCTGAGTTGTCTTGGCACCCTTGTGGAAATCAGTTGATTGTAAATGTACAGGTTTAGTTCTGGACTGTAAGTTGGTTTCTTCTGGACTATTTTTCTGCTCTTTGTGCCTGTTTTTATGTGAAAGAGACACATTGATGGGTTGCCCCCCTCACATGCCTCAACCAGGATTCAAACCTGTGACCTTTGGTGCATGGGCTGACGCTCTAACCACTGAGAAACACCAGCCATGGCTGCATTTTGCTGTTTGTTTGTTTTGTTTTTTTCTGCATTTTGCTTTTTAATATATTAAGTCTGACTTGGTTCTTGGTCTCTATAAATGCAGCCTGGAGATGCCACATCCTTTTAAACACCTGTGTAATATTTTATTGTATGCATTCAAGCCATTCATTCAGTTTGCTCTTCAGCTCTTTACGGAACACCTAGTGTATGCCAGGCCTGGAGGGAAGAGTGTAGGTAATGGAGCCTGGAAAGCATACAGCAGAGGCTGGGGTGGGTGTCAGTTGGTACCACATGGTCCAGGCTTTGCCCCTGTGGGCACCAATGAGGAGAGCAGGTGGAGAGATGTCTAGATGGATGATGCCATGTTGAAACCCCAAGTGTATTATTTAACTACTAGAAGCCTGGTACATGACATTCTTGACCCGGGGGCGGGGGGGGGGGCGGGGGGGTCCTTCAGCCTGGCCAGTGCCCTCTCACAGTCCAGGACCCCTTGGGGGATGTTCGCCTGCCGGCTTAGGCCCGATCCCTCAGTCACCCATCCCTCTCACAGTCTGGAACCCCTCGCTCCTTACTGCCCTCCTGCAGTGGAGGTGGGAGAGGCTCCTGCCACCGCCGCTGTGCTTGTCAGCCCTGAGCCTGGCTTTTGGCTGAGCAGCACTCCCCCTGTGGGAGTGCACTGACAATCAGGGTGCAGCTCCTGCATTGAGCATCTTCCCCCTGGTGGTCAGTGTGTGTCATAGCTACCGGTTGTTCCACTGTTCAGTCAATTTGCATATTAGGGTTTTATTATATAGATGATTGCTGTGAAAATAAATTACCTCAAACACAGTGGTTTTAAATAATAATAAACACTTATTATCTCACAGTTTCTATGGTTCAGAAACCCAAGGGTGGTTGAGCTAGGTGGTTCTGAGTTGGGGTCTCTGATGAGGTCGCAGTCAAGCTGATACCTGGGACTGCTTCATCCAAAGGCTGCTCCCGAGCCAGTTCCTGCATGTGGCTGTTGGTGGTGGCCTCAGTTCCACAAGTCATTGAGTGTCCTCCCATAATGGTGGCCAGTTCCCCCAGTGAGCCATCCAAGAGCAAGGTGAAATACAATCAAATGTTAAGCCCTGGCCAGTGTTGCTCAGTTGTTAGATTTGTGCAAGAGGCAACCAATCAATGTGTGTGTGTGTCTCTCTCTCCTTCCTTCCTTCCCCATACCTTTCTTCCTTACACTCTCTCTGGAAAGCAATGGAAAAAATACCCTCAGGTGAGATTTAACAGCAACAACAAAATGTTAAAATATATATATATAAATATCCAATTAAATATTTATTTTATACTAGAGGCCTGGTGCACGAATTTGTGCATGGGTGGGGTCCGGCTGGCCCGCCCCCAATTGGGGTCGATTGGGGTGGGCTGGCCAGGGGGAGGGTCCACGAGCCGTTGGCCAGCCAGCCCTGCCCCCTGGTCAAACTCTCAGTCAAACTCCTGGTCGAGGGGACAATTTGCATGTTAGCCTTTTATTATATAGGATTTTATCATACATGCAAGAATAAAGAATGAGGCAGATATTATCACACATCTTTCTTATAGAAAATTAAATTTGACATTCCCACTAGGGCTAAAAATTACATACAAAACCTCTTCTTCCTTAAACTTGAGGGCTTGGTGGGAATATGTAAATGCAAGAAAGTTTCTGGATGTTCACCAATATCATTTCAAATAAGTGTCTATAGTAGCACTCTGTAGTAAAACTTTTTTAAAAATTTAAATTATTTTTAAAAAGTATTACATGTTTCCTTTTGCCGCCATTGACCTCTCCCCACCCGCTCCTGCCCCCCCAGCACATGCCCTTGTCCCCCTACTGTCTGTGTCCATTGGTTATGCTTATATGCATGCATATAAGTCTTCTGGTTGATCTCTTACCCCCACCCTCCTCTGCCTTCCCTCTGAGGTTTGTCGGTCTGTTCCATGTTTCTGTGTCTCTGTATCTGTTTTTGTTCATCAGTTTATGTTGTTCATTGTAGTAAGACTTCTGACATCGATGGAAGTTTCTGTGTCTGTGCTCCAGTGTGTAGCCACTAGCCTCATGGAGCTACCCTGCATGTGAAATATACCCTATACAATCGAGAAACAACATTTTTATTTAATTCTATTTTAATCCTAATTTACATTTAAATACCCACATGTGCCCAGCCTGCATGGCTCAGTAGTTGAGCATTGATCTATGAACCAGGAGGGCAGAGTTCGATCCCCAGTTAGGGCAAATGCCTGGGTTGCAGGCTCGTTCCCCAGTAGGGGGCGTGCAGGAGGTAGCCGATCAATGCTTCTCTCTCATCAGTGATGTTTCTATCTCTCTCACCCTCTCTCTTCCTCTCTGAAATCAATAAAAATGTATTTAAAAATAAATAAATATCCACATGTGCAGGTATATAGAAACCAATTTTTTAGTCTGTCAGGTTATGCTAATTCTAAGCTCAAACTTTCTGTTATGGAATCTCTAATGAAGTAAGGACAGACTTCAAAGAAAAGAGCAAGGTAAATGTGTTGGTGTCTTTTATGACCCTGTGTCAGAAGTCACATGCTGCACTTTAGCCATATCTGTTAGTCATACCCACCGGCTATCGTAGGAGGCCGTGGATACCAGGGGTCATCCTGGAGCCTGGCCACCACATCAGGCAGCTTGTCTGGCTCCAGAATCTCCTCTTCTCATCTGTAAAATAGGGAAGTTGTACCCTCGCCTCATGGGGCAGATTGAGGCATGAGTTGAGCAGTTACTGCATGCCTAGCACAGAGGAACCCCTGACATGCAGGTTCCTATAATAATCCCAGAGCCCAGGCAAGTGTCTGGGGCCTGGTTGCAGCCTGGCTCAGCTGCCAGGATCCTTTTTTTTTTTTTTTTAGTGTGTTTTTATTGACTTTTAGAGGGAGAAGGAGAGCGAGAAACATCAATCGGTTGCCTCCTGCACACCCCCCACTGAGGATTGAGCCCGCAACCCGGGCAGTTGCCCTGACCGGGAATCAAACCAGCGACCTCTTGGTGCATGGGGCAACGCCCAACCTATTGAGCCCCCCCAGCCGGGCAGCAGCTAACTTTCTGTGGGACTTTGGGCAAGCCCTGCCACCTTTGCCTTGGTTTAAAACAAAGCCAGCTCGGTCCCTAGGATTCTGAAACCCTAGACCCAGCCTCACTGGGAAATTGGGCCTGGGATGGAAAGTGAGCATCCACCCTGTGAATGGCAAGAGCCAGACCGAGGGGGCCCCTGTAGCTCTCAGCATTCTGGAATTCAGGTGCAGTGTCTTCGGCCCAGCCTGGCTGCTGGAGAGTAAAAATATATCTGAGAGGAAAACTGGGCCAAGAAACCTCTCACGTGGGTCCTGAGACAGCGCATGATCCTCGCCATGCGTCGGTGGGGGTGCCCGCTCCTGAGGAGCCCTCTCTTGGATGTGCTGTGTCCGGCCATCCTGGGATCTGGCTGTTGGCCCTTCCTCAATGGAGGTCTGCAGTTGCATATTCTCTATTGGAACCTAGTGTCCCCTTGGGGGAACCCCTGTCCCCCACAGCCAGGCAGAGTGCTGTTGGCTCCTGGAATGGGGGGACCCAGGCCTAGCAGCCAGAGCTGTATATGCCCTACACATGACCTGTGGGCCCAGCCCTGGACTTTGTGAGGGGCAGTCAGGCACCTGCCTAAGGGGGAGTGGGGGTCAGCAGGGAGGACAGCAGCACTGAGACAGAGTCCTCGGGTGCCAAGTCCAACCAGACTTGAAGCCGATCAGCGCGGACCTCTCTGGTTATGTTGGGGTCAGGCGAGCTTTTCTGTGCAAGGCCAGCTGATCTCTGTCACACCTGTTCAATTCTGAAGTTGTAGAGATTTGTGGGTGTGTTCCAATAAAACTTTATTTATAAAAATAGACAGTGGGTGGGTTTAGTCCACAGGGTAGTTTGCTGGCCCGAGTTATGTTAACATAAATCCTCCCCATACACCTTTTTCTTCAGGCAGTATGAGTCCCAACTTTTATTCAACACAAAACATCCTAATACTGCTTCTCTGAGCTTCAGTTTCTCCCTCTGAAGAGAGGAGACAGACATTGCTTGGGTCAGGGCAGGTCAGAGGCACCTCAGGCTGTGGCTTTGCTGGGCATTCAGCCCTCAGTCAGCTGTCCAGCTCCAGGGAATGACTACTCATCCAGGGATGAGTGAGTGAGCTCTCTTCCCACAAGTCTTCTCCTGAGGCTCATCCACAGCCTCCTCCATGCAGCCCTCCAGGTTCCTTGCTCATTGGATACTCAGTGAGGTCTTATCGGTGCCCAGCACTGGGCTGGTGCAGGGTCACGAAGTGGGTGAGGGAGAGGAGGCCTTCCCTGTGGCGCTCTCAGGGGAGCCAGAGACCACTGAAGGCAGGATGCCAGGGGGAGCCTCAGAGGGAGGGGCCCAGGTGAAGCACAGGGAAGCATTCACCAAGCCGAGGGGAGGTGGGAAGGAAGAGGTGCAGGGAGCAGCAGGGCCCAGGGCCTGGGGGTACAAGGGAGCCTAAACAGTGGGACCTGAGGGAAGAATAGGGGTGGATAGGGGCCAGGCTGGGTTGGGAACAGGAGGGAGGGAGGCAGATGGAAGTACCTGGCGCAGTCAGAGGTAGGCAGGTCACTGCTGGGAGTGTCCAGGCTGGGGCTGGTACAGTGAGCCCGGGGGCCCTGTGTGAATGGATACAGGTTTCCTTGCCCCAATGTCCAAATCTGTAAGAATACCAGTCCCCCTGGCTGTGACAGTGTGGGTGACACTGGCTCAGAAATAGCGCACAACCTGGCATGTCTGTATCCAAGACAGCAAATTCAGTCAACAGTCCTAGCCAGTTTAGCTCAGTGGATAGAGCGTTGGCCCTTGGAATCCGGGTTGGATTTAAGTCAAGGGCATGTACCTCGGTTGCAGGCTCAATCCCTAGCCCTGGTCAGGGAGGCAACCAGTCCATGTCTCTCTCTCTCTCTCTCTGTCTCTCCCCCTCCCTTCCACTCTCTCTAAAAATCAATGGAAAAATATCCTCAGGTGAGGATTAGCAAAAAAAAAAAAAGTTGGTCAACAAACTGGCGAGCCATCAGTGCTCCGTGCCAGGCCAGCGCTGAACCCGCCAGGAACTCTGTCCTTGAGCCCACTTGAGACCAGGACAGGTGACCAGGTGGCTTCAGGATGCTGGCCCAGGTGCCTGGGAGCGCATTGGGAAGCAGCAGCTCCACCTGGAGCGTCCGGGCAAGCCTCCGAGTGCCTCTGGAGGGAGTGGCTGGTTGCTGCAGGGACCCAGGGTGTGTGTGGGATAGGGAGCACCCCAACCCCTGCAGCTCCTTGGCCTTGAACTTGCCCAGACCTCTAAGCCCTAGTCTCCCAGCCATAAAGTGGGTCCAAGGACATTTACCTCCTGCTGGTTTCAGGAGGGTTGAAGACATGGCTGGTAAGGCAACCGCCTGTATGGGGAATGTGTATGTGTTGTAGCTTTTTATCACAGGGAAGTTAAAGCAAAAGACAAAACTGGATAGGACAGTACAACTAAATATTTTATCACGAAATGTTGTAAATATCCAGAGAATAGTATAATGAACACCCACATGCTTCCTGTCCTCTACATTTTTATATTGCTGCATTTGCCTCAGGGTCCCCCCTGGCGCTGCTGACGGCATGCTGGCTCACTCTCCGGCTGGGGCGGGAGCGTCCTGGGCACGGCACTGCGGGATGCTGAGCAGCATCCTTGGCCCCCAATCAGTGCTAAGGACACTTCTAGTCATGACAACCCAGATGCCCCAGACATCGCCAAGTATCCCCTGGGGCAGAATCGCTCCATTTGAGAACCACCTACAGATCACTTCCCTTCACCTGGGATGCCTGTTCTGGCCTCCGCCGGGTCTCCTCTGGCCCCTCACAAAGTGTTTGCCGACCCACAACTTAAAGGATAAACAAAACATGATACGGCTAACCTACACAGTGATATATTGGTGCCTTTTATGTTATGCTATGTTTTCCTGGGTGTTTAAAATATTTTCTTATTAGACATTATATTTAAACAAAGATATATTTTGTCCCCCAAAGAGGGCCCAGCATCCAGGAAACACTCACTGAGTTTGGAATAAATGAATGAATGAATGTGTGGTCAGGAAAGACCTCTCCAGGAGGTGACACAAATGTCTGAGACCTGAGTGACAGAGGACAGAAGCTAGCTGTGTAGAGATGTGAGGATAGATTGTTCCAGGCAGAGGGCACAGCAAGTGCAAAGGCCCTGTGGTGGAAATGTGATGAGCCAATGTGTGTGAAACCTTTGGCACAGAGCCTGGCACAGGTGCTCCAGTAGTGCCCACTGCTACCCATGTGATCACTCACATTCCTTAGGAAGAATCTGCTTTAAAAATGTGTTTCTCCAATGCTTGAAAATTCCTGGCATCAAAGATCACAATTTACCTTTAACCTGGAGGAACATTGTATGAAGAAAATTTTCAACCGTGTCTGGCCAGTGTGCTCCGTGGTTGGGCATCAACCTATGAACCAGGAGGTCACATTTTGATTCCCAGTCAGGGCATATGCGGTTGCCGGCTTGATCCCCAGAGGACAGCCAATCAATGATCTCTCTCATCGATGTTTCTATTCCTCTCTCCCTCTTCCTTCTCTTTGAAGTAAAAAGAAGAAAAGAAAAAAAAATATATATATATACATATACATATATATATGTGTGTGTGTGTGTATATATATATATATATATATATATATATATATATATATAAAAGAAAACTTACAACTGCACTGAAAAGTTGAAAGAATTGAAAAATGGAAACACTACTTACCACTTGGAACCTAAAATTAACATTTTGCTGTGCTGACTTTATCCATCCCTTCCCCTCCTCCTCCCCTTCCTCCTCTATCCCTCCCTCTTTCCATCTAATATTTTAGATGTACTTCAGAATTGCAGGCATCAGCACACTCCATCTGTAAGCACTTCAGTGTGTGTATCATTAACTAGAGTTTGACATATTTCAACATGTTTTTGCAGTGTTCTACTCTGATCAGCTATTAACTTTAGAATTCTTAGCCTTTCCCGACCTAATAGTGGCGGTAAAAGTCTGAGATACTGTAAAATCTGAAAGTTCTTTATTTTTTAAACATATTTATTTATTTATTTATTTTATTTTTAGAGTACATTTTTAAATATGTTTTTATTGATTTCAGATAAAAATAAACCCTAGCGTGAAACCAGAGAGAGGCTGCCTATAAAGGGCAGGGGTGGTGCAGAGGCAGGAATCCCACATCCCACCTCTTCTCACACACTGGCACTGTGCTCTCAGGTAATGGGCTGTCACCGTGCTCCACTCCATTTCATTCTAATGGTTGGGCAGTTGGTTCTCTTGGATTTTCTAAAATTTTGTTTTTCCAATCTTCATTCCCCCCCTTTTTTAAAAATGTATTTTTATTGATTTCAGAGAGGAAGGGAGAGGGGGAGAGAGAGAGAGAAACATCAATGATGAGAGAGAATCGTTGATCGGCTGCCTCCTGCACACCCCCCACTGGGGATCGAGCCTGCAACTGGCCGGAATCGAACCTGGGACCCTTCAGTCCTCAGGCTGACGCTCTATCCATTGAGCCATACCAGCTAGGCCCCCACCCTTTTTTTTCTTGCCTTATTGCATTGGTGAGTGCTATTGCCCCCCCCCACCCCCAGTGGAAGCTCTCGGCCACTCCCCTTGTCCTATGGGTGATACTTATTTGTTTGCCATGAGTTTTTGCTTTGAATTATTTTTAAGTAAAGGCAGTTCTTCCTGAAACCCTCACTTTTTTCCCCTCCAGTTTCTTAATAGTTTTTTTGAACATCAAGTTCATGTTAAATTTTGTTGATTGCTTTTCTGGATTCTGAGATACAATGTCTGGTTTTTACCTTTGAGTAACTTCCTAAATTTCTCCAAACCCGTTTTCCCACCTGTAAAATGCGATAGTGAAATGAGATCATTAAGTTAGATGGTGTCTGACTCAGGCAGCTGAGTGCTCAGCTCCCTTCCCTGCTGTGCCCTCACAGTGCTGCCTCAGTGCCACCTCCTGTATAGTCTCCAGGGACTGTGCTCCTGTGCCCACAGGCTGGCCAGACCATTCCAGTTCATCAGGGAGGGGGCCTGTGGCTGGCCCCCCGCGCCACTTCCTGCTTTGCAGGGTTGCAGGCTCCAGTTGCTTTGTAGGCCAGGGGCGGACTTGGGCTCTCACCCCAGGGAGCTCTCCCAGGCTGTGGGCAGAGCAGAGAGAGGACCTGGCTGTTGCTCACCGGCGGCCTCTGGTGGCCGCTGTGAGGAGGACAGACCGGAGCGGGGTCTGGATCTGTGGAGACTGCTGGTCCGGGTGAGCGGTGATGGAGGGGAGAGGAGTGGGAGCAGTGGCACATCTGGACAGACTGAAGGTAGCCCTAGTGCTGAAGGACATACGCTAAAGCCCCTTCCTTGGTTCTAGGGGCCCGCAGTTTTTTGGGAGCTTCCCTTTCTTGGTTTCCACATTAGTCATGTGAAGAAGTAGCTCCAGCCTGGCCAGCATGGCTCAGTGGTTGAGCGTTGACCTATGAACCAGGAGGTCACAGTTCAATTCCCGGTCAGGGCTCATGCCCAGATTGCGGGCTCGATCCCTAGTGGGGGACGTGCAGGAGGCAGCAATCAGTGATTCTCTCTCATCATTGATGTTTCTATCTCTCTCTCCCTCTGCCTTTCTCTCTGAAATTGAATGTGTACACACACACACACACACACACACACACAGTAGTCACTGTTGCTTTCCTCAGCGGGCCGCCCCGCCCACCGCCACTGGTAGCTCTCTGCTGTGCATAGCTTGCTGCCCCGCCCTCCTGCTGATTGGTCATTAAGCTTCACCGCATAACGACCATTTGTATATGACCTCTTTATTATATAGGATGTAAAAGAAGCAGTTCCTGCCGAGGCTTGTGTGTGCAGAGGGCGGAGAACTGTGTCTGTCCCTCCCTCTGTCTGTCCCTTGTCCATCAGAAGTCAATAAGCATTCATAGGCGTCTGCTGGTGGCTGGACCAGACCCACAGGCAGCACAATTGTGCCTTGGGCAGGTCTTGGCCTGAGATAGGGGCTGCATAGGGCCTGTTCTCCCAGCTGTACGTGTCAGGCTCTTTCCCTCCAGGTTAGTTTTAAAAATTAATTTCTTAAAAAAAAATAGGGTGGCTCATTCAGAAGATAAATGGTCCCATCTTGGTCTGGGAGGAGCTCCACATCTGGGTGTGGTCCCTGCCATCCCCAGCCTGACCCAACCAGTGGGAGTGACCACCCTCCCCTGCAGCTGCATGACCTCTGGCAACAGACTCAACCCTGAGCCGTGGCCCCTCTTTCTGAAGATGTGTGGAGGCCGAGAGTTACAGGGTCACTGCCCTCACAGGCATCACGCTGTGGAGGGGCAGATGATGAGGGTAAGAAAAGGAATGTCAGAGAGCAGGTGGGGACATGCAGATGGCAAAACTGGGGAATGTGGCCTGAGTAACAGGACAGGGAGGTGACTGGGTGGCCACTCTGAGGGGAGGCTGGGTTGAGACCTGAAGGCCAAAGGGCCGGCCTTGGGGAGACCTTGCGAAGGCTTGTTTTGGGCAGAAGGAATGGCGTGGTGCCAGTGCCCCGAGGTGTGTGTGTGTCCATCCCTTGCACCGCCCCCCACAGAGTTCAGACACCTTGGGTGGGGAAGCAGGAGGACATAGGAGGTATGGTTTGTGGAGGAGGCCAGGACTGCGGTGTTGGACCTACTTTGGCAGCCCTGGGATGAAGGACCTGGAGCTACAGAAGACTCAGGTGGTCACCGCTGGGTGGGCTCTGGGTTAAGGGACCCCCACATGAGGTCTAGAATGTTCCACCCTGGTCCACCACTGGCTTCCTGCCTTCTCTTTCTTCTCCACATCCCAAACTCAAACCATTAATTGTTCTGCTGTTGGGCATCCAATAAAAATATTATGTCAGCTTTCCAGCCCTGACCAGTTTGGCTCAGTGGATAGAGAGTTGGCCTGCGGACTGAAAGGTCCCAGGTTCGATTCCGGTCAAAGGCATGTACCTTGGTTGTGGGCACATACCCAGTACGGGGTGTGCAGGAGGCAGCTGATCGATGTTTCTAACTCTCTATCCCTCTTCCTTCCTCTCTGTAAAAAAATCAATAAAAATATTTAAAAAAAATTATGTCAGCTTTCCAGCATCTTCCGGCCCCCTCTTGCCACCGGCAGAGCCCCGGGATATGCCAGAGCCCAGGTTCGTCCCTGTGGCCAGGATGCCTGGGTGGAGATCCTCAGACATCTGCGAGTAGGCACCAAGGGTCTGGCCTGACTCCCATCTAGTTGGCGTATCTTAGTCCAGCTGCCCTGTCTGGGGCCCTGGGGAGTGACTCAGTCTGTTGGCTTTGTCCCCCGGCCCAGGGTCCCGTTTGGTGGACCGTGTGGCCATGAACTTAGTCTCAGCCAGTCGCCCCCTCAGCCTCAGTTTCCCTATCTGAACCATGTCCGTCCTAGGGGGTCTCAGCACCCCACATACACAGGTGGGCACTCAGGGTGCGGCTGGGGTGGTGGTCATGGCTAAAAGAGGACACGAGTCCACACCCCTGCTGCCCTGGTTGCACCTATGGCTGTGTCAACTTGAGGTTGTTTTATATGTTTTTCATTGAGAGATCATTCATATACGATAAAATTCACACTTTTAAGCATACAGTTCAGCATTTTTTGTACCTTTACAATGTGCAACTGTCACTGATTGGAACAGAGCAGGTTCCTCCTCTGCTGGGTAAGATTGACCCCTGACCCCTCACCTGGGCATGCCTCTCTCTTCCTTCCTGACCCTCACCCTCACCCTTCCAGGCTGCCAGTCCACTCTCAGAGTTCCGGCTCTGACTACACCCTGATGACTCCCACAGTCCTGTCTCCAGCCAGGGCTCCCCTGAGCTACAGACTCAGGGTCCATCTGCCCCTAGATGTCTCCACGCGGACGGCTCACGGGTCTCACACTCAACACAGCCACAATGCGCCTGTCCGTCCCCCCAACCTCCTGCCCATCCCCGTCAGCTGGCAGCTCCTTCATTCTGTTCATTGCTTCAGTCAAAATCCTTAGTCATTTCTGACTCCTTGCCTCTTCACTCCACCTCCAGTAAGTACAGCCTGTCTGTCCTAACTTTAGATCTCTCCAGAATCCGCCCATTTCTCCCCCCTCCTGGCCTCCACTTTGGTCCACCCCATCAGCTCCCACCTAGACCAGGCAGTCCTCTTGCCCTGCTTGGTCCCTGGCTCCTGTCCTAGCCCCCCACATCCACCCACAGTCTGTCATCCCCAGCAGCCACCAGAAGGCGCCTGTGAGCACCTATGTCATGGCCAAGCCACAGTCTTCCAGGGCACCCAACCTCCCTCAGGGTCAAAGCCCAAGATCTTCTTTGCTAATCTGCGCCCGAGGGCAGGGGCCAGGCCTGTCCTGGTCATCACTTGCTTCCCCCCAGTGACACCTAGTGAATGAGTTTCCTGTTGCAGCTGAAACAAATCACTGCAATTTTGCCTTAAAACCACACACATTTATTCTCCAACCGTTCTGGGGTCGGGAGTCTGACATGGATCTCACTGGGCTAAATCCAGGTCTGGGTAGGGCTGGTTCCCTCCTGAGGCTCCAGAAAGAACCATTTCTGGCCTTTTCTAGCTTCTAGAGGCGTCACATCCTTGCTTGTGGCCCCTTCCTCCATCTTCACAGCCAGCAATGCAGCCTCTTCCATCATTCACTCTGACCCTCCTGCCTGCCTTTTATAAGGACCCTGTGATGACACTGGCCCCCTGGGGATCTAGGGTCATCCCCATCCCAGGGGCCTTAACTCAGTTCTGCCTGCAAAGCCCATTCTGGGGTCAGGATGCGGACACCTTTTGCGGGGAGGAGGCATGTCTGCTGACCACCCTCATTGGGCAGATCATCTTCAGCAGAAGCCACTTTCCTGGTGAGGACACCAGGGCTCAGAGGTCAGTGGCAGGCCTGAGGCCTCCCTGCTGGGAGCCGGAGATGAGGGAACGGTCTGACGGAGGAAGATTGCCTGCCTTCCTTAGGCCAGCGAAGCGCTCCTGGAAGCTGTGGTAAAACCAGTCCTTGGCTGGCTTTCCATAGCTGGCTCCCTAGACAGGGCCAATAGAGCTGGCACCATTGCTCCAGCCTGGGGCCCCAGCCACTGCCTACTGACCATAGCTCCCCAGAGCCCCGGGCCCTCCCCACAGCACCATCCCGACCTCGACCCTCCAGGTCCCCTGATTTCTTTGTGACCCAGGTGTCTCCTGGTTAAGCCCTGCTCCTACCAGCAGAGGAAGGGTGGCACTTTGTAAATGCAGGTCCTTAGTTCTTTCCACTAAGGACCTGATGTCTTTGGGGTCAATGGTGGGTCAGAGTTGGGGGGTGGTCTCTCCTGCTGTTCCTGCCTGGGGGGTACCCAGCATCCAGTCATCCCGCCACCTCAGTGTGCCCTGTGTCTGTGCTCCCCTTTCCCACAAGGGGTTCTTGTGGTCCTCCCTAGGGACACAATGCCCAGTGAGGTTGTAGGCGCCTGTGTGTCAGGGAGGGGCATGGTGACAGTGGCCCGAACCTCCTTGGAGCCCCTGCAGGGGCAGGTGCAGGTTGGTGGTAGGCCCTGTGGGTTGGACTCCCCGCTGCCAGTCTCACATCTCCCTTCTCTTCCTCAGGTTTGGCCCAGAAAAAGACGGCCCTGACGGAGGTGAGTGTCCGTGGGTCCTATCCTGACTTGCCTCCTCCAGAAGACAGCACCAGCCCTGCTCGAGTTCTGCTCTGTGGCCTTGGGCACCTCACTGTACCTCTCGGGGGGTCCAAATGATGGCAGATGTGAGAGGGGGGGAAATCCCATCCCCCGGCCCGCGTGGGGAGTTTCCCACAGGGGTTCCGGTGCGGGAGGGATGACGCCCAAGAACTCGGCCCTGGGCCAGTGAGGGAAAGGGAGGGGGAGACCAGAAAGGGGAGGCCAGAGAGGTGAGAAGGAAGTTGGGCAAGTGCCAGTCCCTGAGGATCTGGCCAGGAGGGTGGTGCCTGACCAGTGCCTGACTAGCAGCGCCTTTGGTGTAGTGTCCCTAGGCAGCCCACATAGGAGCACAGGGTCCTTTTCGTTCTCCAGCCTGTGAGCCCAGCGTCTTCACCATCTTCCAGCCATGTTCCTAGAGAGCTTTCCCTGGTGACGGCCACTCATGCATATATGCCGCCATGCTGTCCCGGGGGCCCTGCTGCCTGTCCTCAGCGAGGGCGGTACAGAGGGGTCCCCACTGTGGTTAGTTTCCTGTCGCTCCAGAAGGTGGCCCGGGAGGGGCGTGTCTGAGCCCCATTTTACAAGAGGAGCAGCCCAGGTGTGGCTTGCCTGCACCTGCAGCAGCAGGAGTCCTGCCTACGCATGCTTTGTCCCTATCCCTTGATGCCAGTCACCATATGAGTCCTTCTATGGAGGGCATTGTCCACTTGCTGGGGCCCTGCAGTGGACTCAGTGCAGGACAGTGGGAGGGAGATGGGTGGGCCTAGGGCAGGGGTGAGCAAACTTTTTGACTCGAGGGCCACAATGGGTTCTTAAACTGGACCGGAGGGCCGGAACAAAAGCATGGATGGAGTGTTTGTGTGAACTAATATAAATTCAAAGTAAACATCATTACATAAAAGGGTATGGTCTTTTTTTTTTTTTTTTTAGTTTTATTCATTTCAAATGGGCCGGATCCGGCCCGCGGGCCATAGTTTGCCCACGGCTGGGGGGCTCCAAGGGCAATAGGGAGCCAGTGAGAGGTGTGAGGCAGGGGCAGCAACAGCAGGTTCCTGAGGGAACCTTGCCCCCTAGTGGCCAGTGTGCAGAACACACAGGAGCCAAGCTGAGGAGTGATGGCCAGTGGGGGGCATTTGAGGGCTGCCTGGAACTGATGTGGAGCAGTGCAGGTTGGGCTGGTGGCATGAGGACTGTGTGAGATTTTTGAATGGTGGTAGGTACATAGTAGGTACTTCTTTTTTTTTTTTTTTAATATATTTTATTGATTTTTTTACAGAGAGGAAGGGAGAGGGATAGAGAGTTAGAAACATCGATGAGAGAGAAACATCGATCAGCTGCCTCCTGCACATGTCCTACTGGGGATGTGCCCGCAACCAAGGTACATGCCCTTGACCGGAATCAAACCTGGGACCTTTCAGTCTGCAGGCCAACGCTCTATCCACTGAGCCAAACCGGTCAGGGCAGTAGGTACTTCTTAAATGTCAGTGACAGGTGGAGCCACCAAAGAGGCACTCAGTTCCTGTCTGCTGGCTGGCCTTGGCCCCTGATTCTAAACTGGCTTCTGTGTCCCTCCGGGCTCCCATTGCCCCTTCCACTGTCCTCCTCTTGTGACGGCACACATGAGAGCCAGTAGCTTCCACACAAGTTTGTTGGGATGGCCAATGTCACACCTGCCACAGCTGTCCCCTAGAGCTTGCAGGAGCTGGGCCTGCTCCCAGGAGGGGATGCTGTTTGTAATCATTTCAGCCCAGAGGGCTGTTCGGCCCCCAGGGGACACGGAATGATGTCTGGACACATCTGTGCTTGTCACACTGGGGTTGTTCCTGGCATTGACCAGGAATACTGGTTACTCGCCCAAAGTACCCAGGAAGTCCCCCCACAGAGAATGACCTGGCTCCAATGTCAGCAGAACTGAGGGAAAGACCCTAAAATTAGGCCTGGGTGGTCGGGGCTGCCGGCCTCCAGCTTTTTCAAGGAGCTGGTGGTCTGGTCTGCATGTGGGCCCTTCTGGATGTGAGGTATTGCCCACTGGGTGTACAGCCTGCCCACATAGCTTTCTGTCCCCGCTTCCCCCTGCACGGCCCACATGGCCCAGCCCTGGGCTCCAGCTGGGCGCGGTGACTAAGCTCCTCTCTTGCCAGAGTTTCTGGAGCGCTATGGCCTCGGTGGCTCCTCCTTGCTGACTTCTAATGCTTCCTGTTTTCTTTTCTCCAGGCCCCGTCAGTGACTGGACAGCCGGGCCCTGGTCACGGGAGGAAGCTGGGCCATCGGGGCGTGGATGCATCTGGTGAAACCACTTACAAAAAGGTTCTTCCTCTGCCCTTAGCCAGCTGAGGCGGAGTGAAGGGGGGCTCTCAGCAGTTCAGGGGACCCATCTGCCCCATACGCACATGCACAGTGTCCACTGAAGGTCATGGGCCCCTCCGTGCTGGCGAGGTCCCTGCTGCATGTCATCATCTCAGGCAGCCTAGGGATGTGCTCTGAGGCTACACAGGCTGCACGGCCTTCCTGATTCCAGGAGTCACCTTGGTGAGCCCTCAGCTCCCAGCCCTGCTGGCTCATCTAGCGATAGAGGAAATTATCCCTTTTCTCCCCAAGAAAGCAGGGCTGAGATGAGGTGGTAATGGGGAGCTCTGAGCCAGGCCCGGCCACAAGAGTGTGCAGGGAGCCTGGACCCCGTTGCCATTAGCCCTCCCTTTCTCAGTTATACTTCCTGATACATCTTTGCTGAGAGAGTGTACACGCACCATGTGATTTCCCCCCTTTGAAGTGTACAATTCAATGGTCTCTAGAGAATTCACAGAGTTGTGCAGTTATCACCACAGTTAATTTTAGAATATTCCCATTTCCCCTAAAAGATACCCCATCCCGGTCTAGCTGGTGTGGCTCAGTGTTGAGCATTGACCTATGAACCAGGAGGTCACAGTTCTATTCCCAGTCGAGGCACATACCCAGGATGCAGGCTCCAGCCCCAGTAGGGGGCATGCAGGAGGCAGCCGATCAGTGATTCTCTCTTATCATTGATTCATGTTTCTATCTCTCCCTCTCCCTTCCTCTCTGAAATCAATATGTGTGTGTGTCTATATATATATATCTATTTTTAAAGATACCTTATCCCTATTAGTAGTCACTCCCCATCCCCCTACCCACTTCCTATCTCTGGATGTGCCTATTCTGGACATTTCACATAAATGGACTCACACACTGTGTAGCCTTTTGGATCTGGCTTCTCTCACTGAGCACCATGTGTTCAAGGTCCATCCACATTGTAGTGAGTGTCAGTGCCTCGTTCCTTTTCATGGGTGAGTAATATTCCACCATGTGGGTGAACACATTGTGTTTATCCATTCACCCATCGATGGACATTTGGCTTGTTTCCACTTTGGGGCTGTTACGAATAATGCTGCTATGAAAATTTGTATGCAAGTTCTTACAGACATGCTTTTATCTCTTTGGAGCATATACCTAGCCGTGGAATTGCTGGTCACACAGAAACTCTGTATACATTTGAGGAACTGTTTGACTGTTTAACACAGTGGCTGCCCCATTATCCATTCCCACCCACTGTGCAAGGGGATTCCAGTGTGTCCTGGTCCTCACCAGCACTTGTCTGTCATTCTGATTACACCCATTCTAGTGCATGTGAAGTACTTAGTATCTCACAGGTTTTGACTTGCTTTTCCTGAGGGCTAATGGTGTTGCTTGTCTTCTCCTGTGCTGCTGGCCATTTGCGGATCTCCTCTGGAGATAGCATCCTGAGGGAGCTGAGTGTGGAGGGTAGAGCAGGCCCTCTCAGTGAGGGGGTTCAGGAGAAGAGGCAGCTGGAGGCTGCGAGACCCCCGCACAGGATGGACTTGCTCAGGGGCAGAAGCTAACTCCTGCCTGCCCTCCTGCTATTGCACCTGTGACAGGGTGCTGGGGCCCAGAATCAGAGACTGAAGGTTGACATAGCTTTCCTCAGTGATGCACATGCTGCTTAGAGCCACAGTGACACCGTAAACCACAGTGATGAGAAAAGTGCAAACAGCGAATGCTTCTTAGGCATAGGCAGCTTTTGGTCCGGACCACTCCCATGAACTAACACACTGCCATCTCCATTCCTGGCTACAGATGGAGAAACAGGCACAGAGAGCCAGTGTCGTTCTCTGGTCATGATATGAATCACCTAGAAAGTGGGTAGAAGAAACCCAGGTTTACAGAAATGAAGTTGGGTGTGTCTCCATATTTGTGTCCCCTTCTTCCAAAAAACCCTGATGGTGGATAGACAGCTGCTGCATCAGGGCAGTTTTGGGATGTTGGAATGTTCTAGAATCTTGATTGAAAATGGGCCTTGGGGTCATAAGAGGCAGTATTGGAGTCTTAGCCAACCCACTTTGCTGTGTAGCTGTGCAGGCCAAGCGACTAGCCTGAGGCCCGCAAATCTGTAATAAATGCTAGTAGGACCCTGGGGCCCAGGGCTGGGGTAGGGGCTGGCCCAGGGGCAGGTCTTGATGTGGCTGCGTTTCCCCACAGACCACGTCTTCCACCCTGAAGGGGGCCATCCAGCTGGGCATTGGCTACACCGTGGGCAACCTGAGCTCCAAGCCAGAGCGAGACGTGCTTATGCAGGACTTCTACGTCGTGGAGAGCATCTTCTTCCCCAGGTAGGCCTGGCTCCCACGCCTCCCAGCAGCCCCCGACAGACACAGTGTTGTCATCCGAAACAGCCTCTGTTCTCTGAGCGCCCTTCTCTGCTGCAAATAGCCTTTACTGGTGTCTGTCTGACTTTGAGGTCTGACTCGGTATCCATTAGGATATTAGTTTGCTGCTGAGTCAGAGAGAGCCAGTGTAATGCTGGTGTTTTTTTAATAGGGGAAAAGAGAAGTTTGTTTTTTTCTCTCTTTCTCACACACACAGAAAAGCCGATAGGCAATCCAGGGCTGGTCAGGTGGGTCCTGGGTTCCTTCTTGTTGCTCCCCCATCCTCAATATGCAGCTTTTCTAATCAGCAGCCCAGGTGGCTACCCTGGCTTCTGCCATCACATCTGCATTCTGACAGCAGGAAGGAGAAGGGGAAGGGCAGCACATTCCCTTTCCTTTAGGGCACAACCAGGAAATGACACACAGCATTTCGGCCCCACTCACAGCTCATTGGCCGGGTTCAGTCACCTGACCACACCTGGCTGCAAGAGAGGCTGGGAAGTGGTCTCGTTACAGGTGGTCATGTGCTCAGCCGCGTTGTGGACTCCTGCCAAGGAAGGAGCGGAGAGAGGATACTGGGTCTCCTGAGACTGGCCACAGCCCTGGGTCCCATTGGAAGCCTCAAGTTGCCTTTCAGTTTGGCCACCGAGGGAAGGCCGTGGAGCACAGCACCCAGAGGCACCGCCCCTCACAGGCTTTCCCCCTCCTTCCTCCACAGCGAAGGCAGCAACCTGACGCCCGCTCACCACTTCCAGGACTTCAGGTTCAAGACCTACGCACCTGTCGCCTTCCGCTACTTCCGGGAGCTCTTCGGCATCCGGCCAGATGATTACTTGGTAGGTGTGTTCGTCAGTTGTTGCTCTGTAACAGGTTAGCACAGACTCAGTGGCTCAAAACACCACCTGGCTGTAACCTCACAGTTTTTGTGGATCAAGAATTGGGTGCAGCTTAGCAGGGTTCTTTGCTCAGGGTGGTAATCAAGAGGTGGGCAGTAGTTGGGGTCCCATGTGACACTAGACTGGGGAAGGGTCCAAGGCCAAGCTCATGTCATTGGCGGGACTCGGTTCCTTGCTGGCTGTAGGTTGGGACCCCTTTTCCTTCAACACAGGAGGGAGGAAGAGAGCCTGCCAGCAAAGCAGACGTTACTGTCTCCTATGAGCTCATCATAGATGGGACCCCCCACCCACTCACCACTCTCCTTCCAGTACTCACTGTGCAATGAGCCTCTGATTGAGCTGTCCAACCCTGGCGCCAGCGGCTCCCTCTTCTACGTCACCAGCGACGATGAGTTCATCATTAAGACGGTGATGCACAAAGAGGCAGAGTTCCTGCAGAAACTGCTGCCCGGCTACTACATGGTAGGGGTCATGGGTTCCCGCAAGGTTCCAGGGGGTGGGGGCAGTGTCCTGGGCTTCCTTCCAGCCCCTGCCTGCCTCCCCCAATCTTATACCCCTCTTCCTCTCGGCATATGCAGCAATTCCGCTCTGCCCCCAGCTCCTTTTCACAGGAGCAAAGACTCTAAGACCCTGGCAGAGGGGTCCCCAAGGCTCTTCCTGGGTCTCATGGCCTCACCCTCAGAGACCCCTCAGGCAGTCCCCCCACACTTGTGAGCAGGAATTGCTGTTTAGGTCCTGGCTCCCCATTCTCTACCCCACTGATGTCCCTGAGTCCTGGTCCAGAAATTGTGGCTCATGGACAGAGTGCTTCGGCATTTGGTGACTCAGAGGCACGGGGGAAGAGAAGCTGGGCCACCAGCTGGCACCTCGCAAAGGACCAGCTGCTTGGGCATCCCCATTCTGGTATGACTCAGGACTCAAAAAGGCATATCAGGCCCCTGGGCAGTGTTGGGAGCGGGGATCCTTATACTCAGGTGGCCTCCACCTGAGTGTCGACTGCCCTGCTGTGCCGACCTGGTGGGCATGGGGACAGACCCCTCTGGGTGCTCTGCCCAGGTTGTGACCATCTCCCTTAGGGCGTCCCTCATCTGCCATGTGTGATCTTGGTGGGACCCCTGCGTCCCCTAGATCAGAGACCAGCAAACTTTCTGTAAAGAGCCAGACAGCTGTGTGAGCCAACAGCCTGTCTCCACAGCTCAGCTCTGCCATTGCAGCAGGAACACCACTATAGACAGTGCCTGAGCAGACAGGCAGGCAGAGTGCCAATAAAACTTTATGGACACTGAAATGTGAATTTTATGAAGTTTTTACGTCACAAAATGCTATTTTTCTTGTATGTTTTTCAACTCTTCACTAACATAAAACCATTAGTATGAGAACAAGCAGCTGGATGGAGTTAGCGCGCGGGCTGGAGTTTGCCAACCCCTGCTCTGGGGTTGGGGAACCCTAGGGTGGGCTGGGGAAGAGGGACACCTAGTCTGACCTGGTGGGAAGCTGGGCCCAGACACCTCGCGGTGTCCCATGGGGTTCTTTATCGAAAAGCCATGTCTCTGGACCTGGCTTGATAGAAACAGGCCCTCCTGGAGCTTCCATTTGGATGGGGGGATAGAGAATTAAACTGGCTGATGTGACCCGTGTAAAGTTGGGGTGCTGGGGAAGGAGGTGGTCGGTCAGGGAGGAGGTGACCTCTGGCCTGAGATCTGAGCAGCTGTGTGTGAGGCCAGGGAGTGTGGGAGTGGCTACGAGGCAGAGCGTGGCCTCCTGGCTGCTGTCTACCGACACGTTCCCCTCTCCCACACCCCCCAGAACCTCAACCAGAATCCGCGGACGCTCCTACCCAAGTTCTACGGGTTGTACTGCGTGCAGTCCGGGGGCAAGAACATCCGTGTGGTGGTCATGAACAACATCCTGCCGCGCATGGTCAAGATGCACCTCAAGTTTGACCTCAAGGGCTCCACATACAAGCGGCGGGCCAGCAAGAAGGAACGAGAGAAGAGCATTCCCACCTACAAGGACCTGGACTTCATCCAGGACATGCCCGAGGGTCTCCTGCTGGACGCCGACACCTTCTCTGCGCTCGTCAAGACGCTGCAGCGGGACTGCCTGGTGAGCCTGGGCCCCCGCCCCGCTGCCCCAATCCCACTGCAGAGGAGGAACTTAGGGCCACAGAGGCTCCCTTGCCCTGGCGAGTGCAGGTGGGTAAGGGCGGGGACCTTGGGACACACGCCCCTGTGTGGTCCTAAGCCTCTCTCAGCCTCAGTTTTCCCATCTGTGAACCGGCGATGCTGGTGAACGCTAGTGCAGTGTGAGCCCGAGATACATAGCCCGGCACCAGGCTCCCTTCTGCTCCCCTCGTCCCTGTGTCCTAATCAGACTGTTCCTACCACACAACCCAAACCCACAGAAGCAGCTCGACATTCTCATGGCCCCTAAGGGGCACCTCAGGTCCAGACCTGCTCCCACCACCCAGCACTCCTGGCTCCGTGCCACCCCCTTCCACAGCAGGTGCTTTTTAGGGATAAGGAATGCTCTGCCAGGGTCTTCACAGGCTCTTAGTCTCAGCCGGACTGTGCCCACCCCCACCCGTCCCACAGCCTGGAAGGTCAGGCCACTCCCCCTTTAGCAATGAAGAAACTGAGACCTGGCAAGGGGCATCCCTGCCGAGATCCTCAGCTGTCAGGGGCTGGGCTGGGTCCCCTCGTGTCCTCTGCTCTGCGTCCCTGTCCCCTCAGCTCACAGAACCTGTGGAAAACTTCACACAGTGTCACCAGAAAACCACTTTGATGTCTCAGGGCCTTTTGGCGTCTGGGGGGTTCATCCCCCGAGCCTGATGGTCATGTGCCTGGACTCCACTGTGAGGCTGGAGTGGGTGTTGCATCCACAGCACCCAGGCTCCCCAACTGGCGCCAGGGAAGTGGGAGCGCAGAGTCAGCTGCTCTGTCTCAGGAGAGGAAGCTTTCTGTCCGGCCTCAGAAGGCAGCTTGGCTTAGGGTTACACCCACCCCCTAGGCCACCCTAGGGGCCCATCCCAGCTGTCGCCATCTGCCGGCTGCACAGCCTGGCCTTCCACCCTTGGTCTCCTTGTCTGTGAAATGGGGATAGCAATAGGGTCTCCCTGCGTGGCTGTGGAGACTGAATGGACAGAGATGCAGGGTGCGCAGCTTGAGATCACCACCAGGTTTGGGGGCAGGGGGATGGGGACAGGGCATGTGTCCTGACACTCTCCCCCCGACACACACTCGGTAGGTGCTGGAGAGCTTCAAGATCATGGACTACAGCCTGCTCCTGGGTGTGCACAACATCGACCAGCAGGAGCGGGAGTGGCAGGCTGAGGGTGCCCAGAGCACAGCCGATGAGAAGCGGCCACTCGGTCAGAAGGCGCTCTACTCCACAGCCATGGAGTCCATCCAGGGCGGGGCCGCGTGTGGGGAGGCCATCGAGACGGATGACACGTAGGTAGTGGGGCTGGCGGGGCTACCAGCTCTTGTCTCTACCCACCCCTCTGGCCAGGTGTGAACATGGGCAGGGGGAGCTGGCACAGAAGGCAAGCAATGACAAAGCAAGCCAGGCAGAAGCCTGTCTGTGGCCAGTTTCTGGTCTGTACACAGGCACAGCGGTGTCTGCCCACCAGGCCTGGTGAAGGTCAGACAGATGACCTCAGCAGACACTGATCAGTGGATTCAGGCCTTGTCCATCCACATGGGAAGCATAGAGGTCCCCTTCTTCCTGCTGGACCCCACTGTGTGAAGCACAACTAGACAGATATTGAAAGGTGGCACAGGATATGGAGATGACTGGGGATGGGAGAGCCCCTTTATAGCAAGATACCTAACCCAGAACCCACCAATGGGAGGATTGAGTGCGTTGCTTCCCCAAAGATAAAAGGTGGCCGTGCCAAATGGCAAGGTCATGGAGAGGAGCATGTCCCGACTGCACCCCCTCAGCCTCAACCTCCCAACCTGATCCTGCCCTGGGGGCTTAGTCAGGGAGACAGACTCATGGCATGTCCCCCTCCTCAGCACTGGGGACACTGCGGCCTTGTCATTCTCAGTGGGGCACTCTCCTGGACACGGGTACTGAGCAGCATCCCTGGTCCCTACCCACTTGATGCTACCAGTACCCCTGGGCGTGATAACCACAGATATCCCCAGGCATGTCCCAATGTCCCCTAAGACAAACAAAGCATCCCGGACGAGAACTGCTCTAGATGGGTCAAGATTGTTCATGAGCCATGCACTGACCATGCTGGGAACCAGCTGGACTTTCTACCTACATTACCCTGTTCTGTCCTTACGGGGGGCCCTGGAGGAGGAGGGGCCACCTCCCCATCTGTAGCTGGGGAAAGAGGCTCAGAGATGGGATGGAGATAGCTATCCTATGTGCACAGCCAGCTGGTGGGGCCAAGGCTTGACCCCAGCCCAGCCACTGCACTAGGCCACCAGCTGTGGAAGGCAGAGGGAACCAGGCACCGGGCTACGACTGAGCAAGGTGGGAGGGAGGGAGTGGCATGTGCAAAGGCCCTGCACAGCTGGCCCTGACCTCAGACCATCCTGGCATGTTTGTAGGATCTGCACAGGGCCTGGCAGGGGATGGCAGGGCATGCAGGTGAGCTCAGCAGTGCATGGAGTGCAGTGAGCAGAGCCTGATGTTGGTGGGTTTGGGTTATGATGGCTTCAGGATAGCTGCTACATCGTGTAACCTCATTAACCATCTGGGCTGGGCATGTTCAGGATTGAGGCTACGTGAGGCAATTAACTCCCCAGACTATACCCAAGAGCCCTTGCAGTCCTGCCTGGGAGTGTGCGTGTGCATATATATGCGTATTATGCAAGTGTGTGTGTGTGTGTGTGTGTGTGTGTGTGCGCGCACGCGCGCACTATGAGTGTAACTGAGCAACTGTGTATATGCATATACATGCATATGTGTGCAAGTTGCATGAGTGCATGCAAGTGCACCGTGTGTATGTGTGTGTGCACCTGGGCCTCTTAGCTGTGACCCTTCAGCAGCCTCAGGCCTCCAGCTTTGAATTTGAGCTGGCTGGTAGAGTTGCTCCATCCCATGCCAAGATGGGGGTCCCCTGTGCTGGGACCCCCGCTGAAGGTCCAGCCAAGCTACGACCTATAGGGGTCATGCGGATTTTTAAAAATATTTTTAAATTGATTTCTGAGAGGAAGAGAGAGATAGAAACATCAATGATGAGAGAAGCATTGATTGGCTGCCTCCTGCATGCTTTCTACTGGGGATCGCACCTGCAGCCTGAGCATGTGCCCTGACCAGGAATCACACCATGACCTCCTGGTTCATAGGTCTGCATTCAACCACTGAGCCACACCACCCGGGCTCATGTGGATTCTTTTTTTTATTTATTTTATTTTACTGATTTTTTACAAAGAGGAAGAGAGAGGGATAGAGAGTTAGAAACATCAATGAGAGAGAAACATCGATCAGCTGCCTCTTGCACACCTCCTACTGGGGGTGTGCCCGCAAGCAAGGTACACACCCTTGGCCAGAATCGAACCTGGGACCTTTCAGTCCGCAGGCTGATGCTCTATCCACTGACCCAAAATGGTCAGGGCTCATGTGGATTCTTGAACCCCAGGCTCCTCTCTCCTTTCCCCCTTGTCTCTCCCCAAGTCCCATACCAGAATTGGGGCCCCAGCCCCCTCCCACCTAGACCTGAGCGGGCGGGGCCAGTCCCTGGTCCTCTGACCTGGATGTGTGGGTGATGGCGCTCTGGGCTTCTCTCTCTCCAGGATGGGGGGGATCCCCGCCGTGAATGGCCGAGGGGAGCGTCTGCTGCTGCACATCGGGATCATCGACATCCTGCAGTCCTACAGGTGGGTGCCTCGCCCCCCAGGGGCACCTGCTCAGGGAGGCCGGTGCTGTCTGCTTGCAGGGCTCTTAGCCCTCAGGAAGGCTCCTGTTGGCCGCCCTCCTCCCCAGCCCTCCCGTAACGGGAGCATTTGGTCCCCAACCTAGAGATGCCACCCCCGGAATCTAGATTTGTCCTAGGGACTCAGCAATGTCGAGGACAGGTCAAGGCCGATTTCTTCTTTGCGTGCTTCTCTTTTAAATATAGCAGGTCCTTGAACAACATCATTTCGTTCAACATGGCTGCATTATAACATTGCTGAGATGCCTGGGACATCACTCATGTTTATCTCAGTTAGCCTGTGGTGGCGTTGTTTTTGTTATACATTGTTTCCGTTAGTCTCAGAACCTATAAGTGAGGACTGACTTTGTAAAAATCAGCTCCTGCTCTTCAACTTTCACAGCCTGTTTTTTGTTTTGTTTTGATTTGTTTTGTTTTCATATGGGAGGGCTGACCTTGTCTCCTGTAGGCATCTTTCTGCAAGATCTCCCTCGGGTTGGAGCAGGGTTAGGTAGCTTTTGAAGTAGCCAGCCAGGATTTCTGCCCAGGCCCCAGGGGGCGGGGGGTGGAAGGAGTGGGTAGCACATGGCAGCAAATAAGTGGGGGTAGTGGTGTCATAAGGAGGGATTCTTCCCCCACAGACGAGGGGCGTCCAGGAAGGCTGCAGGGGGAGATGGCAGTGTACCCAGCCCAGATGTGTGATAGGGTCCTGGCTGGAGGCCATGGTTCAAGGCACTGACTCCAGTAGAGAGGAGCCTGGCTCCGTCTAGGCCGGGAGGAAAGAGGAAAGGCAGGCTCGGGGAGGCACTAGCAGTCTGTCCGCCACGGAGGGCCAGGCACCCTGGCCTTTTCACGTCCTCCTCCAGATCAGCGGTAGTGGGAGCGGACAGCTTTAGTTTCTTTAGACCAGGGCTGCTTCGCCCGCTTGAAGCCAGGAGCACCTGCAGTTGTCATGACCACAAATGTCCCCAAACATTGCCCAGCGTCCTCTGGGGACAGGATTGCCCTGGTAGAGAACTCCTGGACCCAATGATTTGGCTGATGTTCTGGGTGCTTTTTCTCTGCCAGGTTCATCAAGAAGCTGGAACACACCTGGAAAGCACTTGTCCACGATGGGGTGAGCATCATTCATTCATTCACTCACTCATTCGTTCCATCTGTCAGTGCACAAGTGCAGTGACCATCTCCCTGCCAGGCACAGGTGCTAAAGAACTGAGAGACATGTCCCCCCTTCCTGGAGCAGCTGTACAGCAGAGGTGGCCCTGTGACCAGACAGTCACAGGGCAAGGGGTCAGCGGGTCTGAGCCATCTATGAGGGATACAGGAAGACTTCCTGGAGGAGGGGACCCCCAAGCTGATTGGAAGGCTTCCCAAGGACAGCCTGACTGGGAAAGTCGGGCCAGCCAAAGAAGAATCTGGAACTGTGCAGTGTGAGGGGGTCTTGGCCCAGGGCAGCACCACCCAGCTCTGACTCCTGTTGCCAGGTGGGCATGTGGCCCACTTCAGCAGAACATCTCCGTTGCTTGAGAAAAGCTTGCAATGCAAGTTTTCCTGAGCACTGCCAACATGGAAACCCCGGCAGTGGATTAATTCTAAATATAAAAAACTGTGAGAACCAACCACTGGGAGCCAAACAGCCCACTTGTGGGACCCTGGCAGCCCTCACACTCCTGGTCCAACTCTGGCAACAGCCAGCCCTGGTAGATAACTTTCCTTCTATGGCACTCCCCTTTTCAGACCAATTCTTACTAAAGTGTTAAGGGCTATCCGTTTGCCTACAGTCTGTAAAATGCTAAGATCCCAATCTACAATCCTCCACACCCCTCAGAGAGTGTTTGGAGGATCAAGCGGGAGCTTTCAGAATGTGCATTGAGAAGATCCAGGAGGCCAACCAGTAGGAGGTTCTTTTTTTAAAAAAAAAGAGAAAAAGTGTGTGTGTGTTTTCATAATTGATTTCAGAGAGATGGGAGAGGGAGAGAGGGATAGAAACATCAATGATGAGAGAGAATCCCCAGTGTGGGGCATACAGGAGGCAGCCAATCAATGATTCTCTCGCATCATTGATGTTTCTCTATCTCCCTCTCTGAAATCAATAAAAGTACATTTTAAAAACAACAACAAAAACACTTTACTTACAAAACAGGTGTTAGGCCGTGCTCTGACAACCCCTGCTGTAGAAAATCCCTCTGGTTCCTTAATTTTGATTTTTTTTAAAAAAATATATTTTACTGATTTTTCACAGAGAGGAAGGGAGAGAGATAGAGAGTTAGAAACATCAATGAGAGAGAAACATCGATCAGCTGCCTCCTGCACATCCCCCACCGGGGATATGCCCGCAACCCAGGCACATGCCCCCGACCGGAACCGAACCCGGGACCCTTCAGTCCGCAGGCCGACGCTCTATCCACTGAGCCAAACCGGTCTCGGCTTAATTTTGATTTTTATCCGTTACTTTGAATAGCTATTTGTTCTTTGAATAATTATTCACATGGCTCAAAAAAATTACAAATACAGATAGGTTTACAACGTAAAAATCTTCCACACCCCTTCCTGCCACACTTACCTGATTCCCTGGGTCCCCTCCAGAAAGCCCTGTGCTGTGACCCTCTTATCCCCTCCACAGAGGAGGCGCACCCCAGCCCCCACCCCCCACAGTGGTCTGTTCTGGGCTGTCCTGTGGGACACAGGGAGCCATAGTGCTCACACCCCTGCTTGCCCTCGGGCCCCCACATCTCTTCCCAGGACACTGTCTCCGTCCACCGGCCCAGCTTCTACGCCGAGCGCTTCTTCAAGTTCATGAGCAACACAGTCTTTCGGAAGAACTCCTGTGAGTTTACCTGCCTTTTGAGCAGGAGGGACCTGGGGTGTGGAGAGAGGCGAGCAGGCAGCCAAGAGTGCGGTAAACCAGGTGCCTCGTTCTGCTGCTTGGTCAGCCTCAGGGCTCAGTCAGGGACTTGGTCCCGAGAACAGGGTAGTCAGGCAGCTGCGCCACACAGGTCAGCACAGGGCCTGGTGCCCATGTCCACGTTTGAGTTCTGGCTTCCCCTCATTCTGTCTGTGTGGACCTCCAGCCAGTAGAGATCACGGTCCTCCGTTTCCCCACCTGTACAGAGCTGTGAGGGCAACATGTTTCATACAAGTCCAGTGCCAGCATTCAGCAGGGCTGCCCATAGCCTCGCTCTGTCACTAAGGACATGTGAGTTTGGTGGCACTGAGATGGTCATTGGCCTAACTAGACATTGTCAGGGAAGGTTACAGGGTGAGCGGTAATGGCTCTTGCTCGGTGGGTGGTCTCCGGAGGCCCCACATTTGTACTGGGCCTGGAGGGTCCCCCGCCCTGGTGCATACCCCAGGCTGAGATCCCACGTGCCATCCAAAAGAGTCTTGCTCCCAGCGTGTCTGTGTGTCTTCTGCCCCTCAGCCCCCTCCAAAATCTGCAGGGTGCTTGCTGGCCTTGGCCACTGTGTCCCCAGTGTCCAGCGTGGGGCCCGGTACATAGTAGGAACTCAGTGTGTGTCTGTGTGTGCCTCCTCCCCAGGCCTCAAACCCTGTGGTGTGCTCCACACGTGGGACCACTCGCCCAGCCCAGCCCAGCCCAGGCCTAGGTGGGCTGCAAGCCAGCCCATCTCCTGGAGTTGGCTCATAAAGCTGAGGCAGCTCCATGTTGTGTGACGTTTAGTCAGTAGCTTGCAACTGACTGGGGGGAACATTTATACCATGAAAATAGGCAAACACCACAAATCCAGCCTTGTCTCCAAAGAGATGCGTGTTAACTTGACCAGCACACCACTTCCTGGGACCTTCTTGGGATGTTATTCCCACTGTAGTCCCGAGGAGAGTGCTGGCTTCGGGGGGCTGAATGGTTGTCCACAGGAAAAAGTGAGCACCTAGTTTGTGCTGGGAGCTGCGCTAGCCACCATGGAGCAAGGAGAGGATGGTGACGGGTGATGACAGGCCAGGCCTGGTGCAGAGTGTTGCAGGGCTCCCTGCCTCACTTGACCTTGTTGCAGACGAGGATTCTGGGGTCAAGAGAGGCTGAGCTATGTTCCCCAGGCCACACAGCCTGGCTGGGGACCAGGTCCTTGGCCCTGAGCCTCGCACTCCCCAAAGCTTTCCATTTTCTTGTTTGAATGTTGGGCACAGTGATGGTGGGCTGGGACAAAGGGGATGAGGCCCCAAAGTTCTCAAATAAACATTGGCAGCTGCTGATGCAGCTGCTGTTTCTGGAGGGCCAAGAGCAGAGGTGCTAGGTTCCATCTCTGTTGGTGGGCAGAGCCAGGTGGAAAGCAGGGCAGGGCTTTCTCCAGGAAGAGCATTGCTTCCTGAGCACGTTATCCCATTGCCCCCAGGCCCCAGGCTTGAGGGACAGGCTGGAACTGGAACAGTGAGGGCCGTGTGTACACTTTCACACAAAGGAGAGACGGAGGTCTGTGGGGCCCTGCCTTGTCGCCGCCCCAAGCACATCAACCACTCTCCCTCCCCAGCCCTGAAGTCATCACCATCCAAGAAGGGCCGCGGTGCCTTGTTGGCCGTCAAACCCCTGGGGCCCACAGCTGCCTTCTCAGCCAGCCAGATCCCCAGTGAGCGGGAGGACACGCAGTACGACCTGCGGGGCGCCCGCAGCTACCCCACGCTGGAGGACGAAGGTGACTGGGCAGTGGGAGTGGGCACGTTTGTGACAGGAGAAATGAGGCAGCTGCTGGGGAAAGACACCATCCCTAGGAGGTTAGGGGGAGGGGTGCAGGGAGCAACAATAGCAATGCGTGTGAGGAAAGGGACCCCGCAGCTGGGCTAAGCCCGAATGGGAGGGGTCCCCTTCCAGTTCAACATCTGCGGCACCTGGGGAGTAGGGAACAGCTGGGACGAGGCCCAGGAAGACCTGCAGGGAGACCTAAGCGTAGAAAGCGCCGCCCTGGGAGGTGACACAGACCTAGAAGGAGGAAGTGCTCCGTGGGTTGGGCCTGATGTTCTGGAGGTCCCTCCAAGCAACCAGGGTCGAAGATTCCAGTCAGGGAGGGGCTGGGGAATAGCATCAAGGGAGAAACTGCATGCGCAAAGGTCCTGGGGCCGGACGGTGCCTGGTGTGTTGGAGGAACAATAAGGAGGCCCGTGTGGCTGCAGCAGAGTGAGTGTGAGGGAGGAGGTGAAGGCAGGGAGGTGATGAGGGCAGGTAGGGCAGGGCCGGAGGGAGGCAGTTTGGATTTTAGTTTGAGAGCAGCAGGAAGGTACTGGAATCCCTTGTGCTGGGGAAAACTGTGAGTGCCAGTGGGAGCCGCAGTAGAGCCGAGTCCCTGCAGCAGGCCCTGGAGCCTGGCTCCCATAGGTACCCACTGCCTCCTCCCCACAGGCCGGCCTGACCTCCTGCCCTGCACACCACCTTCTTTTGAGGAGGCCACCACTGCATCCATCGCCACGACCCTGTCCTCCACATCCCTGTCCATCCCAGAGCGGTCCCCCTCAGAGACCTCAGAGCAGCCAAGGTACAGGTGAGCAGAAGGGGGCCCCGGAGGTGGGGGCGGCTCAGAGGTAGGGCTGCATTCCTAAGAGGAGGGGCCAGCACAAGGCTTGGGAGGGGTGGGGCAGGTGGGGAGGCCTCCCTACTCGCTCCATCTATCCCACCTGTTTGTGTTCTCTCGGAAGGCGGCGCACACAGTCCTCTGGACAGGATAGCCGGTAAGATGAGCCCCCAGCCCCCTCCCTGCCAGTCTCTACTCTAGTCCCCACAGTCACCCCAGCTTCTCCTGCAGAGCCCCTTTGCCCCTCTTTCCGCCCTCCCCTTCCCTCTGCACAGCTCACCCCTCCACATCTCCACCCAGAGCCCCTCTTTCCTGGGGACAGGTTTATTTTAACGATCAATCTTCAGGCTCTAGAGCAGGGGTGGGCAAACTTTTTGACTCGAGGGCCACAATGGGTTCCTAAACTGGACCGGAGGGCCGGAACAAAAGCATGGATGGAGTGTTTGTGTGAACTAATATAAATTCAAAGTAAACATCATTACATAAAAGGGTACGGTCTTTTTTTTAGTTTTATTCATTTCAAATGGGCTGGATCCGGCCCGCGGGCTGTAGTTTGCCCACGGCTGCTCTAGAGCCACACAGAATCTCGAGTCACTTTGTGTTTCACTCCTACCTGGGTGCCCCCTCCCCTGCACCTGTTAAACCTTTCTTTTTCTTTTTTATTCTAAGAGATATAAAAGTGCACACAGTGAGATGCCTGCCTCTGCTCCATGCCCAGTCCCTTCCCTGGCGCACCCCCTAGATGTTTTTCCCTCTCTGGGGGTATTTTATGAATATACAAGCAAACATACTCTCAGGCCTGTTTCTCCCTTTTGCTTTGACAAAAGCTGTGGCTCTGTGCCCGTTCCTCGCTTTGTCACTTCCAGATGAAGGTTGTTGGTATGAGCATTTGCTGGTTCTCTTCCTTCTCTTTGTTTAAAAATGTGTTCTTATTGATTTTTAGAGAGAGAGATTGGGAAAGGAAGAGGGATAGAAGGAAACATTGACGAGAGAGAAACATTATCAATCAGCTGCCTCCTGCACACCCCCTACTGGGGATCAAGCCCACAACCCAGGCATATGTCCTCACTGGGAATCTAACTGTGACCTCTTGGTTCCTAGGTCGATGCTCAACCACTGAACCACACCGGCCAGGCAGTTCCCTTCCTTCTAACAGATTGTTCCTGCTCTCGGGGACACTTGGGTTGTTCCCAGTTGGTTGACCTTGTAGTGAACACAGCTGTAGTGAATAGGGGTTGCTCTCCACAATTAGCTTTTAGGAGGATAATTCTTCCCAGTTGAAAAAAAGTCATGGTACAAAGCACATTTAGCAAAAAGTACATCTCCCTCTGTCCAGCTGCCTGCTGGCTGCCCAAAGCCTCCCATCAGGGGCCTCAGCTTCTGGGCCCCCAAACCACCCCACCCTAGTTCAGGTCCTAGGCAGGTTCCAAGCCACCCCAGGAATAGGGGCAGGATTCATGTCGCCAGTCAGTCATTGTGCCCCTGCTGGTGCCAGAGTCCCAGGACAACCCCAAGTGAACGGTCATTTGCTGTCCCCTCAAAGCCCCTAGCTGGGCGTGGCAGCCAAAAGGACTAGGCCTGAGCTGGACCAGCTTAGGGCCCTGGTTGGTTGGCACCTAGAGATAGCACCTCAGACCCCATGGGACTGAAATCAGCACCTGCCCAGAGCTCAGCTGGAGTTCCTGGGAAGTGAGGTGGGAGAGGAGGGAAATTGAGCATGTCATCCCACTGCCTCCAGGCCCCAGGAGGAGGCACGCGTAGAGGAGGACCTGCAGCAGATCACAGTGCAGGTGGAGCCCGCATGCAGTGTGGAGATAGTGGTCCCCAAGGAGGAGGAAGAGGGGTGAGTGACCATCCAGTCCATGTGGTCCATGCTCTCCTGTTGCCTGGTTTCTGTACTCAACTTCTGCCCCAATCTCATTGGCTGAGCATGGTCACATGGCCAGCTGGCAGCAAGGCAGGCTGGGAAATTTATTCTGGGGAGCAGAGGCATGGGAATGGGGCTTCAGGAACTGAGGTGCTGGGGAGCGTAGTTGCACTCACAGAGCTGCATGTAATGTGTCAGTCCAGGGGTGTGCCTCGGTGGTGGTCTGCGATTCTCTCTCCTCCCTTCCCTCACTCTTAGCCTTGCCTGCACTTGCGAGAGGATGACAGGCCAGTTTCTTCAGAGGACCACTTTTGGTCTCAATCACCCTTTCTCCTCTCATATTTTGTTCTTGTTTCATCACTTTAACTCATCAGTAATTTTTTTCTTCTAACTTCTGATTTGTTTTCTCATTTGTCTCTTTTACTTCGGCATAGGTTGGGTGCTTAAGTTCCTTTTTTCTTTCTTTGATAAGAGGCACTTAAGGCTATGCATTTTCCTCTGAGTGCTGCTTTTACTGTCCCAAGAGTTTTGACATGAAGCAGTTCCTTTTTATGCTGGCTCTTTATGGATAGTTAGTGATTTTCCCTTTAAGGTCCTCTTTGATCTAAGGCAGTGAGGCTTTCAACTACCTGGGGGCGGTCCTGCCCCCTGATGACAATGGGCAATGTCTGGGGACATCTGTGGTTATCACAACTGGGGGTGCTCCTGGCATTGAGTGGGTGGGGGCCAGAGATGCTACCCAATACCCCACAGTGCCCATGACAGCCCCCCCAGAGAGTGACCCAGCCCTGATGTCAGCAGTGCTCAGGGAGAGAGACCATGGACTGAGGTTTACTAGTATTTAGGAGTGTCTCTGCACTTCTGGGTCCCTAAGGATTTCTTTTACCCTTTTAGTACTTAACTCTAATTTTACTTTTGAGTTGAAAAGTGGCCTAAAACAACCTGTGCTATGTTTTAAAACAGATTAAAGTCTATGGTCACGTACATACAACATTAGTTTTTTGGTTTTATGGTTTTTATATCCATGGACATATGGGAGAAATGTGTATTTTTTGCCAGGGAATGGAAAGGTCTCTGTCCTGTCAATGTATTGATTGTTGTCAATCAGTTTCTTTGTCTTAACTTATTTCTCATCTGTTTGGTCTATTTAATTTTATAATTTAGAATTTCTGTTCTATTTTTATTTTATTGTATTTTTTTTGCTGTTCTATTTTAAGAGACCTTAGCATTTACACCACATTCCCAGGCTTCACTTTGCCATTAAGGGTTTATTTTCCACGCACACATGCCCACGCCAGTCTCTGCCGCTGTGCTTTTTGCCATTAACTGAAGTCTCGCAGTGTAACATATCGCTCAGTCTTTGCCCAGAAAAACAACCTGACCTGAACCATGACTGAAGAACAACTTCGCCACAGTTAGGAACGCCCTGTCACCTTAGAGCTTGTCATTTATTCATGAAATGAAAATTACGTAGCAATCACATAGCCTTCAGCATGATTCTCACCATCTCTCTTAGTCTCAGCCTCCTCACCTGTGCCATGGAACAGCAGCAAACCCTTCCCAGGGAGATCGGTGGGTTCATTCATACAAGGCTCTTGAGCAGGCTCGGCATATCGTAAGTGCTCAGACCTGCGTGTCCCCACTTTACAGATGAGGAACTGAGGCTCAGAGAAGGAAAGGGAGGCTTTAGGTTCACCCAGCTCTCTATAGAGGGTGCAGTGGGAGTCAGCGGCTAGGCCAGGACAGTTTGTGTGCCTGTGTTGAGGGGAGAGGTCCGGTAGGCCAGTTATTACCTGGGCCACGACAAAACGGGGGGTGTTCAGTTTTATTTGGCTTCCTAAGACTTGTCTCGGCGGTGACACACTGATGAGGGGGGCGGGAGGGTGAGAGGGGCGGGCGAGGAAAGGGCGGGCTGCTGAGGGCCTGGCCCAGGACTCCCATTCCTGCCCCATCCCCAGGGTGGAGGCCGCCCCGGCCAGTGCCTCTGCCGTTGTTGTTGAAGCTGAAGCCGCCAGCCAGGCCTCGGATGAGGAGGACACGCCCGCCACCGACATCTACTTTGTAAGTCCTCCAGGGGCTCTCTCTCGTCACAGGGCCCTCGACCCACATGTGCTCATGTATGCACATTCGCTGACATGCCCACACACATGGACACACATTGCACACACTATCATACCCGTATACCCATGTCTGTACACATGCTCTTACATGCCGACGGCACTCACGTGGTGTACTCTTGAACACATGCACGCTCACGTGGCATGTGAGCTCCCCGCCTCAGGCCCAGGCTAGGCCCAAGGCCAGGAAAGGTCCCTGGGCCTTGCTCCCCAGACCTTGTGACCACTGCCTGGCAAGAGCCAAGGCCCCAGCTTTGCCACCCGGTCCCCCCTGGGAATCACCCGAGTCCTCACACTCTCCGCCCCAGTGGGCCCCTGGGTCCTGGGTCTGTGCTGGAAACGCTGTGGCTCTTCTCCTCCTGGGTGATGGGGTGGCTGGGTGGGCTCTGTCCTTAAGGGGGCAAGGGAAATGTGGCAAGGGGCAGGTGGGCCTCATGCCTTTGTCTTCCCTGGCCGAGGACAGGCGGCTGTTCCTGAACAAGGCGGGGTTCATCACAGCAGGAAGGGCCTGTCCCGGAGACCGGGACCTCCCTCCAAAATCTGGGGTCACCTCCCCCCTTTACATCTCCTGTAGGCACAGATTAGATGAGCCGGGAGCCTGGGTGAGGTAGGTACTGGGTGTCCAGGAGTCTGCAAAGTCTAGTCCACTGGCCCTCGATGGTGGGTCAGAGGTCAGATGGCCCCAGTTGCAACAGAGAATGCCCGATGCTGCAGCCCAGCTGCCTGCCCTCTTCCCAGACCTCCGTTTTCATCTCTGCCTCCCAAGGGAAGGTGAGCTGCGGGCTGCCCACTGCCCTGGTCCTGGCGCCTGGCCTCAAACCTCCAGGCCTGGGTGGGCCTGGCCCTCTGCTGCTATCGCTGCTTCTTAACTACCACCACCTGCTGTCCTGAGCCAGTGCTGCTGGGTCACAGGGCCCCTGCCAGGAGCTGTGGGGGCGCACTGTATGCTGTCCTCCCTACCAGCCATCGTTTTCCCATCCCTGGGGCTTGGCTTTTGTCCTGTTCTCTCGAAGTGTGTGTGAGGTGGCTGGGCTATGTCCTGTGAGTGGGTGGCTGGACCACAAGGGGTAGCAGAGAAGGTAGAGGCCACAGTGTGACCCTGACACCCCCAAACTCTCCTACTGCTTTGCCATTGGCTACCTGCCCCGCCTAGCACCCTCTCCACCTGACCTTCCTGACCTCAGCTGGATTCTGCATTCCTGTCCCCTCATCCTGTCCTCTCTTTGCCTCCTCCGCCCTCCTGGCCCACCCAGTTCACGGATGGGAGGTACTGGATTTACTCTCCCCGGCATCGCCGACTGCGGGCCATGACGCTGAGCTCCTCGGGGACTGTAAGTGACACAGCAGGCCTCCAGGAAGCCCAGCCCCTGCCCCTCTGAGAAGGGACGTGGGGACAATAATCATGATAACTGTGCAGGCGCCCTGCTGTGTGTGTCCTGCAGGGATGTCACTTAATCTCCTGTGAAGTTAGCATCAGTGGCCAGCAGGTGCACGGCTGGTGCTCAGCGGGCCTGGCCATGGTGGAATCTACATTTGAACCCCAGCCCCAGGCCACCTCTTCCCAGCCCTTCCAAGCGAGGGACAAGTCAGGCGGACACTTACCATTCATTAAGACTTTCCTGCTGATGGCTCCTCGAGGGGCATCTGCCTTTCTGATGGGGATGGTCACGTGGGTCAATGAGGGACTGCAAAGCTGACTCTTAGCTACAGGAGAGAGGAGCTACTATCTTCATACCCATTTCACAGATGGAATAACTGAGGCCGCTGCTCCTCAGGGAGCCCACAAGAGCACACAGATTAAACAAATTCTGAGTCCAGCCTTTGTGTGTAGTCGACACTCATCCACCCAGTGGGATGCTATATAGATGTCATGCAGCAATGGCCTTATCAGTCCTGTTATTGTCGTTATGAGCAATAAATGAAGGGCCCAGAGAGGCCAAGTAACCTGCCCAGAGCCGCACAGTGTGAATGGGTGGAACAGGGTAAAGAACTGGAGAGAGTCTCTGTTCTCAAGAGGAGGCTCACACCACAGCCCCAACAGCACCCCCCCTGCTTGCCACTGGGTGTCAAGACTACTTCACCACTCCCTCCTGCCACACTGTCCTCCCAGGATGGGGATGCCATCCCCCAGAGGTGACTTCATGACCCATCAGCTGGGGACACACAGCAGCCCCCAAGGGATCCCTGGGGGGAACAGTTTGCAGAGGTGCCTCGAGGGGGTTGACCTGGACTTTAAAAGACACGTGGGGTGTGGAAATGAAGAGGAAAGAGTGCCTCGGCAGGGGGCGCAGTGGAAACGGAAGTGTGGAGGCTGGATGGGAGGACAGGAAGGCTGGATGAGTGGCAAGAAGGACCCTCAGGCCTGCAGGAAAGATGTGCCCTTGACCTAACTCTAATGGGGTCATCCCTAGTTTCTGGGTCCCTCCCTCCCCTAGACCCAGCTCTCTACAGAGGGTCCAGTGGGACCCTCATTTCTCACGTTTTGAGTCCCAGCAGGGCAGCTAGGTCAGTGTCAATCCCTCCTGCAGCTTCCCTGTGCTGGGCACTGGGTACAAGCAGCCCCCAGACAGCCTGACCCTGGCCTCCAGGCTCCCAGGTGGGCAGGGGAGGCGGAGCGAGCTGCTGCACATGAGCAGGGTTTTGTATTGTGCCGTAACCGTGTGAAGGGATGAGGGGCCTGCAGTAGTGTCTTGCCCTGCTGCCCCGTGTGCCTTTGTGCTAGTCCACAGATGGGCACAGGGGTCTGGCCTGTGAGAGCTGCAGGGAAGGTGGTATTGAGCAGACGCAGAGGTTGGGGAAGCAGCCAGTGGGCTCTGAGGGGCAGTGAGTGCTTGAGAGGTGGGTCTGGGGGCTTGTTGGTTGTGGCTGTAGGTTTAGGGCCTGGGGACAGCCAGGTGGACATGGCCAGGGCAGGTGTGTGCTCAGGCCTGGTGCTCACAACAGGCTTGAGCCGGGGTAGAGGTCCTCAGGCCTCAGGGCTTTGAAGGCCAGGAATGGGGGCTCCTGGGCGAGAGGAGGAAGAAAGAAGACAGCTGAGATGGGAACAGACCTGGCAGGAAGCACGCCTGCCCCCAATCTGATGACAGAATGGGGAACCCCTTCCCCAGACACAGCTGGAAGAGCACTAGGCCACCCGCCACCTTGCACCTTCAAGCGCCCCCAGAGCTTGCATGGCAGGCAGGATCTGGGTTTGGGTGCTGCTGGGCTAGGTGTCACGGGTGGGCAGAGGAGGAGGAGGAGGAGAGAGGACAGCACAGTACACCAAGCTCCTGCCACCTTTGCTCCCCTCCCCGACTGCACTCACTGCTTCTGCTGCCCACCCTGCCTGCTCAGGCCACTCAACCCCGGTCCTGCCCATCTCAAGGCCCGTCCAGGTTGGGGGCAGGTCCCCATCAGGGAGAGGGCAGCCGGGGGCCGAGCTGCCCACTTGTCCTGCATTGGGGATCCGCCTCTTTTATTTCTGTTTCTTCCTTCCTCCCTCTCACCTCTCTGGTGCCTCCTCACACCCTGCTCTTCTCTGCGCCCTTCCTGCACGTGCCGCCTGCCCGCCCTCCAGCCCACCGATGAGAGGAGCTGGGTGTACTCCCCACTCCACTATAGTGCACAGGCCCACTCAGCCTCCGACGGCGAGAGCGACACAGTAAGTGTGCCCATGGCCTGCCAGCCTGGCCTACTTGGGGCTGAGAGCACCCCAAGGACAGAGGGGGAAACAGGTCTGGGGCGGGAGGGGTAGGCCTGGGCTCTTCCTGTGTGGTGGCCCATGGGTAAGTATTTTGGGGTCTGTGTCCAGCCCTCATGGCATGTGGAGTCCCTGGCCTGAGGCATCAGTGGTGGGGCCAGGCCCCATCATGGGAGGCCCAATGGGTTGGGGGTCCAGCCCCGGCTCATCTCGCCCTCACCTGCCTCTCTTGCTTTCTGCAGTAATTTCTACAAATCACCAACCATAGGAGTGGAGCATACACTTGGCCAGCCCAGCTCGGCCCAGAGCACAGGAGGTGCCACCTGGCTGCCACTGGATCTCACTCGCCCACATCCTCCCCTTGGCGATGGTCACTGATGCTCCGGGCTGCAAAGCAATGACCCCGGTTCCGTCAACTACCTGCGCCTGTGATACTGTGAACCTTCCTGAGTTTCCAATCATGTATTTATTTTGGGTCCTTACTCTTTGCACAGAGACAGCAGCACACAGCTGCTTTTTTTACAAAAACAAAAAACAAAACAAAAAAAAAACACAATGGGAAAAGAAGACACTTCATTCTATGCACTTTTTGGTTCTTTGCTATGCTTGCATGTGTCTTGCTGAGAGAACAAGGCTCATTGGCTTTGGGGACCTGTGACCCAGTGGTCCAGCCATTCCAGGTGAAAATCCTGCTGAGTGTCCGCCGTCACCGCCCTGCTCCGCCTCTGTCTATCTTGGATGGGCACCTAGAAGGAAGGGCCACCAGGTCCCCACTGGTTCCCAGGGCACCTCTGGAAGCCACACACCTGTGCCCAGCAGCTGCTCTCAGCTCAGGTTTGTGGGCCGGGTGCCAGGCATCTGCCCTTGGGGGAGGCCGCCTGGTGGCCTGGGGTGGCTCACCACCCTGCTGACGCCTCCATCTCTCAGCGTATGTTTCACACCACCCCCACCTCCCAGGTGACTTGGAGCAGAAATAGCCTGGCAGTGACTAGAATATGGACACACGGCCACCCCCTCTCTCGATGGAGCTCAGGGCTGTGGACGTCTCTCTCATCCATGTGGACCGCCTAGTGTCTGTCTGGAAGATAGGGCCCAAGTGATGGGAGACACCTTTTCAAAGAAGGATTTCTGAAACATCCGACTCAGAGGAGGCAGCTGGGCCCTCAGCCACAGGACTTCCGGAAAGCATGTGTCCTGGAGCAGGGCCCTCCCCAGGGGCAGGCACAAGGCCTAGAAAGACCTGCAGCAAGAGGCCCCCATGACGGGTGGGCAGCCTCTCTCTCATTTTTAAATGATGAAGACACCTGTGCAGATTAAAGGAAAAAATTCTTTAATGAAAAACAGTATTTTTATTTTTATTTTTGTCATCTTCAACAGGGGCAGCCATTCCAGGGCCCCCCTGGGCGACCGCCAGGATACGCTGCTGTGTCCGGAGGGGCTGCTGTAGCCGACAGCTTTGCAGAGTCACTCCTCCCCCTAGACACACTTCCACCCCCTGAGATGAAACGTCAGTGATGGCTGCCCCCTGCCCACTCTGTGGACCCCCGCCAGCTCAGGCCCACATGGGAACAGCTGGGAACCGACCCGGAATAGAAGCCACATCTTTCGGAAGAATTTCTCCCCAGCCCCGGCCTCCCTGGTGGAGCCTGAGACAGCTAGGTAACTCGCTGACGTAGGAATCTGACTTTTTGAGTCCTTTGCAAGCTGCACATACTGTTGCTGGTTCTTGCTATGCAGGTCCCTCCTCATCCCACCTCGGACAGCCTGCCGGAGGGGACCTGTTGGTCTGGCTGCTGTCCACTCTTCCCGGAGAACCAGGCTGCGCCCCGAGGCTCTCCTGCTGTCTGCACAGGGCAGCACCTCAGCTCTGAGCAGGGCCATGGGAGACTCTGTGCAGCCTGGGGAAGGGGCCCTCAGAGAATCCGCCAGAATAAGCTGCAGGTAGCCTGAACAAGAAGCAAGACAGCATTCTTCCCTACTGCCCAAGGAGCATTTGTCCAGACCCTGGGGAACACCCTCACCTGGATTTCAGACCAGCGCTGTCTGCAGACACCCTGGCCAAAAGTCACCAGTCTGTCCTGACCAGTCCCACCAAGAAGGCAGGCAGGCCGAGCAGGCAGACTTCTGGAGGACTAACAGGGACAGCTGCGTCACCCAAACACCAACGTGGGAGTCACCACCCAGGCGCCCAGAGGCTGGGCCCCAGAGACATTCTGAGCCCCAGTGGCGATGACCAGTGGAGCAGCACAGTCCTGGGGCAGTGGGCCCTGCGTCCAGGGCATCCTTGGTCAGTATAGAAATGAGCAAGGGAGTTGCCTGCTGGGCCCCTTGAGCTCTCCTGAGTGAATCACAGAACAAATGCAGCGGTTGGATGCTGACTTGTAGGAGAAATTTGCAAACCTCCTGGATATGACATTTCTGTTTTCGTGTTAAGTCAGGAAGACCCCTTTGGAGACCCATTTTGTGTTTTATTCTTTGTCCCAGGACTGTGCTGATGGGAGGCATTTGTCCATTCTTTTCTGGGCAGGGGGGCAGGAAGGCAAGACCTTATTTATAACTGTAGTGGACCCATGGCCTTCCTCAGACCCCTGACCAGGAAGGCCTGGGCCAACCCACCCGGCCCCCCAAAGATGGAAATCTGTAAATTGTCCCTGTTTCTCTCCTGACTCATCTTTGATGGCCGCTGTCGCTGAGAACATGGGCAGCGTCTGACGTGCTGTACTGTAAAAACGAAAGGCATTCCCTGAGGCTGACAAGGTAGAACCTTCTGTGTGTCCCCTGCCAGCCGCCTCTCAAACCCCCCAACCCCCTCCACCACCTGGCTTAGTGCAATACTCCCATCCCTGATGGGGTCTCTTGCCATGGTACTGTCACCACAGCCCACAGTCCCCATCCCAACCTTGTTTTTATGGCTGAACTGATTTCAAAACACAACGAAACTGCAAACCTTGTGTGTCTTAATTCTCACCGGGGCTTCCGCGTGCTCAGCCCCTGGTCTGGTATGTGACAATCCAGAGCGCAGCCTCCTGGGCGCCTCTGTAACCTTACAGCCACTGCTGGCCCTGATAACACTCATCTGCAGCCCCGGGCCCCACCCCTGCCACCCCTTCCTCTTTTTATGTTGAAGAGATCTCTAATAAATCGGGTAATACTCATCTACCGCCTCTGCCTCTCTGTGCGTTCCTGTGGTCTGGTTGGGAGTTTGAGGACCCCTTTGAACAAAACATAAACCCTCAGGAGATTTAAAATAACAATAGGACCCAAATGTCTTATTTTACTGACTGCTTTGAGAGAATCATTAATTTGTTGTTCCATTTATTTATGCAATCATTGGCTGATTCTGTGCCCTGACCGGGGATCAAACCCACAACCTTGGCATGTCAGAATGACTCTCAAACCAACTGAACTATCCGGTCAGGGCCAGGACCCAAATGTCTTAATTGCCTTAATAGCTGTGGCGGCCTGGATTTCAGTTCACCTCGAAAAACGTTTAAAAGCTTCTGACATCATGCTAGCCGGTAGGGCATGTACCTTGGTTGCAGGCTCCATCCCTGGCCCCATACGGGAGGCAACCAATCTCTCTCACATTGATATTTCTCCCTGTGTCTCTCCTCCTCCCTTCCACTGTCTAAAAATAAATGGGAAAAATATCCTTGGGTGAAGATTAACAAAAAATAAAAGCTTCTGATATCATTGCAGCCCAGCTCAAAAGAACAAACACTCCCCAAAATGGCTCATATTGAGTAATGCATGGACCCCATTTAAAGGAAAAATATTTCTACCAGACTCCCAGTTTAAGAAGCACTGCATTGAAAATCAGACCTGTCTGTGAGCAAGCCCTTGGAAACCCAGTTATAATCATAGATGCAGATGCAGAATGGCTCAGCTCACGTATAAACCAGACACGCAGATAATCTAGAAGGTGCTTTCCTTACATTCAAATATTAAAATTCAAATACTCTCACAGATGCATCTGCATTTTGAAGATCTCGGGGCCAGGCCTCACTGGTTCAACCCATATCCCATGACAAGCAGGGTTGTCATCAGGGTGGCAAGAGATGGGAGATGGTCTGTTACTTCTTTTGGAAGACTTATTTTTTTTTGTATATATTTACAATATAAGTACTAATTTGTTTTCATAGTATATATTCTTTAACAATCAATTTGCATAAAGTTATCTAACATGGGACAGCAATTTCATGTAAAGCCTCTGTAGCAGTGATTCTCAACCTTCTGGCCCTTTAAATACAGTTCCTCATGCTGTGACCCAACCATAAAATTATTTTCGTTGCTACTTCATAACTGTAATGTTGCTACTGTTATGAATCATAATGTAAATATCTGATATGCAGGATGGTCTTAGGCGACCCCTGGACCGCCAAAGGGGTCGCGACCCACAGGTTGAGAACCACTGCTCTATAGTACTGATCAAGGAAAAAATAGAACTATTTTGAGGATAAGGGATTCTAGAAGGAATACTTTGGAAGACCACCCCACCTGGCACCTTGGTACCAAGCACAAGTAGAGCACACAATGCCAGCATTTGGGGTGGTGTTATGAAGCTATATTTTAAGATAAAGATTTGAAGAATTAGTTTAAAATACTAAGTACTATCCTCTGATGGGCTGGGAGAGCTTGGAGCAGCTCTTTGGGGTTCTCCAGATCTCCAAGCCTCCTGTCCTATACCCTGACTCATCCTACCCAACTACCCTTAACAGCCAGTCCCACATTGATTCCTCCCACAGATCCCCAGCACACACAGAACAAAGCTGGACCACCCAGTTCAGATTGCAGCTACTTCTTTGGGATCGAGGGAGGGGTGTTAAAGTGACTTTCCCCTCTCTGAGCCTCAGTTTCCCCATCTATAAAATGGGTTGAATGGAAACTAAAAGAGTCATCCAAGATTTTTTTAAAGTTTAATCCCTGAAGTACATAACTATTCATTGGCGGATGGTGCAGCATGATGGTGACTCTCATAGAAGGTCAGCCCAACATCTGAGGCTTTTTAGTCTCCATCCAGCTCCTGCTCTTTGTCATCTTGAGAGGTCGGGACTCGAACCTATGGTCTTGGGGCTTCCCCGCCTACACACACCAGGAGTCCTCACTCCCTGTATAGGCCTCCTCTTGGCCCCGCCCACAAGGCTCCACCTCCTCCCTGGACCCGCCCCTTCTTGGTCTCGCTCCAAACCCCGCCCCACTAACAGTTCCGGGTGCCTCTTGACCTGAGGCACGAGGACCCACGCGGGACTGCTCCTGGCACTGCCTGACGGGCGAGTCCCCGACAGTCCGGCGGGGGTCCGTCAGCGGACCACGTTTGCAGGAGCTGGGAGGTTGATGACAAGGCGTCCGAGTCCCCGCGGGTAGGGTGGCGGGATGGGTTCTCACCTCCCGGCTCAGGCTCGGACCGGGCAGCCCGGCGCGCGCCGCGGCGGAGGAAAGCCCCCGGCGCAGGCCCCGGATATTTGTGTCTGCGCCGCCGCCATCGTCCCAGCTGATGGGTCGGGATACACGCTCGCGCTCGCGGTCGACGGGTCGTAGGGGTCGCAGGGGCCGAAGGCGGCGGAGCCGGAGCGGGAGTCGAAGCCGACATCGGAGCGGGAGCCATGGGCGGCGAAACCGGCGGCGCCGGGACGACGAAAGGCGACGGAGGCGGCGAAGCCGGGAGCGCAGGTGAGGTCGCTGCGTGAGCCGCTCGGGATTCAGCTCCTGCCCTGGGGAGGGGTGACCCCCGAGTCCGTCAGGGAGGGCTTCCTGGGGAAATGGACGTCGGGCAGCGGATGGGAGCGAGGGGTGTTTCAGGCAGGGCACGGGTGCAGGGAGGGACCGCCAGGAGCCCGGTTAGCGAGGCCGCTGACGCAAAGGTAACGGAGATGAGGCCGTGCAGGTTCCTGTCGTGGTAAAGGGCTTGGCCGTCATTCGTAGGGGAGTGCGGGGCCACGGGAGGATGGTGAACACGGGCGTGACGTGGGCCGGCTTCCTTGGCAGAACTCTCTCTGGCTTTCACGTGCAGAAGGGACTGGCCGGGGAGGGGGAGGAGGAGATGCAGTTGTCCAGGCAGCAGACGATGGCGGCCTGCAGGGAGGGAGACTGCGCGAGGCACCATGAGAAAGTGGGTTGAGTTTCGTGGATTTGGGAAGTGGAGGTGGGCGTGAGAGAGCTGTTGATGGCAGGTGCAGAGCTCAGGGGCTCCGAGGCCCCGGTCTCAGTGTCCCCATGGACCACTGTCCTTTCCTGCTGGCGATGGAACACCTTGCCAGGATTGACCTGGGCTTGTTCCGGCGCAGAGGAGCCAGCACAGTGATGGGGACTGACCCCAGGACCTGGGTCCCCGAGCTGGCTCAGTCCCTAGCAGGCTGTGACATGCAGGCCATTCTCTTACCCACTGTGACCCCAAGTTTACTCACCTGTGTCCTCAGTATTTCCATGGGGACCCCAGATTTTCTCTCCAGACACTCATTGTCACCCATTCCTTCAGCTCAGCAATTTTCAACCTCTTTCATCTCATGACGCACATCAAGTAATTACTAAAATTCTGCGGCACAACCAGGTTCGCCCCAGTGTGGGTTGTGTGCACTGTCCTGTTGGGGTTGAGTCTTGATTGCTGTTGGTGTGACTGGAAGGGATTGACCCCCAGGCCAATCAGCTCCCAGGACCGGCTCCCACTACAGTAAAGGAGCTGCTGGCAGAAGTCAGCCTTATGGAACAGGACTTGCTTCAGTGGGGCTTTGGTGCTCACCGAGCCCACCCCTTTGGTGTGTGGTTCCTGGAGGTGGGAGGGTTGTAATCCAGCATGAGCTGAAGCTGTCCATCGGGTGCACTGGCTCTGGGACCTCCCAGGAAGTGCAGAGTCAGCCACCACCTGTGCCCTGCCTGGGGTCACCAGGCACGAGTTACAGAGTGATCGGCAGATGGCTGCTACTTGTGTTGGGCTTGGAGGTGCTCGGGAGAGGCCATGCTGTGAACCAAGGCAGGCTCCTGCTAGAGCCGGGCCTGGGGCCACTTAGCAAGAGGCAGAGAGTATGCAGAAGCCAGCTGCCGCTGCTTTTAGAAATTGTAGGAAAATCCAGAACATAAGTCAGGGGGGGCCAGCTGTATGGCAAAGCCACTGGGAATGCTTGGGTGGGCCAGCAGGTTGGGTGGGGCTGGGTCTCAGGGAATCACCAGGGTGGGGCAAACACTGCGAGCCAGGTTGATGGAGACTCAGCTGTGGCTCCTGCCTGTAGACTCTGGGGAACAGTGGCCTCTGCCAGCACTTTTGTCTGGTAGAAAACTGCACCCCCAACTCTTTCCCTGATGCCAGACAATTCAGTTCCTCCCCGCATGCCCCTGGTTCCTTTCAAGCTGCTGCCTCAGTGCTGGAGCTCAGAGGGAGTGAGTCTGAGTAAGTCCAGGCATGTGCCCTTTAAGAGGAACTGCCTGGGACTCCAGCATCCCCAGTCTCACTCAGCCACAATCCCCACTGGTTTTTACAGCCAGAATTATGGGGACTTGTTTCCTGGCTTTGGAACCCTGGGCCAGGGGGGTGGCGGGGAGCTGGTGTGGGGCTAGGCTATGGAGGGGGACCTCCATAGTCAAGACTTACCTCCAGGTATTTCATTGTATTTTAACTTGTGATAAAAACTGGCTTAAAATATTTATAAATAGAGTCAAGAGTAAAACTGTACAAACTTGCACATTGAAAAGTGCAACAAGTTACTTTGATTGCAGTACAAATATTTACTGTTCTAAAAATTGAAGACTTAGCCAGGCAGATGAATTTTTAAGTGAACCAGTTGTTGAAATTATTGGAATTAACTGAGCCAAAGTGATTCTGCATTCTTCATCTATTTAGTTAGCACTTTGTATCATTATATACCGTTTACAATACATGTATAACTTGTAGCTATAATCATTTGTGCCGTTAAAGCTCTCACAAAACAAAACAAACAAAAAAAAGATTTTTTTATTGATTTTTTTTTTGTTTTTTTAGAGAGAGAAGAAGAGATTTCCATTCACATAGATTTCAGGAGATTCTGAATGATGATTGTTCTATAGGTTAGCTGGTTTGGGGTTTTTTTTTTAATGTGGTGGTTGGAGGATTCGAGTATGATGTTTACCTATGCCTCCATCTTGACTGGAAATCTCTAGATTTTTTGACATGAGCTTAATAGGTGGAACATTTAACATACTAAAGACAGATTTAGTTTTTCCTCTCTCTGTTCAGAGGCCTCCAAACACTAAAGGATCCATCCCTAGGGGCTTGCCCATTCTGTTCCCTATTCCCAGTGCCCTTCCCTGGCCCTTTATTGCTGCCAGTTTTACTCCAGTTTTCTCCTACCCATCTGTTTGACTAGATTAAACACCACCTTCTCCGTCAGCCCTCTCTTGTCACCTTGGAGAGATCAGATCTTCTGGTTCAAACTGGTGTGTGTGTGTGTGTGTGTGTGTGTGTGTGTGTTTAAATATATTTTATTGATTTTTTCAGAGAGGAAGGGAGAGAGAGAGTTAGAAACATCGATGAGAGAGAAACATCGATCAGCTGCCTCCTGCACACCTCCCACTGGAGATGTGCCCGCAACCCAGGTACATGCCCTTGACCGGAATCGAACCCGGGACCCCTCAGTCCGCAGGCCGACACTCTATCCACTGAACCAAACCTATTTCGGCAGTGTGTGTGTTTTTTTAAAATATATTTTTATTGACGTCAGAGAGGAAGGGAGAGGGAGAGAGAATCATTGATTGGCTGCCTCCTGCACACTCCCTATGGGGGATCAAGCCTGCAAACCAGGCATGTGCCCTGACTGGGAATCAAACTGTGACCTCCTGGTTCAAAGGTCAACCACTGAGCCAAACAGGCCAGATTGGTTCAAACTCATTGATCTTGCACCATCCAGCCCCAGCCCATCTCCCTGCCCTCATCCCCTCACTCTTGCCCTCGCTTACTCTGCTCCAGCCATACAGGCCTCCTTGCTGTTCCTTGAACATGCCAAGTAAATTGTTGCCAGGCCTTTGCTCGTGCTATGCCCTATGCCTGGATCATCTTCCACCCAGATCTCCCCATAGCTCCCTCACCCACTTCTTCCAGGTACCTCCTCAAGGAGACCCTCTCTGACCTTTTGTCCCCTAATTTATATCATTTCTTTGTGGCTCAGAGCACTATCCCATAACACACTGTGTGTTTCCTTGTTGATGTGAGCCCCACAAAGGAAGGGACCATCAATGCTTTTGTCACTGCTATGTTCCCAGAACCTAGAACAGTGCCTGGCATACAGCAGGCGCTCACTAACCGTATGTTGAACAAATGGCTGACCAGCGAGCAGTGAGCAAACCCTTTCGGATTTCCTTCCCAGGTCGGATTCAGAGGAAGACCAGTGGCAGCGGCGAGGAAGACAGAGCCGGAGCCCACAGCCCCCTCAGCGGCGCTCGCAGGACCAGTCCTCTCAGTCTGACTCAGGCAATGAGCAGCAGTGGCAGCACCAGGGCCGCTGGGCCCGCCGCCGGAGGACCCGCTCTTGCTCCTCCTCATCCAGCTCTGCATCCCCAGACCAGTCCCAGAGCTCGAGGGAGGCGGCTGCGGCCCTGAGCCAGCAACAGAACTTGCAGGAGCGGCTGCGGCTACGTGAGGAGCGGAAGCAGCAGGAGGAGCTGATGAAGGCCTTCGAGACGCCTGAGGAGAAGCGGGCCCGGCGCCTGGCCAAGAAGGAGGCCAAGGAGAGGAAAAAGCGGGAGAAGATGGGCTGGGGCGAGGAGTACATGGGCTATACCAACACCGACAACCCCTTCGGCGACAACAACCTCCTGGGCACCTTCATATGGAACAAGGTGAGCCGTCGTCGCCACGAAGTGCTTGCTGGTTAGCTCTGTGTTTGTGCCATTCACACATTTTTCCTGCCTTAGTGTTTTTCCTTTGTATACTTTTTACAACTTCAATTTCAAGAGATGTTATTTAGCACTCACAGCACACATTCCCAGACTGCATTTTGCCATGCAGAATTTTTTTTAAATATATTTTATTGACTTTTTACAGAGAGGAAGGGAGAGGGAGAGAGAGTTAAAAACATCGATGAGAGAGAAACATGGACCAGCTGCCTCCTGCACATCTCCTACTGGGGATGTGCCCTCAACCAAGGTACATGCCCTTGACCAAAATCGGGACCCCTCAGTCTGCAGGCCGACGCTCTATCCACTGAGCCAAACCAGTTAGGGCCAGAATCTATTTTATACACATACATACAATGGTTTTGTCAGGTTTTACTCTGTTAATTATCTCTTGCAGTATAACAGTTCAGGCATGCTTTGACCCCCCAAACCAGCCTAACCTCCATGTGACTGGAGAATAGGTTCTTAGTGTCCCACACTCAGGGTGGGATTCCACAGTTACCCTCTGTCAGCTCAGAGCTGTCGTTTCATTCTTGAGATGAAAATTATGCACTGGTCGTTTACCTGCAGCCATGGCCTTGGGCGCATAGCTGAAAACAGAATTTGTCTTTCACGTCTGGAGGCCAAAAGTCTGAAATCAAGGTGTTAGCAGGTCCATCCTCCCCTTGGAAGATCTGGGGAAAGATCTTTCCTGTCTCTTCCAGCTTCTGGTGGTTGCTAGGAGCAACCCAAGGCTTGTGGCTCTATCACGCCAGTCTCTGCCTCTGTTGTCAGTAGCTGTCTTCCTTCTGTGTCGTATCTTCATATGGCGTCATCCTCTCTCTGTGTCTAAATTTCCCTCTCCCTGTAAGGACACCAGTCATTGGATTAGGGCCCAGTCTAATCCAGTATGACCTCATCTTAACTAATTATATCTGCAGAGACTCTATTTCCAAATAAGGGCACATTCACAGCTTCCAGGTGTTGAGACGTGAACATACATACAGTTCAACCCCACACAGCACCCGTCACTGGTGGGGAGGGAGAGGACAGGGGCCACAGTTGGAGGCTGGGGCAGCTCCACTCATCGCCCACGCTCAGGCGTGGATTCTTACCAGTATCTTGAACACAGAGCCCTTTTCACCTGAGCCTTTGTACTCACCATTCCTCTGCCTTAGAACACTCCCTGCCTCTCCCATGGCTGGTTCTCCAGGTCTCAGCTGACACTGTCCCTCTCCGGAGAGGCCCTCCCGGCCCCCTTGGTCCCCGGGTCCCCTTGGGATTCTTTTCTTTTTTTTAATTTTAGTGATTTGAGAGGGAGAGAGAGAGAAACATGGATGATAAGAATCATTGATCAGCTGCCTTCTGCATGCCCTCCACTGGGGATCAAGCCCGCAACCTGGGCGTGTGCCCTGACCGGGAATCGAACCATGACCTCTGGTTCATCGGTTCCGATGCTCAACCACTGACACCAGCCCGGCTCCCCTGGTAGTTGGTCATGGCACTGCCTCTGCGTTTCTAGCACTTCACTAACAAACTGGTACTGCACACCTGCCAGGTGCTGGATCCTTTGTGGCCCGGGGCACATAGCCACAAGCGAAGGAGACAAAAATCACTCCCTGTGGGCCAGCAGCCTCGAGGGGGAGACAAACTGTAGTAAGTAAGTTAGCGAAGTACAAGAGGCGAGAACGAAGGCAGGCGTCGTGGTGCAGCAGTGACCACAGTAAGCAGGCCCAGCCCTGGCCGGTTGCTCAGTAGTTAGAGCATTGACCTGCGCACCAAAGGGTCTCAGGTTCCATTCCTAGGCAAGGGCACGTACCTGGGTTACAGGTTCAATCCCTGGCCCCGTCGGGGTGCATGCGGGAGGCAGGTAATCAGTGTGTCTCTTTCACATCAATGTTTCTCTCCCTCTCGCCCTCTCTCCCTCTCCCTCTCCCTCTCCCTCTCCCTCTTTCTCTCTCTCTCTCCCTCCCTGTCCCTCTCCCTCCTTCCCTGCCACCCACCCTACCTTCCACTCTCTCTAAAAACCAATGGAAAGAATATCCTTGGGTGAGGATTAAAAAAATTATAAATAAGCAGGCCCAGAAAGGTCTCATTGAAGAGGTGATTTCTAAATACACAGCCTAATTTATAATGTGTAGTTCCTGCCAAACTGAGCTCCACAGGGCAAGCTCTGTCCTAGGGCCTGGCACCCAGTAGGCACTCAATAAATTCAAATGAGCAAGCTTGCTGTAGCCTGGGGTGTGCACATTTCTCCAGGGAGTCTTCCTCAGCCCAGCCTGGCCTTGGGGAGTTTGCCCCAGGGGAGGGCTTTGCCGCACACAGCGGGTGCAGCTAGGTTTCTGTGTGAAACAAGAATCAGCAGGTCCCAAGAGACTCCCATGACCCTGCAGGAGGGCCCAGCTGTCTCTCCTCGGTGCCTCAGCACATTTCACTGACAGTAGGGGGTCTTTGTAGGTTGGATTGTAATAAAATTGCTTGATTTGTGGGTGGGGATGGAGGGTGTCTTCTAGTGGAAGGCAGTGAGGGGTGCCCGGGGACAGGTCCTTCCTCTGAGCTTCACTCTCAGCTGCAAAGCAGATGCTGTGGTCCATTCATTTCGGTCTTTGTACATGCGTGTGCCGCAGCTTCCTCATGGGAAGTGCCAGGGAGGCCCCTCACCCAGCGGGCCTGTGCTGACCCTTGCAGGCCCTGGAGAAGAAGGGGATCAGCCACCTGGAGGAGAAAGAGCTGAAGGAGCGGAACAAGAGGATCCAGGAGGACAATCGGCTGGAGCTGCAGAAGGTGGGGGCGCCTTTCCTCATAGGGGCTCCGAGGCTGGCTTGCCCTTGTTTAAGTCAAACAGAACCTGCTTGGCTTTCATGGAAAGGCTTGCCTTTAGGCACAGCTGCATCCAGGGCCCAGGCAGCGTCTCCAGCGAGCTGCTCCTCTCCACATCGGCTCCGCTGGCCTCTGGGCTTGACTCTCAGATGCTCCTCTCAGGGTGGCCTCTCCTGCCCAGGGTCGGTCGGGCTGGGGCCAGGCCTGGGGTATAGTCCCCATCCCAACCCTAGGGGATCCCATGGCCTGAGAGGGCACAGGGCAGGCCCCACGAAACCTCCCCATCATCCAGCTGTCCTGCCCTCATCCTCCCTGTGCATCCCCAGGTGAAGCAGCTCCGGCTGGAGCGGGAACGGGAAAAGGCCATGCGTGAGCAGGAGCTGGAGATGCTGCAGCGGGAGAAGGAAGCGGAGCACTTCAAGACGTGGGAGGAACAGGAGGACAACTTCCACCTCCAGCAGGCCAAGCTTCGGTGCGGGGGGTGGGGGGGGGGGCTGCCCACCACCACCCTTTGTTCACCAATACCCTCTGTCGCCTCCCTTCACCCACCAGCCTGCTTCTGGGCTCAAACACATGGAGCTGGTTTCTGCCCCAGGGCCTTTGCACTTGCTAGTCCCGCTTCCTAGAACCCGCTGTTCCACGGCTCCCCCTCACCCTTGGGGTTTTTGCCTATTGTGTTCTTGGGGGGCGCTCCCCAAGCCCCTTTCTGGCACTAGCCCCAGTTTTGCGTGTACACTTGTTGCTGGTGGGCTCCCCCATTGGGCTGGGTGCAGAGGAGACCCCTGAATACACCGGCTCCATGTGCGGAACTGCGCAAGCTGAGTGGGAGTGTTCTGGGCCTCACTGTGCTAGTCCCTCCACCTGCAGCCCACAGGCGTTTGCTCATCAGCTGTGTTTATAGAGAAGGAAGATGAAGCTCCTGGGGGTTGAGTTATCTGAGGCCACATGGGTCTCTGAACCTGCGGCCCAGCGTATGTGCATCCGGAGCCCACCCTCGCGCTTCTGTCTGCCAGCTACACCAATCCTGGCCAAGGGCTTGGACCTTCCTGATCGTGGGGCCCCTTATGTTAGACTAGGGTCAGCCTCTGCCGTGTGTCCCCTGGGGCACAGCACTGAGGCTCTGTCTTTCAGCCTGGGCAGCCCGTCCATTGAGAAGTGGTCCTCTCTGTCCCTCTGGCTCCACTCTCACCTGCTGCTCTTCAGACCCCATGTTCACGCCTATCCCTCTCTGAGCCTGTTTCTCCTCACTAATCTGCCTTACCTCTCCACCTGACGCCTCCTCTTTCAGGAAGCCTTCCCTGACCACCACCCCCTGCCGGCAAGGCTCCTACCCTAGCTCCCACACTGGTCACCCCCTTGGCAGGATAATGGGAGGGAGGTCACGTCCTGGACTCTAACACCGCCCCCTTCTCCCTGCAGCTCCAAGATTCGAATCCGGGATGGACGGGCCAAGCCCATCGACCTGCTGGCCAAGTACATCAGCGCCGAGGACGATGACCTGGCTGTGGAGATGCACGAGCCTTACACCTTCCTCAATGGCCTCACGGTGGCTGACATGGAGGACCTGCTGGAGGATATCCAGGTACCACCCAGCCCCACCACCCACACCCTGGCTGTGCACCCTCCCCAAGACTGTGCTTTCTCCTCACCCCTGTGTGCCTTCGCCTCCAGGTGTACATGGAACTGGAGCAGGGCAAGAATGTGGACTTCTGGCGGGACATGACCATCATCACGGAGGATGAGATCTCTAAGCTCCGCAAGCTGGAGGCCTCTGGCAAGGGCCCAGGTAACCCAGGGCCAGCGCTGACCCCAAGCTGGCTGACCAGAAAGACACCAGGGTGTGCTTTGGGGGACGTTTCTGCATTGGTGGGAGTTGTCATGGGGACACATCTGCATTGGTGGGGGTTGCCATTGGGGGTGGTTCCGCTGGAAGCTAACCTTAGCTGTGCAGACATCAGTTTCTTTGGACTCTCCACAGCCCTCTGGAGGCCTCTGTGGGAGCCACCAGGGGGCAGCATTGAGCAGCGGGAGCCCCAGGTCCTGGGCTAAGGGCTCTCCCGAGATGAAGGGGGCTCCTTTAAATGATCCCTGGGCAGCACAGGCTTCCCTGGGAGCAGGGCCAAAAGGGTTTTTGTTGGGGTTTCAGGTTTTCTCCCAAGACTCAGTGTAAGAGCAGGACCCAGCTCTGCTTGCTGGGAAACGCCATGCAACCCCAATCTGTTCAATCTGGTGTTCTTTATAACTCAGTTTTCTTTTCCTCTAATTGGCTCCATGTGTACGTTCAAAGGGGAAATGAACTCCCCAGACATGGCCCATAGCCCCCTGGGGGCAGAATGCCCTGGGTGAGAGCCTCTGCTCTAAAAGCTCATGACCAGACGCAGCGGGCCCGCCCTCCGCCCCTCCGGCCACCGGCTTCAACCGTCCAGCTTCTGTGGCCCTCACGTCCCTTTGCCACTTCATCCTTCATCACCCACTTGGTGGCTGAGGACGTGAGCCCTCCCCAACCCTCCCCCCCTCTCCTCCCCCCCCCTCCCCCTGGCCTGTGTAAATGTCATTTGAAGCTCAGATATGGCTCGGGACAATTTCCTTCCTCTTAGGAAAGGATAAATATCCTTTATTTTTGTAAATGGAGTTTTGTTTCTCACGTCCTCTTAGCAGTTACATCCTGCAGTAACTTCCGGAGAAAGGAAGAGAAACCCTTGTCAGAAGCCGTGTCAGGAAACCTCCTTGGGTGGCAGTGGGACTGGGTGTAGAACTGGTTGGAAGGTGCTGGGAGGCCCTTGGACAGAGTAACAGTTAGGATCAGGACTCTGGGTGCAAACCCAAGCCAGCAAGCAGCTCCGCGACCTTGGCCGGTCATCTCCCTCCTGGGTGCTCAGTTGTCCCTTTCGTTGCATGGGGATGATAAGACCCCTCCAGGAGGGTTGCCTGGAGAGAAGGGAGTTAGTGTCAGGCGCTGGAATAGCCCCTGCCTGTGTGGCGCTGACTCCACCCCCGCCCCCCGCCTTCCAGCTGGGCCTGGGCAGTGTTCAGACACATCGAGAAGCTGATTGGGCCTCCTCCTCCTTGTTCCTGGGCCCTTTCTCCCAACACAGTGGCCCCTACACCCGCCCCCCAGGCTCCCTTCATTTTCTTCAGTGAAGGAGCCCCTCTTCCTCCCTTTTTTTTAACGACAGGGAGGCAGAGGAAGAGAGAAATAGAAACATCAATGATGAGAGAGAATCGTTGATTGGCTGCCTCCTACACAACCCCCACTGAGGATCAAGCCCACAATGCAGGCATGTGCCCTGATGGGGAATTGAACCATGATTTCCTGGTTCAGAGGTTAACGCCCAACCACTGAGCCACGTCAGCCAGGTACACATCTCCCTTTTTTGTGGTTTGTGCCCTCATCTTGGTGGGGCACAAGCTGCTGTAACTTCTGGAGGAAGGGAGGTGCAGTTCTTTGATGTCCGGTGTGTCAGGAAATGTTCTCTCCCTCCGGCTGGTGGCAGCGGGGCTGGTATAGACTTCTTGAGCAGGTATTTCTTCAGAGGCTGAAGACAGACCCCGCCCCACTGGTCTGCCCATTTCCAAAGCTCTACCAGTGGCTGTTCAGGTGGCATCCAAGCCTAAGACATGGCTTCCTTTAAACATGACTTAGAGCTCTTAGCTTCTGTGGGAACAGCACCAGCAGGGCTGTTTGTTCGGGTTGTAAGTTTTCACTGGTTCCATCTATTTGAGCGAGTGCAGAACTTGGCTCTGCTTGGCCTGGTAAGGGGGTTGTTGCCAAATTTGGTTTGGGACCTATGTTATTTCTGGGCCTGCCGTAGACCAAGGGCAGGCTATCGGCCCGTAGGTTGACCATTGAGGCCAGCGCTGCTAAGGGTGACACAGGTACACAACGAAATGAAGGGGCTGAATCTTTAGGTGCTGATTCCGGGGTCCAAGGTTGGTTGGCTACAGGGACTTGGGTCCCTCTCAACCTTATCAGATCAACTGTGACCAAGTGTCCACGACAGTGGCTCTTAAATCCTGCTTTCGAGCAGGGAGCATGAGCTTGTCACCTAGTTCCTTATTCACAGCAATGGGAAGCCCAGGGAGGTCCCTGCCCTCAGGAAGCCACATCCTGGGTGTGCAGGCCGAGGGAGCAATCTGGTAGAAGGTACATTCTTGCTGAGTGCTGCGGATGGGTGTTACTGATGGAAAGAACCCCATGTGCAAAGGCCCTGGGGCAGGGCCAGGCCTTGGCATCTTCGTAAACAACAAGGAGCCTGGTGTGCCAAAGCACATAGGCTCAGGCAGTATCTGGCCCTGTCCTGGGCCCTTCAGTCTAGAAAGGGACATGTCCTTGGGCCTGCAGCCCATGGTAGATACTGGAACAGATTTCCCTGCAGGACAGAGGGGCCTGTTTGTCTCGGGGCAGCGCCTGAGAAACGAGCAGTTTTTCCTGCTGTGGTGGAGTGTCCTCTGTGCCAGGCACAGCACAGTGCTCACATGCATGGTCTCACCAGGCTTCATAGAAGGGAAAACAGAGGCCCAGAGAGGGTGAGCCACTTGCCCAAGATCACACAGCTGGGACTGGCATAGCATAATCTGAATTCCAAACAGCTACCAGGCAAACACTCTTGGCTCTTCTATGTGGTTTTGGGAAGGGAGTGGTGGGCAGGGTTGGTAAACTGGGTACCTGGGTCCAAGCCTGGTGTTGAGTGGCCCCTGCCTCACCGTAGGCGAGCGACGAGAGGGCGTTAACACCTCGGTCAGCTCCGATGTGCAGTTGGTCTTCAAAGGGAAGACATACAGCCAGCTGCAGGTCATCTTCCAGGGTATTGAGGGCAAGATCCGGGCCGGGGGCCCCAACCTGGACATGGGATACTGGGAGAGCCTCCTGCAACAGCTGCGTGCCCACATGGCGCGTGCCAGGTGAGTGGGCAACAGGCCTCAGCCAGGCACTGTACAGGGTGGGTCTTGTCCCTCTTGGGATCTCGCCTGGGGGACAGGAGCCCCCTCCATCAGGCCTGCTGGGTAGTCTTGGGGCCATAGATCAGGGCCCTGGCCACCGGCCCCTGCTGTGCTCAGGAAGAGCTGCTCGTTCCCCCACCTGGATTCAGGGGCCCTGGGAGTCGGGCAGGGCCTCCCACAGTGGCCTTCCTTACAGCCTTTCCCAAGAACCTGGTCTTGGTTTCAATTAGGGTTAACAGGCATCGCGAGAAGCCCCCAGGCTGCCTGTCCCCCCCCTTCTGCTGGCCCCACACACCCTGTGTACAAATTCTCAGCGTGCTTGGCACTGCTGTGTAAACACAGCGCCTGCCTGCCACTGACTGTGTACTCGCCTCTAAATTTATCTTCTCTGCCTGCTCCGCCTCCTCCCTGCCCAGCCTTGTGTTATGTGAATACCCTGCTATAGGGGCTTCCCTCCCCCCCCCCCCCCCCCCGCCCGGGCATGGGGTAGTTCTCCAGGGTTCCTGACCTCAAGTCCCATTTTTATGGCCAAAGCCTTGACCCTGGAATAGCCGTGCTGGGCTGGAGCCCCAGCTTGTGTGTACCCACTTACTGCCCTCTCAACCTCTTGTGTCCTAGCAGCAAAAGGAGGGGTCATGAGAAAGCCTGAGGGAGGCTGGGGTCCCCTCCCCCACCCAGTGAGGGTGACCCCCTGGCCCGTGTTTCAGGCTTCGCGAGCGGCACCAGGACGTGCTTCGGCAGAAGCTCTACAAGCTGAAACAGGAGCAGGGCGTGGAGAGCGAGCCGCTGTTCCCCATCCTCAAGCAGGAGCCCCCGTCTCCTGGCCACAGGTAGGCCCAGCCCGGAAGTTCCCCTTCCTCGCCTGGGGCCCAGGAAGAATCCCACACACACTTCTGGGGGGGTCAGGACAGCCGCCCGCCCAGCCCAGCCCAGCCTGCCTTCTTTCCTTGAAGCCTGGAGCCTGAGGACCAGGCCCTGACCCCCCCAGGGCCCTCCTTGGAGGGCGGCCCCGTGGAGCCTGAGGCAGAGGAGGCCGCACCGGCAGAGGGTGAAGCCGAGGGGGAGGCCGTGCTCATGGAGGAGGACCTGATCCAGCAGAGCCTGGACGACTATGACGCCGGCAAGTACAGCCCCCGGCTGCTCACGGCCCATGAGCTGCCCCTGGACGCCCACGTGCTGGAGCCCGATGAGGACCTGCAGCGCTTGCAGCTGTCGCGGCAGCAGCTCCAGGTCACAGGTACTCGCCAAATGAGGCAGCTGGGTGTGCTGTGGGGCTGCTGGGCCGGGGCCAACCAGGGGACTTGACGGCGATCTTGTTTCTGCCCCCCTCCCTCCCTGTCTGTGAGCATCATCCATTGGTCTGCTCACTCATTCATTTGGGCTTGGTGACCCGCTGGCCCCAAGGATAGAGGGATGGTGGTTTTTGTGAGGGTAGGGGTCGGGGGTTGTTTAGTTTTTTTGTTGTTGGTCTTCACCTAAGGATATTTGGATATTTTTTCCTTTTTTTTTTTTTTTTTTTCCAAAGAGAGTAAAAGGGAGGGAAAGGGGAGAAATAGAGAGAAACATTGTTGTGAGAGACATCTATTGGTTGCCTCCCACACGCTCCCTGCCCAGAGTTAGGGATTGATTGAACCTACAACCACAAAGGTATGTGCCCTTGCCTGGAAATTGCACCCACAACCCCTGGTGCGCAGGCTGGTGCTCTAACCACTGAGCACAACAGGCCAGGGCAATGGTTGGTTTTACATTCTGTGCCCAGCCCTGCTGTGAGCTCCTTATGCTACTCACTGCGGGGGCCCCTCGCCTCCCTGAGCTACTGTTGTCCTGGGTACAGGAAGGCCCTGCCCCGGGTCCCCTGGCCGGTCTCTAACCGCAGGCTCTCCGGCCACTCGGCGGGATGCATGTGCTCGGTGCCACACTGGGAGGACAGTGAGCATAGATGGCGGAGGATGGGGCACTGGGCAGGCAGGGCAATTGGGAGCCAGAGCCTGCCACTCCCTGTGCCTGACCCTGAGCCCCAGTTCTTCTGTGAGAGGCCGGATAGGGGGGAGGCTCAGGCTGCCCTTCCCACCACCTGGGGGGGCCGGAAACTGGAGCTCAGTGGTGCCTCCCTCCTCCCACAGGCGATGCAAGTGAGAGTGCGGAGGACATCTTCTTCCGGCGCGCCAAAGAGGGCATGGGCCAGGACGAAGCACAGTTCAGCGTGGAGATGCCCCTGACGGGCAAAGCCTACCTGTGGGCTGACAAGTACCGGCCTCGCAAGCCACGCTTCTTCAACCGCGTGCACACGGGCTTCGAGTGGAACAAGTACAACCAGACACATTACGACTTCGACAACCCACCGCCCAAGATCGTGCAGGGCTACAAGTTCAACATCTTCTACCCCGACCTCATCGACAAGCGCTCCACCCCCGAGTACTTCCTGGAGGCCTGCCCCGACAACAAGGACTTCGCCACCCTGCGCTTCCACGCGGGGCCGCCCTACGAGGACATCGCCTTCAAGATCGTCAACCGCGAGTGGGAGTACTCACATCGCCACGGCTTTCGCTGCCAGTTCGCGAATGGCATCTTCCAGCTCTGGTTCCACTTCAAGCGCTACCGTTACCGGCGGTGATGGCCCTGCATTTCCCCGACCACCTGAGAGGAGTGTTAGGCTGGCAGCCTTCCCTGGCTGGTTCACAGCTCACCTCCAGCTGGGCCTTCCCCTCGCAGCCTCACTTTCCCTGTGTGAACAGCAAGTCACCGTGGAACTGCCTCAGGGGCTTGAGGGGAGGACTGGGGGTGGCTGGCCCAGGATTCTGACATGCAGGAGGGGCTGCTGGGGGGACTCTTTGAGCCCAGGGAACCCAGCAAGTGTCAACCAACCTCCCTGTCCACATGGGCAGAGTGAAGCCCGAGTCCCATCTTAGACAAGCCCTGCAGTGCAGGCCTTGCGGGGGGGAGGGAGGGGGAGGAGGACAGCATGGGGCCCAGACATGGGGTACCGAGCTTTTGAGGAAATCCAAGTTCAGAGTGTTGATGGGCCCTTGGACATAGCCGGCTGTTGCAGGGCCCACACTCCTGGCCCTTTCCCAGGGGCCTCCCTCAGTGCCCACACCAGTGGGACCCAGACCCTTATGGTACATGTTCCAAAAGAGACCATTTGAGGGACATGCTACCCACCTCACCCCTGGGCTGGCCGAGGGTCAGTCTCTCCCCAAGTGGGCATGAAGGACACACCCACCATCAGACCTAGGAACCAGGGGCCACTGAGAAGTCCTTCCACACCCACTGAGCACCCAGGAGGCAGCCTCCATGGTGCAGCTGCGATGCCCGATCTGGCCTGGGTGTTCCCCTCACCTCAGAACAGCTGTGTTCTTCAAGGCCACCTCCCAGCCACCACAGAGCTGCTCTCCGTGTTCCTGTTTCAGACGAGGACAGTCACTCACCCATAGTCAGACTGTCAACGGTACAGCGGGCCAGCCAGCCACCCCAGAAACATTGCTGTTAGCGCTCTGTTATGAAGACATTCCCAGCCTAAAGGGGAAGAACCGGCACCAAACCCTGAAGTGCCACCTCCCGGCTCCTCAGGCAGCCCCACCAGTGCCCCGTTTCATCTGGAAATATTTAGGCTGTTTATCTAAAAAGACTTTTTTTTAGGTGGGGAGGGGAAATCTTGTTTATTTTCATTTATTTGGTCTACTCAGTACATTTTTAAAAAATAAATGCTCTATTTTAGAATACTTATAGATTTTCAGAAATGCTGGAAAGATAGTTCCTACACCCACATCCAGCTGTCCCCATTGTTAACGTCTCCTGTAACCACGGCACATTTGTCACAAAGACATGAAACCCAACCAAGAAGACCTTTTAAAAACAACCACACCTAAAAATAGTTCCTTAGGAAGCTTCTTGTAGTCGGTTTCCTCCATCCCTGCCTTCAGCCCTTCAGCTTCTCCTCCCGTTAGAAGGTTGTCATCGGACTTGACCATGGATGCTGGGAGGTGAGTAGCTGCTCACCTAAGCCAGGGGGTGACTTGGGGAAATGCATCCTGTTAAGTGGCACCCTCCACACTACAGACCCTGGCCCGCCCACCCAACCTGGTCCAGGATGGAGAAGGGCCATGTGGCAGCATAAGGACCATTTCTGTCCCTTCAGAATCACCAGTTGATTGACAGAGCAACCTTAGCATCCCTGGCAGCCACTGCCAAGTGGCCCGTGGCCTGCTCGCCTGTCACTGAGTGCAGGGCAGACCCTGGAGGCTCTTTGGTCAGGATATGGTAAGGCCTACCCTGCTGTCAGCCTGGGCTGTGTGCCTCTGCTGCAGCCCTGACCTCACACAGCTCTGTACAACGGCACTTACATCCATTTGGCAAAACGGGCTCATGGAGGCCCACATTTGCAACCCTAGAAAGTGGCAGTCAGGGTTCAAACCTGGATTTCTCTAATTTGGAGAACCCTACCTCCCTGGCCACCACCCATGTCCCAGCCTCAGTTTCTCCACCTGCCCCCAGAGGAATCCTCCCAACCCCAGTGTCCCAATTCCTCTTCCTCACATCACGCCTGTAGTTCAGACAGTGTGTCCACCCTAAGGGAGAAGGTGGCATCTGCCCGACTTGCTAGGTGTGTTTAGCCAGGAGCCCCTAGTCTGGAGGGAGGAGAGGGGCTCAGACATTAGCAGCCCAAGGAGTCCGGCTGGGGCCAGGGGAAGGCACCGGGTCTGAGGGACCTCAGAAGGGACACACGGCTTCCTGGAGGGACCGCTGGGCAGAGGAGAGTTGAGCCTGTCTTGTAGGGGGGAAGGCTGCAGGTCCCCCGCAGGGCAGGGCTGAATGCACGCCCAGGAGCTGGACTGCCCAGGGCGCTGGGGAACCACACAGGTGAGGGAGCTGAGCTGGGTGTCAAGGGGACCCCTCGGGCAGGCTGGAGGTACCACACCCATCCAGCTGCCCCATCACCCCACCCTGGCCCAAGGACCACCAGTGTTTCTTAAGCTAACCCCAACCACCACTCCAGTTTCTTCCTGCCTTCAGCTGTCCGAATCTAAGAATAGATGCTCCCTGCCTGGCCCCCACCGGAAACCACAGCCACGGGGGGCACATCCTAAGCCTAGCTTCTGCTCCCAACATTTGCCCCCACCCTCCCCCGGCCATCTCAGTGTCTCCCAGGCCTCCCGTGTGCCCACTGAGCTAGGAGGGGGTAAATAGACCTGAAGATCTCCCGCCACCAGCCCAGGAGATGGAGGAAGCCCAGAGCTCACATTCAAATCCCACCTACCTGTGCCCTTGGCCATGTCATTTCCTCCCTCTGGCCTCAGTTTCCCCATTTATAAAATGAGCGTCTTCACCTCCTGCATTGCAGTGAGATCCAGACCAGACTAAATTCCCAGTCAAGCATGCATCTCTGACCCCTGCCCTGGCCCTTTCCCAGAAGCAGCCTTATCCTTCTTATCTCCAGGCACAGGAAGTGGGAATAGAACAGTCTCCCTCCACCTCATACCCTCCCCCCCGCCCGCCACCTCCCTCCCCACCATCTGGAGCCCCAGCCCCACATCCTCTTTCCATCACATCTGCCCTCACTGCAGGTCCCCAAAGCTTCATGCTCTCCCTTGCCCCAAAGTCTTGCATATGTGATTTCTGCCATGTCTCTTGCACCAGAAACGCCTCCTCATCCCACAAAGCCCCAGTTCTCATGCCTTCTCCAAGCGCCAGGTTGCCTACCAGGCTCACTATGCCCAATCACTTTCTCTGGCCCAGCATGACTGCAAGGGGTTAGGGCTGTGTCCAGCTCTTTCTCTAGCCTGGAGGGTCTTTGAGAGCAGGTCTTGTTTCCAGTCCTACCTGGGGCTCATAATTGTCCCACCACATGGGCCAGACACACACTTGCCCTTGAGGAGGGATTAAAGCAGAGCAAGAGTCCTGGCCAGTTTGGCTCAGTGGCTAGAGCGCCGGCCTGAGGACTGAAGGGTCCTGGGTTCGATTTTGATCAAGGGCACATGCCCAGGTGGCGGGCTCGGTCCCCAGTGAGGGGTGTGCAGGAGGCAGCCAAAAATGGTCCTCTCTCATCATTGATGTTTCTCTCTCTCTCTCCCTCTCCCTTCCTCTCTGAAATCAATAAAAATATTTTTTTAAAAAATAAAGTGGAGCAAGAAAAGGAAAAGGGGAGGAGCAAGACGGCTGGAGGCCAAGGCTTTACAGAGGAGGGGGCCTTGGAGCCAGGGCTCTGCCAGATGCATAGGAGTTGGGATACTCTTTGCCAATCAGAAGAAATGAGGGGTAGCCATGGCCAGTGTGGCTCAGTTGGTTGAGCACTGAAAGGTCCCAGTTCAACTCCTAGGCAGGGCACATAACCAGGTTGCAGGTTTGATCCCCAGTCAGGGTGTATGGAGGTGGCAACAGATCGATGTTTTTCTCTCCCTCTCCCTCTCGCTCTAAAATCAATAAAAAAAAATTTTTCTTTTTAAAGAGAGAGAGAGAGAGAGAAGTCAGGGTTAAATGGGGCAGGGACTCAGACAATGGGATGGAATGGGAGGGGCCATCTGGAGGGATGGGGGGTGTGAGCCAAGGCCTGGAGACCGGAAAGATGGTGGGCGGGGAAACCAGAGAAGGGGTTTCCAGCCAGAGCCTAGGGGAGTCCAGGGCTGGAGTCCATCTTCTCTCAGAGCCTGCACTTGTGTGCCCCTCCCAGGCCCCAGCACTGGGCAGCGTGAGCTCAAGGCCCAGCCATCTAGTCATGACCCACTAGGTCCGAACTTCCTGAAGGCCCAAGCTTACCCCTCCATGGCTGCCCCGGATCCTCTCCACCCACCGGAGGCTCCAGGACTGTGGGCAGGAAGGGCCTTCAAGAAGCTTCTATCACCCTCCTGCAGCTGGTCCAGCCACCAGCCTTGGCTCCAGTTGTGCCCAGCCTGGTGGCGTTGGGCTGTGAGACCCTGGCCCAGAGCCCCAAGTGTGTGTGTGGGCTTTCAAGGAAATCAGCCCTGCCTGGGAAGCCCATTCCAGAGCCCTGTTCCTGCTCCCAGGCCTCAGCCTCTGAATCATTCCTGCAGGGACCGACTCCAGGCTTCCCCTCCGCCCCGCCCCGGGCCCCAGTGCCTCTTGCAGTCACTGGCCCCTTCCCGGAAATGCCTCACCCTCAGGCACCCACCGCCCTCTCAGCTCACCTGCTCCAGGGAGGCCCGTCTCAGAAGGCTGCCCCCCAAGCTTCTGGCCTGAGAGTTTAGAGGTCGCCCCTCCCCTCTAAGCACCCTGCACCCTCAGCCCCCAGCCTTGGAAGGGGCCTCAGACCTACCTACTGGGTGCCAGACCTGACCCCAGCGGTTCACCAGCTCACAGCCCTGGGGCCCTGGGTGGGGGTGCAGGCACCCCGTGGAGCAGACCCTGCCTTGCCCCAAACCTGCCCGCCCACCCACTCCCGGCCTCGGGTGCTGCCCAGACGCTGAGTGATGCCAAAGGAGCTCTTGGGGGGGCCCGGCTTGGGCTGGCAGGGGGTGCTGGCCGCGCTGGCTACTACACCCCTGCCCTGCGGCCTGTGTGCCTCGGTGTCCCTCCCCCAGGAGGCTGCGCGGTCTCCCCGGCGAGCTAGGGGGCACCCTCTGGCCCCCATCAGCCAGCCCGGGGCCTGAGGGGTGTGGCCACTGCAGAGGGGAGGGGCCGATGAGAGACAAACGGACCGAAAGACAGAGAGACCGCGAGAGGCGAGGGTAGAGACCCACAGGGTGCTGTCTGCAGAGCGGAGCCCCCAGCCCGCTCTCTTCAGTCCCCGAGGACCCCCCTCCCGCCCCGGGGGGACCTGCCCTCCTGCCTCCCGGGACGACGTGCAGCGGGGCGTCCTGTGCCGCCGGCGGCGTGGCAGCCCCCAAGTCCCCTGTGGGCCCGCCTCCGCCGTGCCTCGGTTTCCCCGGAGCCCGGGCCGGACTGGCGCCCGCACGTCCGCGGGCTCTGGCTCCCGACCCACCGCGCAGTGACCCGCGCTGTCCCATCCATTCACCGTCGACAGGTGAGGACGCAGCCGGAGGCCGGGGGTGGCCTGAGGGTGGCAGATGCGGCGGGGTGTTTCCTGCAGGGGCCTGCCCTGCTGGGGGTGACAGCCGCCCGGCGCCGGGTGGCTGGGGGCGATGATGAGACCGGGTCTGTGCCGGCAGCGGCTGCGCTTCTGCTGCCGTCCCGTCGGTGCGCGGCCACGTGCAGGGGAGGATGCGCTTGTGGGTGGTTTCCAGTCTGTGTGGGGCCTCGGGACCCTGAGGTGCCCTGGGAGGGTGTGGCTGGGAGCCGGTGTTTGTATGGGGGCACGACACGATGGGTTCAGAGGATCACGGTAACTCCTTTTTTAAATATATATTTTTATTGACTTCAGAGAAGAATGGAGAGGGATGGAGAGAAATAAACATCAGTGATGAGAGAGATTCATTGATCCGCTGCCTCCCGCAAGCCCCACGCTGCAGATAGAACCTAAAACCCAGGCATGTGCCCCGACAGGGAATCAAACCGTGACCTCCTGGTTCATAGGTCGATGCTCAACCACGCAGCCACACCGGCTGGGTCACGGGAACTCTTGTGTCCATCATTAGCCACTGGCCAGATGGCCTGGGTCCCCTCCCCTCATCTCATACCGCCCTCTCTTTGGCCCTCCTGGCAGCCCTGATGGTGAGCACGTTGAGGACACCTGGTCATCAGATAAGAAAATGAGGCTGGCCCTGACCGGTTTGGCTCAGTGGATAGAGCGTCGGCCTGCGGACTGAAGGGTCCCAGGTTCGATTCCGGTCAAGGGCATGTACCTTGGTTGCAGGCACATCCCCAGTAGGGGGTGTGCAGGAGGCAGCTGATTGATGTTTCTCTCTCATTGATGTTTCTAACTCTCTATCCTTCTCCCTTCCTCTCTGTAAAAAATCAATAAAATATATTTTTAAGAAAGAAAGAAAGAAAATGAGGCTGTTTGGCTCTCACCTAGTCAAGTTGACTGTGGAGTCCCCACTCTCACCCTCTGGGGTGGGGGCCTGGTTAATGTCACAAACAGGAAAAGTTCCCGGAAACTGAGCCTGTGGTGAGGGGAGGTGGGGGTGGGCCTGGGGACTGATGGTGGCACTGCTTTTCTGTGGGTGTGTCCATATGGGTGTCTGTGGCTGAGCAGGGTGTGGGAGAGGGTTCCCTGTGCACAATGCGTGCCCAGGCTGGGCTGGAACTGACTGGTGCAGGGCCTGGCCTGGACCCTGCACTTCCATGCCAAAGGGCGTCCTCCCGGATCTGTCCTCAGCAGCGAGAGGACAGGAAGCGTGGGAAACAGCCGAGGAGCAGAGCCAGCCGGGGTCACACAGTATCAGGGCTCCTGCCTGGCTGCCCGTGTGCACCTGGCCAGGAGACAGGCTCTGACACACACAGCGTATCTCCTGAGCAGGTGCAGAAGGGCCCGCAGGCGGGGGACACCGCTGAAGCAAAGCCTCCTGGGCGGGAGCAAAGCAGGCCTGGGAAAGCAGCCACCATGCCAGCAGGCAAGCGGATGCCCTTGTTATTCCCATTTCACAGAGGGGAAAACCGACGCTCATCAGCATTGAGCCCCCAGCTTGGCAGTGGCCGCTCAGGGACTTCAATCTGAGCTTGTCTGAGGTCAGCATCATCCCTGGGGGAGGCTGGGCGGGCCCAGGCTGCGGGGGCAGAAGGCCGGATAGGCCTGGGCTTGGGGTGTTGAGCGGAAGCGGGGTTTTTTGAGAGATGGACGGCTCGATGGAGGAGGGAGAGGGAGAGTGGGGTGAGCAATGACCAGGCCTGGACCTGGGAACCAAAATACCACATTCCACTGGCCGAGGGGAGCCCTGCCCGTAGTCCAGCCTCCAGTAAGGCGCCAGTTGTGGAGACACGGATTTCTGGAACCCAGGACCCAGCCAGGCTCCTGTCAGAATTCTGGAACCTCAGCCCTTGGAATTCTAGACTCTGGAGGCCTTCCAGGTTCCAGAACTGGGAGCTCATTCAAACTCCAGAACCCTGGCCCTTCACAGCCTAAACCTGCCCGCCGTCGGGCCATGGAATCCTGCGTTTGTCCAGCAAATCGGGGATGGAAATCTGAAGTCCATGCCTCCCATGAGACACAGAGAGGGAGATGGGTTCCCCCAAGGACCACACAGCGCTGCTCTGGGCCTGGGGCTGGGATGGGAATGGTCCCCTCTAGGTTAGGGGCCCTGCCAGCTCTCCTGGCCAATGTGGGAGGGAAGGGAGGCCTTGCCAGGTGCCTCTACTGGCCTGCTCACCTGGGAAACTTGAGACCGGTAGCTATCACCTGAACCCATGTGAGGGGGGGACTGGAAACCACAGGCTGTGGCCAAAGGGAGTCATGCCAGTTTCCAGTCTCCCCTAGGCCATGGGCTCTGGGTCACAGGTTTGTTCCCAGACGTGGGCGATATGAGGATGTCTCAGGGTGTGCATCCGGGTGAGTGAGTGGTGCAGGAACGCCCACAGGAAAGTGGGGACAAGGGACCATGAGACCCAAGAGGGGCTGACAGTCATTCCAGGCAGAGGCCAGGGCAGTGGCCGCAGGCGCAGCCCAAGTCCCCAGGAATGTTCAGAAATGGCACATACCAGCTCTCGAGGGAGGAGGGAGAGCTTTGTCCCAGGAGGAATTCAAGTTCCAGTGAAATCTGCGATGGCGAAGTGCACACCCCTGGCCCGGGCTGGAGGACTAAGGTCCCGGTCACCATGGGAGGCACGCCCTCCACCCACCCCACGCCCCCAGGCCTTAGTTTCCCCACTTGAGGCCCCGCCAGCACCAAAGTGGTGGTGGCCTTGGCGCTCAGCCTGGGAGGGAAGCTCAGGGCAGCTGTCAGGAGCTGGATAATTTATGAGAGCAGATAAGGAGCCGTGGAGTCTGAGGGGCTGGGCCAAGGCCCCACTATGGGGATGGGAAGTGAGGCTGGTGGCCACCTGCTGGGCACATTCACAGGGATTGAGCACCTACAGTGTGCTAAGCCCTGTACCCAGATGAACTCATTGCCACCAAGAGCCCCATTTTACAGGAAGGGAAACTGAGGCTCAGAGTGGGGACACAGGGAGCCCAAGGTCAGCGAGAGGGTAGGTAGCAAAGGCAGGGTTTGAATCCGGTCTGACCAACTTTTTAGAAAATTTTATTCTTCCTTAGAGAAAATTATAATAATTGTGAACCCCCACACCCACCTGGCACCAGCTCCCATCGAATGGGCAGAATTTTGAATCACGAACACACATAGGTAATGAGGCCGGAGTTTACATTCCAGCTCAGCTCGGGCTGGACCGTGTGACCTTGAACAAGTTCGTTACCCTCTCCATGCCTGCTGCCCCTTCTGCAAAGAACAAAGGACTTTTATGAGCTTTAACTGCCTGGGTGCTCCTTCCCTGTTCCTCCCACGGTCCCGCCTCCCCACCGTGGCCCACCCTGCTCTCTCCACCAGGTGCACCCTCACTGCCAACACGAGGATGACTTGTGGTATGAACCTGGGGCAGAAGCTGGGGGCCTGGATGTGGCTTTATATCTTCCCTGGTGTGTCCTTTTGGGAACTGGGAGCTGTTTTCTGAATGTTCTCTCTCTCTCTCTCTCTCTCTCTCTCTCTCTCTCTTTTTGTATAGCAAAGGTGGAGATTTATTGAAGAACAAGTACAGACTCCCACGTGGGGAGGGGGACAGAGTCCCCTGAATGTCCTCATTTTATTGCTACTTGCCGTCCCCGCGTCGGCTGGCTGATTCACACTGGGCGTCAGCCAGCCCAGATGTCCCTCTGGCTTCTCCCCCAGCCCCACGCCTGTCAGCAGGTCCCTCCTGCTGCCTTTTATAGCCCATCCCTGGGGACCTGTGGCCCCAGATGTTCTGTTTTTTTGTTCCCAGAATGAAACTGGATTTTTGGGTGTATTACTTATTATAAAAGCGATGCCAAGAAATGGGGTGAGGGGGTGGGGGGGGGGAGAGAATCTACATGATTTCAAAAAATTAAGTAATGAAAAATAATAATCCACACACTTTCAACCTGTGAGAGGAAGGATCTCCCTAAAATACCAGTGGGTGGGGCCTCACCCTCGTGCATTCGTGAAAGATTATGAGCCACGAGGCTGACCTCAGGGCTGGTACGAAAGCCGGTGAGCTCTGGCCGACCACTAGCCGCCCTCTCCACGCTGGATGCGTCCTGTCTTACTGTGGCTGAGGTCTGTCCTGGAAGCTGCAGTCCACCAAGGGCTTGGATGGGAGACCAGCAGGGACACAAGCTCGGGGAGGAGAAAGCCCTGCTTGGGGTCATGCAACAGGTGCCAGGGCTGGAGTTCAAACCTGGGGCTTCTTGGCCCTTCTCTTCAACCCAACAGATACTAACTGGTGTCCCCCAGAGGAGACAGCCCAGGTCCTCACCTCGCAGGTCACTGATTCTAGGGCAGGACAGAGCTAGTAATAGTAAAGCCTATGCGTGCAGAGTGAGGTAAGTCAGGAAAGGCATCCTTAAGGAGGGGTTATTTGAGTTGGGGCATTGAAGGTTGTACAGGAGTTCACCAGGGCCACTCTGATTAAATGCAGAATGAATCACCAGCAAATCATCTCTCTGCCCCCACCAGGTGTGCCAGGGCCAGTGCCAGCCGCACCCACAGCCTCAGCCCAATGGGACGGTGACGCTCACGCTCCCGACTGCCCCTCCGCCATGTGGACCAATGACAGTTCTCTGGGCCCCTGTTTCCGGCCAATGAACATCACGCTAGAGGAGCGGCGCCTGATCGCCTCCCCCTGGTTCGCTGCCTCCTTCTGCCTCGTGGGCCTGGCCTCCAACCTGCTGGCCCTGAAGGTGCTGGCAGGGGCCCGGCAGGGCAGCTCTCAGGGGAGGTCCTCCTTCCTCACCTTCCTCTGTGGCCTGGTCCTCACCGACTTCATGGGGCTGCTGGTCACCGGCGCCATCGTGGTGTCCCAGCACGCCATCCTCTTCGACTGGCAGGCCGTGGACCCCGGCTGTCGCCTCTGCCGCTTTATGGGCGTCGCCATGGTCTTCTTCGGCCTGTGCCCGCTGCTGCTGGGGGCCGCCATGGCCGCAGAGCGCTACCTGGGCATCGCGCGGCCCTTCTGGCGCCCCGCGGCCGCCTCCCAGCGCCGCGCCTGGGCCATCGTGGGGCTGGTGTGGGCCACGGCGCTGGCGCTGGGCCTGCTGCCCCTGCTGGGCCTGGGCCGCTACACCCTGCAGTACCCGGGCTCCTGGTGCTTCCTCACGCTGGGCCCCGCGCCCGGGGACGTGGCCTTCGGGCTGCTGTTCGTGCTGCTGGGCAGCCTCTCCGTGGGGCTGTCCTTCCTGCTCAACACCATCAGCGTGGCCACCCTGTGCCACGTCTACCACGGGCAGGAGGCCGCGCAGCAGCGCCCGCGGGACTGCGAGGTCGAGATGATGGCCCAGCTCCTGGGCATCATGGTGGTGGCCAGCGTCTGCTGGATGCCGCTGCTGGTGAGTGCCGGGGCGGGGCCTGCCCGGGGTCCCGCCGGCCGTGGCGAGGGGCCTCCGTTCATCCAGAAAGCATTTCAGGCTCTCATCCCGGAGACGATGTGGGCACCGCCCCAGTGCCGAGGGGCCCTTCCTGGAGAAGCCGTGAGCCGGACACGGACACCCCCCGGGTGGGGGCGGGGCTGGCTGTCGCGTCCCCGGCCGTGTCCCCAGCCTTGCCCAGCACACCGTAGTGCTCAGGGAGCCATTTTAATAGAAATTCATGTAATAGAATTTTAATACAATGCATGTGTGACCATATGAGTTATAATTCTATTTAACAATATATAATTTTAATTATAAAATATATACATTATAATTAATTATATTGTATTATCATGAATACTTCATCATATCAATTATATAATATATGATTACATATTGTATGTTATATAATTGTTAAGTACTATACAATATATAATAATATATTAATATATTAATATATTAATACTTAATAGTTATATCAATAATATATCATTACATAATTATAATTATGACTAAATTTTTAACTAATATATAACTATAATTATAATCAACAATATATTAATTATTAGATAATTATTGTATTATAATTGTAAATAACATGATATATTATATAATATTACATGTAAAATTCAATATTTGATAAAATATATTAAAATAATTTAATCTAATATTTTGATATAAATTTTTAATATAAAAGTATTTGTCATAACATTTTATAAAACATAAATTATATTAAATCCTTTAAAATAAAATATGAAATAGGTTATTTTATATACAATTTTTCTTTCCAGAGAGGAAGAGAGAGGGAGAGCGATAGAAACACCAATGAGGAGAGAGAATCATTGATCGGCTGCCTCCTGCATGCCCCTATTGGGGATCGAGCCTGCAACCTGAGCATGTGCCCTTGACGGGAATTGAACCTGGGACCCTTCAGTCTACAGACCGATACTCTATCCACTGAGCCAAACCGGCTAAGGCTATATACAATTTTACACTATGGTTTTATAATATATTATGAAATGTTTATAAAATATAAACTACTTAATAGAATAACAATGCTGGTTGTAACAGTAATTCCAACTGTTTACTCCTGCAAATCTTGTTTTGCACCACATTTCATCGTGCCCAGGAGAGGAGCAGGGGAAGAGAGCTTATTCTGTGGCCACATCAGCTGAGGCTCAGAGAAGTCAGGCAGCTCTCTCGAGGTCACGCAGCACAGCAGTAACAGAATCAGTGCTGGATCTTAGGGGACCAGAGGTGCTGGTGGAGGGAGGGGCAGGGGTGGAGGCCGGCCTGACTCCTGGGTAACTGCTCTGGCCTTCGACAGGTCTTCATCGCCCAGACGGTGCTGCGGAGCCCACCAGCCATGAGCCCCACCGGGCAGCTGTCCCGAGCCACGGAAAAGCAGCTGCTCATTTACCTGCGTGTGGCCACCTGGAACCAGATCCTGGACCCCTGGGTGTACATCCTGTTCCGCCGGGCCGTGATCCGCCGCCTCCACCCTGGCCTCAGCACCCGGTCCCGGTCGCTCTCCCTGCAGCCCCAGCTCGCCCGGAGGCCCACCATGGCGTAGGGCCAGGGAGACATCAGCGGCCATTCAGCCTCGGGCCTCCCTGACAGTCACAGCTGCCCACCCTGAAGTCCAGAGCTGGGATGCAGGATGAGCAGAGTTTGAGTGGCAGGATTGTGAGCTGTCTTCCGTCAGCCCTGGGGGCTCCCCGATCCTCCCTGACCCCCCCTTTCTAAGCCCGTTTTCTTCTCTCAGGCCCCTCCCAACTTCAGGCTGGGTGAGTGGGAATGTCGGAAGGGTATCTGGAGACAATTAAACTTGTAAGCCTCCCCTTCCAGAAGTCCCCAGGAAATTGGGGGTCTGACCACTGAATATGACCTATTCTGTGGGGTACAGTTGATCCCCTTTGACACCCCAACCTGAGAAGGCTCTGCCTAGAAAAGATTCAATATAAATGGGCAGGACGCCCCCTCTCTTGCCAAAATGTATCTCAGCGGCTTTATTTCCCTTTGGGTCTGGAGGCCAGCGGCCACTTGTTGAAGTTTGGTGCATCAGATCGTTATCCGGCCCTGTGACAACCGAGCAGAAGGCGGGGGCGGGCAGAGGGCATGAGACTGGGTTTTGGCTCCTCGCCCACCTCCCCATTGAGTCCAATCTTCTGGAATCCTTCCTGTCACCCCTCGAGAGGGTTCTGGTATTAAACCCGTGGGAGACACACACAAGGCCACTGAGTGACACACGCTTCCTCCGTCCCAGATGGAGCCATTCCCTTATAAGCTTATCGTGTAGCCGGTCATTCACTTCACACTCCGACTCCCAGTGTCTTGAACAAACAGCACTTGGCCCACAATAAGTGCTCAAAAAAGATGGATCGAATGGACGAATGACTGGGGTTTTGAGGAGCGTCATGTATGTGTGAATACACGAACCCATGCACAGTGAGTACTCGTAAAGCACCTGGCACATAGTAGGTGCTTAAGAAGCAGCCAGTGTTGTGTTCGCCCCCCCCCCCCCCGGGCCCTCATGCCTGCCCCTGCCTCTGCTCTCCCCAAACCGCCCTCAAATACAACACACCTGGCTGCAGGGGTGGGATGTGCCTTTATTCCCATGAGCCCTCGAGGTACATGAAGAGCCAACCACCCCCCTGCCCCTCCCTTTCCCCCTTTCCCTTCCACAGACCTGGGATCTGCTTACACCTCCCAGAGCCAGGCCCAATGAAACGGAAGCCCGTTTCCATCCTCCCGCCCCTGACCTGTGGGGGAATGAGGTCACCTGCCGCTTCTGGGGGACCAGAGCTGGGAGGGGGAGGAGAGGGGATGGAGCCCACCAAGGGCCAAAACTATGTCACCCCCAAGCTACAGCTCCTTGTGGTGGTGGGGGGGCTCTGGCCCTCGCAGAGCAGCTCCTGGCCCCCTGTGCATGGGCGTGTGGGCAGGCTCCTGAGCTGGGGATTCAGGGAGCTGGGACCGAAGGAGGGCCACCCCGGAGGCAGAACTAGGGGTGACAGATGTGGTAGGTGGAGTGGGCTTACGGGGTCCCACCTGGGGCTTAGGCAAAAGGGCTGGTTTCTGGCGAGTCAAGGGGGCCTGTGGCTTTGGGGCCAGCTGGGGTGTCGGCAGGCTTCTGCCAGTATTGGCCTGGGTTCCACGCACCAGATCATGGGGCTGGGGTTGAGGCTGAAAGGCTTTGCTGGGGCCCGGAGTCGGGGCTCTTGGTGGTGGGTCTGGGGGCTGAGGTCGGGCTGGAGGAGCGGGATCAGACTGGGTTCTAGGGTCAAGGCCAGGGGTCTGGGGGCGAAGCCCATTCCTAGAACTGCGCTGGATTCTTAAGCTGGTCTGGGTTCTGGAGCCGGATTGGGTTTCAGAAACAGGCTGGGTTCTAGAACTATGGTGGATTCCAGAGTGGGGCTCAGTTCTTAAACTGGTCTGGATTTCAGAACTGGGCTGGGTCTCAGAGCTGAACTGAATCCTGGAGCTGGGCTGGGTTCTGGAACTGAGCTGGGCTCCAGTGCTGGGCTGAATTCTTGCACTGGTCTGGGTTCCAGAGCTGGGCTGGGTGTCTGAGCTGGGCTGAGTCTCAGATCTGAGCTTGGTTCCCAAACTGGTCTGGGTTCTGGAACTGGTTTGGGTTCCAGAAACAGGCTGGGTTCTGGAACTGAGCTGGGCTCCAGAGCTCGGCTGTATTCTTGAACTGGCCTGAGTTTCAGAGCTGGGCTGAGTCTCAGAGCTGAACTGAATCCTAGAGCTGGGCTGGGTTCTGGAACTGAGTTGGGCTCCAGCGCTGGGCTGAATTCTTGCACTGGTCAGGGTTTTAGAGCTTGGCTGGGTGTCTGAGCTGGGCTGAGTCTCAGATCTGAGCTGGGTTCCAAAACTGGTCTGGGTTCTGGAACTGGTTTGGGTTCCAGAAACAGGCTGGGTTCTGGAACTGAGCTGGGTTCCAGAGCTGGGCTGAATTCTTGCACTGGCCTGGGTTTCAGAGCTGGGGAGGGCTCTGGAGCTGAGCTTAGACTCAGAACTAAGCCAGGTGCCAGAGCTCGACTTGGATTTGGAGCTAAGATGGGCTTCAGAGCTGGGCTGCATTCTTGAACTGGTCTGGGTTCCAGAGCTGGGCTGGTTCTCAGAGCTAAACTGAATCCTGGTACTAAGCTGGGTTCTGGAGCTGAGCTGGGTTTCAGAGCTGAGCCGGGTCTCAGAGCTAGACTGGGTTCTAGAGCTGAGCTGGGCTCCGGAGCTGGGTTGAATTCTTGCGCTGATCTGGGCCCCAGAACTGGGCTGGGTCTCCGAACCAAGCTGGGCTCCAGAACTTGTCTGGGTTCTGAAGCTGGGTTTAGTTCCAGAAACAGGCTGGATTCTAGAACTAAGCTGGGTTCCAGAACTGGGCTGTATCCTTGAGCTGGTGGGGGTTTCAGAGTTGAGTTGAGTCTCAGAGCTGAACTGGACTCTAGAGATGAGCTGAGTTGCAGAGCTGACCTGCTTTGCAAAGTTTGGATCAATATCAGAGCTGCCTTGGGTTGTGGCCTGAGGGGTTTCCAAGATGAGCTGAGTCCCAGAAAGTGATTGAGCCATGCAGGCCTGGGTCCTGGAGCTGGGCCTGCTCTTGGAGCTAGACAGAGTTGTGGAGCTTAAGTCTGTCACTGCATTGGTCTGGGTCCCAGGACTAGAGTTTAGCTGGATTCTGGAACTCAACTCGGTATCAGCAACTGACTGTGTTTTGGAGCTCGATGAGATTTCAGAGACAGTCTGTGCTCCAGAACTGAGTTGAGTTCTAGAGCTGGGCTGAGTGCCTAATCTGGATTGAGCTCTGGAAATTGGCCAGTCCTTGAAGCTGGACTGGGCCCCAGAGCTGGAAGGTGTTCTAGAGCTGGTCTTCGTACTGCAGTGAGAGTGGGGTTCAGCATCAAGCTGGGTTGTGGAGACAGGCCTGGCCTCAGAGATGGATGAGGTTCCAGGGCTCGTCTGAATTCTAGAGATGGGCCTGGTGGTAGCACTAGGCTGGGATCTAGAGCTGGGCTCAGTTTCTGAGCTGGACTCATCACTGGAGCTGGACTGGGCCCCAGAATGAAACTGAGTTTTAGAGCAGGGTTGGGATCTGGGCTGAGCTGCCACATGCATCGGGGTTCCTGAGCTGATCTGGGTTCGTGAATAGGGTTGAGTTTGGGAGCTGTCTTTGAATCCTACGCTGGAGAGGTTTCTGTAGTTGGGCTGATCCTTAAGTCTCACCTGGGTTTCAGAACTAACTGGTGTTCCCGAACTAAACTGGGTGTCCAGGTCTGGCAGCATCGTGGAGCTATCTTGTGTTCCAGAGGCAGGTCGAGTTTTATGGCAGGGCTTGGTCATAGAGCTGGGCTGGCTTCCGATGCTGGCATTGATCACAGAACTGGGCTGGGTCTTAAAACTTGTCTGGGTTCCAGAACTTGACTTAATGCCAAAGCTCGGCTTGGCCTCAGAGCTGTCCTGGGTTCTAGAGGTGGGCTGAGTTTTGGAACTGGGCTGGGTTCTGGAGCTAGGTTGGGTCTCAGAACTGGATTGTGTTCTAGAGATGAACTTAGCTTCAGAGCTAGCCTGTGATCTAGAACAGAGCTTGGTCTCAGAGCTGGGCTTGGTCTCCAAACTGGTATGGGTTCTAGAGTCGAACCTGGTCTCAGAGCTTGCCTGGGTTCTAGAGCTGGGTTGGGTCTCAGAACCAGATGAAGTTCTCGAGATGAACTTGGCCTCAGAGCTGGCTTGGAGTCTAGAGCAGGGCTTGGTCTCAGAACTAGGCTTGGTCTCAGAACTGGTGTGGGCTCTAGAGGTGCCCTTGGTCTCAGAGATGACCTGGGCTCTAGAGGGGGACTGGGTCTCAGGTCTGGGCTGGGCTCTGGAGCAGGGCTGGGCTTCAGGAACCAGCCTGCAGGGCTGGGGCAGGGGGCTGGGCTCCGGACTGGGGCTGCGCTCAGCCCCAGGGCAAATTAGCCACAAGCCTCCCTGGCCTCCCCGATGGCGGCCCACACCTCCACCACGAACTCGTCCGGGAAGGCGAACTCGCCCAAGACGGAGTCTAAACGGCGTGCAAACTCCTGAACGCTCACCGTCTTCTTGGATGTCTCCACCATGGTGGACGCTGCCAGGGTGGGAAGGAAAGTGGGTAAGAGTGCTCTGGGACCCCAGCTTCCCCTTGGGACCCTGCCTCCTCCCAGTGGGCTGGCCTCCCCCCAGGGTCCACCGGCTTACCCTGGCCCCTTACCCAGCTCTGGGTCCCGAATGCCCATGTAACTCTCCAGTAGGTCATCCACCTTCCGAGAGGCCTCCTCCTCAAATTCACTGGGCTGGGCGCAGGGGGACAAAACAGAGGGTCAGAACCACAGATCCCTCCAGCCCAGCCCCCTCCCAGGCTCCTCCCCTTGGGTACCAGCAGGCCGGGACCTCGCGTGCCAATGCTCCTGCGCCACCATTGCCCTGCCTCACCTGAAGACCCATTTTGCAGGTGGGGAAACTGGCGCTGTGTGAGGGACGTCTCAGCCTAGGTCACGCTGACTCAGAGTTAGAGCTGTAGGTGTTAGAGTCCCTGAAGGCCCCCCTCCCCTCACTCACCACTTCCTCTACTGTGGCAGCCCCCCCAGAACGAAGCCGCAGGGTCTCCCGCCCGCTGGTCACTTTTGCTTCCACGGGGCATTTGCTGCTCCGGCTCCTCTGGCTGATCATGTCTGGAGGGGACAGAGTGGTGGAGGGGCGCGTGTTCTGGATGGATCCACTCTTTGTAAACACTGGGAAACCACCAGCTGAGACTTTCTGGAACTTTCTTATCCTTCCAAGGCCCCCTTGTGTTCATAGCCTTAAAGCAGCACTTTAAAAGCTCCCACCAAGTGACACAATAGATCTAAACAGCGCCTCAGCCTTCCTCCGTCTTCCCAAACTCCCCCGTCCCCAGCTAGACGGTAGCAGTATGGAAACCGCCCACCTGTTCCCAGTACAATGCCAGAAGTTCCCCCTCATGTCACCAGAGGCATCTAGAACCTTCCATCCTACCCCACCCCCACCCCCCCCTCCGCTGACCCCGGCATCCAGAGAACCCACTCCCCCAAGAGCTCCCCCCACCGCCTGCCCCCAAGGCCACAGGCGGCCCTCACCGAAGGCCCTCTTGGGCTGCACCAGGCGCAGGGTGAAGGGCTGGGCCTTGGGCAGCTCACGGAGCATCTTGGCGACCTCGTAGTGGCGGCAGCCGACGATGGAGTGGTCGTTGATGGCCTCGATACTGTCGCCCACACACACGGCTTCGATCCTGTTGATGATGCTGCCCTCCTTGATCCTCTGCAGGGACCCAGAGTCACTCCAGGGGCCACCCCCGCGGAGCCCCCTTAGACCAGAGGGGGGCAGTGGCTCGCCCCAGGGCCTGGAGCACCCGGAAAGTCGCCCCCCCCCTCCCCGCACCGCGGGCACCTTGATGAAGGCGTAGCCGGCCCCGTTGTCCGTGATGGTCAGCCCCAGGGCATCCTCCGTCTTCGTGACCTCCACCTCCTTGGTCTCGCCGCGCACATGCGCGAAGATGAAGTCCTCCAGGCCGATCTGGCCGCCCAGGAGCTTCTGCATGTCCACCTTGTGGCTGTTGAGGGTGCAGAATAAGATCTGCCCCGGGGATGGGAGCTCAGGATTAATGACAGCGCTCACGCCCCGCTGTCTGCGCAGAACCACGGGCGGGATGGGCTCAGGGGCCTGACGGGGAAACCGAGGCACAAAAGACACTGGCCCAGCCCACAGGATCTTCGGGGGTGGGGGTGAGGAGACAGGCCCCCAGAATGAGGGGCAGGGTGAGAAGGAGGCTGCAGGAAGAAACCTCCTTTCCCACCCCGGACTTCTGTTCCAACCCCTTGGTGCCCTGATCCCCACCCCACCATCTTTCCCGGCCGTTCTGCATCCGCTGGCGCCCCCTGGGGGCTGCACGGCGCACCGCTCTGCACCCGGCCTGTAACCCCGGCTGCCTCCGACGTATCGCCTGGAAAGGGGCTGCCTGGAACCCCAGCCTCCAGCCGCGGCCAGGAACCACAGACACGCTTCCCCGAGGGCTGTACCCACCTTAGCTGCGGGGCGGGGGGACGGGGGGGTGAATTCCCGGACGATCTAGCGACTCACTAACCCCTTAGACCTGCTCCTCTTTTGTGCAGGCCGCTCAACGGGGCGTCCCCAGTGCATGGGCACCATTGGGTCTGAGTGGTGCGTCTCCGAGACCCCGGGCCTCCAGTCCAGGGGTCCGAACTCCACCCTTACCCCCGGGTCAGCCCCGTGGGCCTCGGGCGCTGGGGGCCCGCGGTCCTCACCTCGGTGGGCGCGATCCCGAAGGCCTCGGCGATCTTGGCGTAGAGCTCTCGGACGTTGGTGAAACCCTCGATCTTGCCCGTGGGGCTGCCGTGAGCCAGCTGCGTGCGGAAGACGAGGCGCGGGCGGGCGCGGGGCGCGGCGGGGGGCTCGGAGGGTGCGGGCGAGGGCGCGGGCTGGCGCGGGGCCTCGGCCCCTCGGGCCTCGCGGGCCGCTGCGCTCTCCATGGCCGGAGGAGCTGGGCGACCCGGGCCACCGCCTCCGCCACCGCCGGATCCGCTGCTTCCTGCCGCCTCCCCTCCCCCGGCCCAGGGCGCGACAGCCGAGCTGCCCGGGTAAGGGGATCCAGGAACCCGAGCCGCCCAGGAAGGCGACACCGCGGGGTGCGGAGAGGGGGGCCCGGCCCCAGGTGTCCAGGCCCTGCCAGGGCCAGCTGCGCGCTCCCCAGGGAGGCTGGGCGGTCTGCGGGGCCTGGGTTGTAGAGCGGGAAACACGGATCACAGGAAAGGAGCTCACTGCGAGCTCATCCTTGCAACAGCCCGAAGCGGTGGGAATAAGGTTCCCCTGGTCCCTCCTCTGCCCACCACCCTCCAAGCTCCCACCTCCTTCACCTAAAAGTGGGCTTTGTTCCTCAGCCATAGGGCCTTGCACGACCGGCCCCCATTCCAGCCCTGTCCTCACTCCCTCCCCCTCCATCACGATCCCGGCTTCAGCTGTTCCTCCACTCCCAGGCACAGTCCCGCCGCAGGGCCTTTGCTAGTGCTGTGCCCGTGCCCCTCCCCGGAGCTCTTCTCCCCGCTCTCCAGATGGTTCCTTCCCTCACTTCCTTCAGCTCTTTGCTCAAATGTCACCTCCTCTGACTACCTCCGATCTCTCTTCCCAGCTTTCCTTTTCTCCCTAGCACTGAGCATCGCTTGACAAACCAGATTATTTCTACTTATCCTTCTTGTGCCCTGTCCTCCCAACTGGGAGGTCAGCTCCGGCAGGGCCAGGGTTCTGGTCTCTTGTTCCCCTGCTGTGTCAGGGGGCCCAGTGCCAGGCACACAGGGAGCAGGCACTCGGGCAATATTTGATGAGGGAATAAGTGGCCCCCAGGTTACAGATGAAGAAGGAGGCTCCAGCGCCAGGAGACCTCTGTAAGAATCCCCTGGGAACACAACACTAGGCATCAGGAAATCTGGCTCAATGAACAGTGGTGGAATGCCGTTCCCACTGTAACGAGGGGCCTCTCGCCTCGGAGGACTCTCAGAATCCAGACATTGATGGGAAAAGGCTTTGGGTGATGTAAGAAAATGTATGTATATGTTTAAAGCCTCCAAAACATGACACACACCGCAACATGGATGAGCCTTGCACACATGATGCTCACTGAGAGAAGCCAGACACAAAAGGCCACTCAGTGTGTGGTTCTATTTATGTGAAACGCCCAGAACAGGCAAATGCTCCGAGACAGTAAGTGGATTCGTGGAGAGAGGGACTGGGGCTGACTGCTTAGCGCCACCGGGCTTCTTTTTGGAGGGATGGAATGTTCTGGAATTAGAGTGTGCCAATGGTTGCACAACTTTGTGAGTACACTGGAAACCACAGAATTGTACACATTAAAACCTTTAAAAAACAAAAAGAAACCCAAAACGATCAAAATGGTACTCTTTCAGGAGGACATATTCATGTGCTAAAAGGATGTCTAAGACCTGCCCAGGAGTGATAAGCTCCAAATTTGGGATGGAGATACCTGTCCCAGGGAGCTCACACCTGGGGGGGGGGGCGGGGGGGCGAGTTAACACTATCCAGTTGTATCAGTCTCCAAGGGTGGTCATAATAAAGTACCACAACCGGTGGCTTAAAACAGATTTATTTTATTTACAGTTCTGGAGGCCAGAAGCCCAAAATCAAGTTATCAGCGGGCCAAGACCCGGGATAGGATCCTTCCTTGCCTCTCCGAACGTCTGGTGGTGGCCTTGGCATTCCTCAGCAGCTGTGGTACTCAGATGTCTGCCTTTGTCATCACATAGCTGTCTCCGTTCTGCGTCTGTGTCTAAATTTTCATCTTCTTATAAGGACACCAGTCATACTGGATTAGGCCCACCCTACTCTGGGGTGACCTCATCTTTTCACTAATTATATCTGCAAATAAGGTCATATTCTGAGATCCTGGGATAAAGACTTCGACATATCTTTTGAGGGGACATAATTAAATCTGTAGCATGGGTGTTGTTCAAATTAGTCTCCAAAAGTTTTAGAATGTTTTATTTATTTGTTTGTTTGTTGATTTTTATTGATTTCAGAGAGGAAGGGAGAGGGCTAGAAACATCAATGATGAGAATCATTGATTGGCTGCCTCCTGCACGCCCCCTACTGGGGAGCGAGCCCACAATCTGGGTTCGATGCCCCTGACCAGAATCAGGAACCGGGACCCTTCAGTCCGCAGGCCGATGCTCTATCCACTGAGCCAAACTAGCTAGGGCTAGAATGTTTTAAATATTCCATTAAACACTGAAGTCTCAGAGTTTCCTCAATAAGTTAAGCATAGAATTACTATATGACCCAGCAATTCCACTCCTGGTGATGGACCCAAGAGAATTGAAAACAGGTACTCAAATGAAAACCTGTGCATGAACGCTGAACGTTCACAGCAGCACAATTCACAGTGGCCAAGCTCAAATGTCCATCAGCGAATAAACACAGTGTGTCCCTCCACACACCGGGATATTAGTCAGAAAAGGAGTGAGGCACTGACACTTGCTATAATGTGAATGGGCCTTGAAAAGGGTGCTGTGAGAGAAGCCAGACACAAAAGGTCAGAGTGTGTAACCCCAGGTGAAATGTCCAGAACAGGCAAATCCAGAGACAGAAAGTGGATTCCTGATTGTCAGGGGGCAGCGGGAGGGGGAGGGGTGCGGGGGGCAGGCCTGGGAGCATCTTGGGTAGTCCTGGGCACATCTGGCTCAACCTCCTACAAAAACACACACTCACAAGCTTGAAATTCAAATTCCACTTTATTATTTTTTTTAATTTAAAAGTCCAGATTAAGCAGTGGCCAAGGGGCCACCTTCATGACGGTCGGTTAGCTGAACGAGGGCAGGGGGTCAGTCCCAGTTACTCCATTCTGAGGTGCAGGAAGTCGAGGGCCACAGGCAGAAGGCTCTCCCCCAAGCATGAGGGCATGTCCTGCAGTGTGCCTGCTTGCGTGGGGCACTTGTGGTCAGCACCTTCGGGGAGTCCCTCCCTGTGTCAGGTATGGGTTTCCACTGCCCTGTGTCCTGGGGCAGATCCCTAGAGCCACTGTAGCCTGTGTCACCCTCCCTACACCAGTGTGGAGAGCTGCTGTTGGTCCCCTTGTGTCCTGGGTCATGCTGCCCATGTGTGGTGTGCCCACATCCCTGTAGTATGACGTGCTCTATGAGGCCACGGGGTTCTATGTGTGTTGTGCATGGCAGGTGACTTTTCTGGATTTGGGGTGCTGGGGAGGTTGAAAGCTAGGGGATGGTGTAGAGGAATGGACCTCCCAAGGTGCAGGATTGGGCCTGACCCCAAAGGGTGGACCCCCATCCCTCCTCCATGGGGTGGGGGCCACCAGCAGAGCTTGGTCTTCGCTGGATCCCCACGAGCTGACCAACACCTTCATAGGTGCTCACTGCAACAGGAGAGAGGAGGGGAGTCATGATGGGGGACGCCATCATCTCAGTCCCCACCACTATCCTAGGGGACACCAGAGGCCACCTTCCTTAAGCAGCTCCAAACAGATGTCAGGGTAGGGGGCCTGGAGCTGACCCCATCTAACCTGGGGAGCCAGAAGACACCCAGAATAAATTGCCAAGAAGCTTTGGAGAAGTTCTGGTTCCCCTAAGTGAGTTCAACTGGCCAAGGGGGGCTGGCAGATCCCACCCAGCAGCGTTAATACAGTCCCGCTGCGCTCGTGGTTCCGCCATTGGCCTCCTGCCTCAAGCACCAAATAAGTCCCACCTGGTAAACCCCAGGTGGGCGGGACCCTCAGAACAGGTTCGGGCTGCTGGATCCCAGCCGGCAGTGCCCAGGGATTTCCAGAATCCCAACCAAGGAGAAATGCGGTCAGGGCGGGTCTAGCCTGCGGCAGTCCCGCATCCAGGGCCACCCCACCCGGCTGAGCCAGGGGCAGACCCGCACACACCTGGCAACCTGGGCCAGGATCTCCTTGATGCGGACCACGAGCTTCTCGTGCTGGGCGGGGTCCCGCTCGATGGCTCCGTGCAGCTGCGTCATGTAGAAGTCCAGCGTGCTGAGCGTGGGCGTCTCGCCGGTGCCTGCGGGCGGCAGGGGGCTGGTCAGCCGAGCCCGGTGTTGCAGTAGCTGCGGTTGGGGCTCCAGGGCACAGAGGTCAGAGGACTGGGGTCTTTAGGGGAGGAGTCCTGGGGAGGGGGCCCGTGGCGCGTGCCCGTGGGGTCGGGTGAGGGGTCAGGGCGTCTGGACCTGAGAGTCAAGGTCAGTTGTGAGAGAAGGTGGGGGTGAGGGTGGGTCAGAAGACGTTAGTTGGCCCGGGAGAGGTTCTAGTGGGAGGTATGGGGGTCTAATGGGGGCGAGAAAATTAGTCAAAACCGGCCAAAGACAATCACTAAAGGCGGGACGGCTGGGGTCAGTGAGGCGGGGCAGCAGCGCCGACAGGAGCTGCGGGCAGTCGGTGCGGCGGGTGGGGGTGGGGAGTGGCAGGTGCGTGCAGTGCTTGGGGTAGGGAGGGGGTCAGTGGGGTCGGGGCTGGCTATTTCCAGGGTCTGGGCAAGGAGGCGGAGACTCCAGGGGCATGACTCGTGGTGGCCCGGGTGGGGGTTGAGGTGGGGCAGGGTTCGCGGGGACGGGACCCCGGTGGGGGCGGGGCTTCCGCACCGGGGACGGGCAGCGAGGCGAAGCTGGCGGTGAGCGCCTGGCGCACAGCCTGGAGCTGCTGCTGCAGCGCCAGCGTCCGCCGCTCCTCCAGCGCCAGCTCCTGCTCCAGGCGCTCGCGCGCGCTGCTCATGTTCTGGGTGTGCCTCTGCAGCACCGCGTTCTGCTCCTCGAAGGCCACGTTCATCTTCCGCAGGCGCCGCAGCTCCGCCTCCCGGGCTGCAGCGGGAGCCAGGTCAGAGCTGGCACTGCCTCCCCTGCCCTCTGCCAGGCCTTTGCCCGCGCGGTGCCCCGCGCCAGGCCTTAAGGCATTGCTCTGCCCCAGCCCCATCGTGAGCTCCCGGGCCTCGGGGCAGTGAGGAAAATGGCTTGGCTTCTGGGGTAAATACTCCCACTCCCTACCTGTTGCCTTGGAGCCCCCTTTTGGCCCACCCTCCTCCTAACACCTGGTTCCCCAAGAACCCGAGCTGGTGCTCACCTTTGTTCTGGTCCAAGAACTCTTCAGTGAAAATGGGGACATCAAAGGTGGAGAAGCCATCGCAGTCCCCACCCTGGGACAAGACAAGTGGCAATGTTTATTTTGAGGGGGCATCCAAATGCCCTCTGGGACAGCCCCCAAGCCTGGGGGTCTCCTTGAGCCACTGAGGTCGAGTCTGTTAACACTCCCAGGGGGTGGCTGCCCCTACTTACACAGGGTGGGCAGGGCCGTTCACTGTCCATGAGCCTTGGTCCTGGCTCATTCAGGGCCTCACCCCCGGCCTAAAGACTTCCGGACCTTTCTCACCTAGGCGCTCTGCTTGGAGGAGGCCACTTACCTTGTGTCCATTCAAGAGGGTATTCATGAGCCCGGAGCCCGAGTCCTCTGGTGGGGGAAGGGGGAGGGCAGGGTCAGCCTCCCAGGTCTCCTCTGACTCTGCTTTGCTTTGCATATGCTGCTCCCCTGCCTGGAACACCCGCCTTCCCCTCCCTCCCCTGTGAACCCCATGGAGGGGAGCGGTCTCCAGGCTCACCCCTCAGAGCAGGCACTCGGCTGCCTGGGGCTGGGGCCCTTCTCACCTTTCTTGATCTTCTTTTCCTGGATCTTCTCGGTGCACATCTTGTAGGCTTCTGACTGCTGGTACGCGCGCAGCTCCTTCATGTACTGCTGCTTCTCCCGCTCCGCCTCATCCAGGTACCGCTGGCAGGGCAGCATGAGAAGGCTTGACCCAGCCTCAGGGCCGAGGAGGCCTCCAAGGCCAGGCCCCCATCCATCACTCATCTCACGGTGCTGGACATTCCCCGAGCTCCTTATTACCCTCCAGGCAAAACCTGGCCGGCCCCTGAGCCTGCTGCTCAGGGTGCCTCCTAGCTTCCCACCTCACCACCAGCCTTCATGAACCACTCTACGGGGTCTGACCATAGGCTCCCACCTCCAGGCTGCCCTCCAGCACCTGTTTTACCTGTTGAAACCCCACTTATGAGGGTACAAACCAGCGGTGAGTTTTGTTACCTTTTCTTGATGCTTATGCAGTTTTTAAATTACTAGGATTTGAAACTCAGATTTCACATAAAAATCTAGCTCACGCCCCTACTTCTTTTAGACGTTGAGTGACCACACTGGTTAAGTTTTCTGTCTAGTCTCCCCTATTGCTACCCTCCCCGCAATGAACTGGGGAGGCCTCATGGGCCGTCAGTTCTCCAGGAGGAGGAACCCTCCACACCAGGTCCTTTCAGGATATGGCTGCGGGGGCCTGAATGGGTGGGGGGATGTCAGTGGTCCCGGGCTGGCCCCATCCGCCGCCCCCTGCCGTCCACCTGCTTCTCTGTGGGCTGCAGTTTGCTCCACTCAGCACCCAGCATCTTGGTGATCTCAGGAAAGGGCAGGTCCGGGTGGCGCGTGCGAATCTGCTCTCGCCGCTCGTTCAGGAAGCGCACGTAGCCAGTGACAGGTGCTTTGGGGCCATTTGGCAGGATCTTCTTTCGCTTCTTTCCCTTGGGCCAGCCTCGCTTCTTCACAGGCTGCGGAACCAGGCGGCGCCGTTGGGAGGGGCCTAGAGGGGGGCCCAGAGGGGGACGGGGCGGAGCCTTGGAAGACGTGGGCGAGGCTAGTGAGGTGGCCAGCAGGTAGGACCCAGAAGGCCTGGAGGTGTGGCCAGGTCAGGGGCTAGGATTGTGAAGGGGGGTCGAGGAACCCTGGATAGAAGTGAGGGGTATCAGAGGTACTGGAAACAGGGGTTCAGGCGGCTTCTGTTGTGGGTGTGGTCTCTAATACGCCAAAAGGTGCTTTTCCCCCCAGGGAGGCAAGCAGTGGGCGGAGCTTGCATTCGGTTGTGGGCGGGGCCTGGCGCCGAGTGGGCGGGGCCTGGACTCAGTGGCAGCGGACCTTGTGAGGCGTGGCATCTACTATGGGGCGGGGTCTCAGCTTCCAGACGGAAATCTGGGCAGTGGGCGGAGCCACACCGGGTCAGCTCTAGTCCGAGGTGAGGCTGGGGACCCAGAGCCTCCCCCACCACAGTTCGGGGGCTCTCACCTCCTCCTCGTGGGACCCCTTCTCACTGGCTCGCGGGCCCTCGCCGCGCTCTTGCTTGACAGCCACCACGAAGCCCCCATGCTGTGCAGGAGCCTTGCCGCCCGCCGGCCTGGAGTCACGGGAACGCCAGTCACTCCCACCCCCACCCCGACCCCGACGGTGGGGCTGGCAGAGCGGGGGCCTGAGTCCTGGGAGCAGGGGTCTCTGGGGGGCAGGGTCCGGAGGTTGGATCAGGAGCCAGTAGGGACCCCCGGGAGAAGCTTAAGCCACAGGACTCCAGGGTCACACCCATTCATTACCCCCGACGGCAGATAGGGCAGCAGCGAAGGGACCCGATCCCTGTGAGGGGGGCAGTGGGGACCCCTGGGAGGGGCTGGAGCCCGGACGTGGGGAGAAGCCCGTGGAGGCGCTAAGGCAGGGACTGCCCGGGTGGCGGGGAGTCGAGACCCTGGGGCCCGGGTCCAGGAGCTCCAAGGTGGGCGGGGCTGAGCTGCGCCCCAGTGGGGGCTGTGGAAAGGGGAGTCGCACTCACGCGACGGCCGCGCCGGGCTGCTTGGGGCCGTGGGACATGGCCGCTCCCGGCCGCACCTGGAACGCAGACGCGTGGCTGAGTAAGGGGCACCCAGGCCACCGACACCACCGGGCCCGCAGCGCTTGGGGGGGCCGAATCCCGGGGCTGGGAAGGCCTCCAGGGCGGGCGCTCCTGGGATCCTTTGTTGGGCGATCGGCCCCCGCAAGGCGCTGGTCCTCCCCACCTGGCCGGCAGGCAGCCCCGTCCCCGTCCCGAGACCCCCGCACCGCCTGCCCCTCGCAGGGCCCTGAGTTCCGCAGCTGTTTTCACCTCCAAAGAAACTTTCCCGGACCTCTCGGCTGCGGCGCCTCGCCAACCAACCGCCCGGAGCCCGCCCCTGCCGCCCGCCCCGCCCCATCCCGCCTCCGGCAAGCCGATGGCGGCCTCCACGCGCGGTTGGATTGGGTCGCGCCCTCTCCCTGGGGCGTGACCATGCAGATGAGGGTCGGCGCGCCGGCCCGCGATTGGCTGGGGCGGCCACTGAGCCGCGTGGGAGGTGGAGAGGGAGGCTGCGGGCGGTGCGTCAAGTTGGGCTGCGCTCGGCCGCTCGGGGGCTAATCAGGGCGCTTTGAGGCCTCGCCTGGCGAAGCCTCTTAAAGGGCCAGTAGGCACGGCGCCGACTCCTCCTCCGCCGCCGAGGGAGAGATTCCCCGCTCCGGCCCGACCGGCTTCGGCCCCGCCCCAGTTGTCATGGGGACGGGGGCAGGTTGCTAAGGAAGGGGTTAAGGACCATCTGGGCAGCCACTGGCCTCAGGGCGAGGTGCACCAAGTTCTTAGCATCCTGCAAACCCAGTGGGAAAGTTTCCCGTTTATTGACGGGGTTTAGGGCCGCGGACACCCCTCTGTGCCTGGTCCTGCTCTGAGACAAGGCAGAAACTGCGCTCCCTCCTGTGCAATGAGGACATGGACGATGTCCAGGACCAGGAGGCTGAGATGCTGTGAGGCTAAGACCAAGAGGCTGGTCAGGCTGGGGCTGGGTGAGGAACTGGGCTGGAAGCACTTGGGCAGAGGTGGTGCGACAGGAAGGCTGCTAGGACCTCGTGAAGCTGGAGGGGCAGGAGGTTCTGCCCTTGGATATCGGGGACCTCCCGGGCATAGCCTGGTCTTCTCGTGGTCTGGGCTGAGGCTGCCTCTGCCCCCAGAATGCCAGGAGCAGTCTCTGGATGCTCACGATAAGCCCATTGGTTCCTAAACAAGCTGAGACATCACCTCCTGCCTCATCTCATCTCACTCCACTCCCCCCTCCTCGGGCTTGCTCCATGTTCTTCAAATACATCCATTTCATTCATTCCCACCGCTGGGTCTTTGCACTCGCTGTTGCCTCCACCGGCCTGGCCTACCCGGAGACTGTCTGCCTGGCTCGCTGCTTGACCTCCCTCAGGCCTTTGCTCAAATGTCACCTTCTGAGCGAGGCTTTCTCAGGCTTGTACCCCACGTCATACCCCCCGTCTTATTTTTTCTCCAAAGCTCCTTTTCCTCCACATGACCTGTTTGCTTGTTTTCAATTGATTTGAGAGAGGGGAAGAGAGAGAAACCTCGATTTGTTGTTCTACTTATTTGTGATTCATTGGTTGCTTCTTGTATGTGCCCTGACCGGAAATGGAACCTGCAAGCTTGACATATCCGGACGATGCTGTAACCAACTGAGCTACCTGGCCTAGGCGGTGACCTGCTTGTTTGTTTGTTGCTGTATTCCCAGCACAGACAACAGTGCCCACAGGAGCTGCTTAATACCTCGACATTGACTCCTGTACTTTTCTAAGCACACGGGTGCGGCTAAACATGGAGTTACCATGCGATCCAGCAATTCCACTCCTAGGTATCCACCCAAGCCAACTGAAAACACTTGTCCACACAAAAACCTATGCAAGAATGTTCACAGGAGAACTGACAACAGCCAAAAAGTGAAAACAACCCAAATGCCCATCAATTGATTACTAGATAACCAAAATGTAGTCCAACAGAATGTCATGTGAAACAATAGAGTATTATTGGCCATAAGAAGGAATACACTGCTGACTTATGCTACAACAGTGGTGAATTTTGAAACATGATGCTCGGTAAAAGATGCCAGTCATGCCCTGGCTGGAGTGCTCAGTGGTTAGAGCACTGTCCCAACTAACCCTAACTCTGCCTCTCTCCCTCCCTTCCTTCCACTCTCTCTAAAAATCAATGGAAAAAATATCCTCAGGTGAGGATTAACAACAAAAAGAGAGATGCCAGTCACAAAAGACCACATAATGTATGATTTCATTTATATGAAGTATCCAGAACAGGTAAATTCAGAGAGACAGAAAGTTGACTCGTGGTTGCCTGCGGATAAAGAATGAATGAGTGGTTCTTTCACAGGTTTTGGTACCAAAAAAAGAAAAAAGGATTAATTTGGAGGGGAATAGGCATGACTGCTGATGGGATGAGGTTTTGTTCTGGGAGATCAAAATGTTCTAAAATTAGACTGTGGTGATGGTTGTATAACTGTAAATATACTAAACACCTTGGAATCATACACTTTAAATGGGTGCATTATATCCTACGTGGTTTAAATCTGGCTAAAAGGATGAGTGAGCCCTGGAGTCTGGACAGACCCGGAGTCCTGTTGGGTTGTTTCTCAGCTATGTGTTCCTCCATGCCTCTCTCTGCCTCATCAAAGACAATATAGGTAACACTGAGGGCAAAGGCAACGATCCAAAATTTCTAATTATTCTTTTTTTTGGGGGGGGGGGATTCTCATCGGAGGATGTTTTTCCATTGATTTTAGAGAGAGTGGAAGAGAGAGGGAAAGACAGAGAGAAACATTGATGTGAGAGAGAAACATCGAAGGGTTGCCTCTCATACACACTCCAACTGGAGATTGAACCCACAACCTAGTGCACTGAGCAGGGAACGAACCAGCAGCTTTTTTGGCGTACAGGATGACACTCCAACAGACTGAGCCACCTAGCCAGGGCTATACTATTCTTTTTTTGGTTCTTACTGAAGTTTTCATTTCATTTTCAAATATGAGCCAGGTGAAAATTCCCAGATGATAAGTGCACATATTTCATTTTGTTCACTTATCATAAGCCACTTTCTTTTTCCTTTGTACTCATTGACTAAAGAGATACATGTGACATAAAAAAAAAAAACAGCAAGCCAGCTCTGGCTGGTGTTGCTCAGTGGTTAGAGTGTCCACCCGCACATGGAAGGGTCGCAAGTTTGATTCCTGGTCCAGGGCACCTACGGTACTTGGGTTGCAAGTAGAGCCTTGGGTGCACTGGGGAGGCAACCAACTGATGTGTCGCTCTCACAAGATATTTCTCTCTCCTCCCTCTCTCCCTCCCTTCCTCTCTCTCTAAAAATCAATGGAAAAATATCCTCGGGTGAGGATTAACAAAAAATTTGAAAGTATAAATCAGCATATTTAAAAAAAATCCTAGGTAAGACTTGCAAGCTGGAAAACCGGGAAAGACACGCCCTCTGAGCCCCACCTCTTTTGCTTGATTGACAGTCTGGTGTTGCCATAGAAACAATTTTTCCACTCCCAATGTACCACACAAGGAATTTAGGGCTCTTCCTGCGCATCAAAAAGAGATGAATGGCTTTGAGGGCAGTTTGGGAAAACAGTCTGTAGCTCCTTGACATCAAGAGAAGTGCGTTGCACCCCGCCAGTTGGCTCAGTTGGTTGGAGTGTGAGTCACCCAAACAGCAGAAAGGTTTCAGGTTGGATTCCCTGTCAGGGCACATACCTAGGTTTCCGGTTCAATCCCTGGTTGGAGTTCATTCGGAAGGCAACCCATCTATCTTTCTCCTCTCTCTGTCTCTCTCTCTCTCCTCCCCCCCTTCCTCTCTCTCTAAAATCATTAACATACCCTCAGGGGGAAAATGACTTGCATCTGCGAGAATGGCTGTCAGCAAGAGATCAACAAACAGGTGTTGGGGAGCATGTAGAGAAAGGGGAACCCTGGTGCGCTGCTGGTGGGCATGCAGACGGGCAGCCTCTATGGATAACAATGTGGAGGTTCTCAAAAAATTAAAAATGGAACTACCTTATGACCCAGTGATTCCAATTCTGGGTATATATCCAAAGAAACCCAAAACACTAATTTGAAAGAATATATGTTCATTGAAGTGTCTTTTTTAAAAAAAATAATATATATATATATATATATATATATATATATATATATATATATATATATATTACTGATATTTTACAGAGAGGAAGGGAGAGAGAGAGAGAGAGAGAAAGAGAGAGAGTGAGTTAGAAACATAAGTGAGAGAGAAACACCGACCAGCTGCCTCCTGCACACCTCCCACTGGGGATGTGCCTGCAACCAAGGTACATGCCCTTGACTGGAATCGAACCTGGGACCTTTCAGTCCGCAGGCCGATGCTCTATCCACTGAGCCAAACCAGTTAGGGCTTTTTTTTTTTTCTTTCTTTCTTTTTTTTTTAATTAAATCTTTATTGTTCAGATTATTACATTTGTTCCTTTTTTTCCCCCCCATAACTCCCCTCCTCCCAGTTCCCGCCCCACCCTCCGCCCTCACTCCCCACCCACTGTCCTCATCCATAGGTGCACGATTTTTGTCCAGTCTCTTCCCACATCTCCCACACCCCTTTCCCCCCCAAGAATAGTCAGTCCATTCCCTTTCTATGTCCCTGATTCTATTATAATCAACAGTTCATTCTGTTCATCAGATTATTTATTCACTTGATTCTTAGATTCACTTGTTGATAGATGCATATTTGTTGTTCATAATTTGTATCTTTACCTTTTTCTTCCTCTTCCTCTTCCTCTTCTTAAAGGATACCTTTCAGCATTTCATATAATCCTGGTTTGGTGGTGATGAACTCCTTTAGCTTTTCCTTATCTGTGAAGCTCTTTATCTGACCTTCAGTTCTGAATGATAGCTTTGCTGGATAAAGTAATCTTGGTTGTAGGTTCTTGGTATTCATCACTTTGAATATTTCTTGCCACTCCCTTCTGGCCTGCAAAGTTTCTGTTGAGAAATCAGCTGACAGTCGTATGGGTATTCCCTTGTAGGTAACTGGGTTTCTTTCTCTTGCTGTTTTTAAGATTCTCTCTTTATCTTTTGCTCTTGGCATTTTAATTATGATGTGTCTTGGTGTGGTCCTCTTTGGATTCCTTTTGTTTGGGGTTCTCCGCGCTTCTTGGACCTGTAAGTCCATTTCTTTCACCAGGTGGGGGAAGTTTTCTGTCATTATTTCTTCAAATAGGTTTTCAATATCTTGCTCTCTCTCATCTTCTGGCACCCCTATAATTCTAATGTTGGTACGCTTGAAGCTGTCCCAGAGGCTCCTTACACTATCCTCGCATTTTTGGATTCTTTTTTCATTTTGCTTTTCCGGTTGGATGTTTTTTGCTTCCTCGCATTTCAAATCATTGACTTGATTCTTGCGCTCCTCTGGTCTGCTGTCGGGCGTCTGTATAATATTCGTTATTTCAGTCCGTGTGTGCTTAATTTCTAGTTGGTTCCCCAATATAAGATCGAGGGTCTTATTAGTTTTCGTGTAGATCTCATTAAGTTTATCGGCAGCTTCTAAACAGTTCTTGAGAGACCTTAAAAGTGTGGTTCTGAACTCTATTTCTTCCATTGACAATTTTGTCCTGTTTCTTTGTCTCCGCATTTTGTTATGCTTCCTTGGTGCACCCCCTAGTGGTCTTTGTTCGCAGTCTTATAGTTAAACCTTGATTGTTGTAGCTAATTCCAGGGAGGGTTTGACCTCCAGGCCAAGTGGCTATGAGAATCAGCTGTGTCAGCAGTGAGAGAACTTCTGTCCTCTAGGGAGGTGCTAATCTAGCCTTTGCCTGAGGCTATCCGGCAAATGCCTCTGTGCAGGGCTTGGGCGGGGCGGGTCGCACAGGATCAACAGGGTGGGCCGGAGAGAGCAGTTATGGCGGCTCTCAGTCCTGTCCCCAGGGGCTCTGCCTCTCTGAGTCCCAGCACCCGCTGCAAAGCTGGGAGAGAAAGCTGCACTCGCTCTGACCGAAGCCAGACAGTCCCGCTTCTCCCGTTTGAGTCTGGGTCCCTAAAGACTCGCCCGGATCTGGTGCTCAGAGTCTGCGACTCCCTCCCGATTGAAAACAACAACCGAGCCCTCCGCCTCCAGCCCGCTCCGCGCACTCCGCACCTCAGAATTTGACTTCAGCACTGCGCCTCCTCTGAGTGTCCGTATGCGTTTCTCTTTCCTCCTAGTTGTAGGACTTCCACTCAGCCAGCGTTCCTGTGGTTCTGGGTGATGTCCCTTCCGTTTTTTGGTTTCACTTTTGAAGTAGTTGTTCAAAGCAGCAAACTCCGGCGTTAACCTATGCCGCCATCTTGGTTCTCCCTCCAGTTAGGGCTTTTTATTTAAACAATAACCAAGCTATGCAAGCAACCCAAGTGCCCATCAGTAGACAAATGGATACAAAGGCAGTGGTACATATATACAGTGGAATATTATTCGGCCATAAAAAGAATGAAACCTGCCCCAGCTGGCTTCCCTCAGTAGATAGAGCGTTGGCCTGCGGACCAAAGGGTCCCAGGTTCTACTGTAGTTGAGGGCATGTATCTTGGTTGCAGGCTCCTCCCCGGGTTGCAGGAGGTAACCAATCGGTGTGTTTCTCTCACATCGATGTTTCTCTCTGTCTTTCCCTCCCTCTTCCACTGTCCCTAAAAATCAATGGAAATATAGCCTCAGGGGAGGATTGGAAAAAAAGAAGGAGAATGAAATCTTACCATTTGCGACAGCATGGGTGGTCCTAGAGAGTATTAAGTGAAATAAGTCAGTCAGAGAACAGCAAATACCATATGACTTCACTACGAACAAACAAAACAGAAACAGACTCAGGTACAAAGAACAGACTGATGGTTGCCAGAGGGGAGGGGACTGGGTAAAAAAAGTGAAGGTATTGAAAAGTATAAATTGGGCCCTGACCGGTTTGGCTCAATGGATAGTGCGTCGGCCTGCGGACTCAAGGGTCCCAGGTTCGATTCTGATCAGGGGCATGTACCTTGGTTGCGGGCACACCCCCAGTAGGTGTGCAGGAGGCAGCTGATTGATGTTTCTAACTCTCTATCCCTCTCCCTTCCTCTCTGTAAAAAATCAATAAAATACATCTTTTTAAAAAGGAAAGTATAAATTGGTAGTTACAAAATAGTCATGGGGATGTAAAGTACAGCATAGAAAATACAGTCAATAGTCCTGGCCGGTTTGGCTCAGTGGAGAGAGTGTCGGCCTGCGGACTGAAGGGTCCCAGGTTCGATTCCAGTCAAGGGCATGTACCTTGGTTGTGGGCACATGCCCAGTAGGGGGTGTGCGGGAAGCAGCTGATCGATGTTTCTCTCTCATCCATGTTTCTAACTCTCTATCCCTCTCCCTTCCTCTCTGTAAAAAATCAATAAAACATATTTTTTTTTAAAAAAGAAAATATAGTCAATAATATTGTAATAACAATGTGTGGTGCCAGGTGGGTATACGTAAAGTATATGATTGCCTAACCACTGTGCTGTACACCTGAAGCTAATACAAAATGATATGGAATGTAAATTGTAATTGGAAAAAAAAGCACTTTTCCTTTTCATTATGTCTAACAATGTCTTAATGACAGAAATGCATCAAATAAAGATAAATACAGGGTGGGGCAAAAGTAGGTTTACAGTGTACATATGGAAAGTCTATACTAATAAAAGCCTAGGTGGCCCTTGCAGGCCATGTCATCACAAGATGGCCACCACAACATGGCCACGCGCACAGTGGAGGCCTGGGGCGTCCCGCGGCTTCGCACAGTGCAGAGGAGGCTGGTCTCAGCGTCTCCACTGCCTTGTGCAGAGGAGGCGGGTCCTGGTGGAGGAGGCGGGTTGCAGCAGGAAGGGCAGTTGGGAGTGATTGGACCAGCAGGGGAGTGGTTAGGAGGCCATCAGGCTGGCAGGCAGAAGTGGTTAGGCAGGCAGGCAGGTGAGCAGTTAGGAGCCAGTGGTCCTGGATTGTGAGAGGGATGTCCGACTGCCGGTTTAGGCCCGATCCCTGGGATCAGGCCCAAACCGGCAGTCAGACATCCCCTGAGGGGCCCCAGATTAGAGAGGGTGCAGGCCGGGCTGAGGGACACTCCCCCCACCCCCCCCCCCACCCCGCATGAATTTCGTGCACTGGGCCACTAGTAATACAATAATTAATAAATAATACTACAAGAATAAAGTCTGTGTTTTGAGTATTCACAACTGAAAACCTACTTTCGCTCCACCCTGTACTTTTTCTGGAGGAAAAAATGCCTTCCTATATTTTCTAGAAAAAATAATAGCGTATTCAGTCCAGTTCATGCTATTCATACACAGCCCAACCCCCAACAGGCAGCATTTATGTATTTACATCCTTCATACATTTATCTAAAAGCATATCCTTTTGTCCCCAAATTATAAATTGGTTTTTCGTGGCGGCATGAAGTTCTCTCAATTCCTAGCTTTCAGTGCAACCAGTGACCCTATGATTGTTTGAAGGCATATAACCTCATGTTAGTTTCTTTGCATCCATTTCTATGCTTCATTTGGAAATTTTATACTATCAAATTAGGAAAAATATTCCAATTTGTAGCCCTAGAAATACTAGAAATATGAGATCCATTCAGGATGTCTTAAACTTTTTGTTTTTGAAATTAATGTTTTTATGCAAATATTGCCCAAAACCCTTTTATTTGTACAAGATTAGTGTATTAAGGCCACCATACTCCCCATTATCAGCTTGTTACATCATTTACATTTCTTACTAAAACTTCCTCTCTCTCTCTCTCTCTCTCTCTCTTACACACACACACACACACACAGCTTCCGAGGGCTGCAGGAACAAAGCACCACAGGTAGGTGGCTTGAACTACAGAACTGTATTGTCTCGCAGAATTCCAAGATCAAGGACTCGGCCTGGATTGGTTCCTGCCGAAAGCCGTGGTTGCTGGCAAGTCTCAGGCGTTCTTTGGCTTGTAGAAACATCACCTCATCTCTGCCTCAGTCATCACATGACGTTCTCCCTGCGTGTGAGTCTGTGTCCAAATTTCCCCTTTGTGTAAGACATCAGTCATACTGCACTGGGCCCAGCCTACTCCGGTGCCACAACTCATTCCATCTGCAACCACCCTGTTTCCAAATAAGGTCATAATCTGAGGTCCTGGGGGTTAGCACTTCCTCATATTAATTTTAGGGGACACAGTACAAAGCACAGCACATTCATACGCACGTGTGTGTGAGCACGTGTGCCTGTGTGTGCGTGCGTGTGTGTGTGTGTGCGCGCGTGCGTGCGTGCGTGCGTGTGTGTGTGTGTGTGTGTGTGTGTGTTCCTGTAAAAACTGAGGTCAGATCTTGCTTTTGTGATCACCCGGCCCTCGTGTTGTAAACATCAGCCTGCAGGTCGCTCCTTCCTCCGATCGCCTTCATTTGTTGGGTGTGCAGCAGAGCCTGGTCCCTCTGCTGTGTCACATTCCCCGGAGGGAGGGACCGCCGCCTGCCCGCCAGTCCTGGCTGGTCCCCGTTAGGGTCCGTCCCAGTGTAACAGCCCAGCTACAGACATCTCCAGCCTGCGGTCTGAGGCTCAGAGATGGCTTTGCCAGGATAGGCAGAGTCATGAAATTGATGGCTTGTGGCCCTTCCCATTTAATTTTTTAAAAATACATTTTTATTGATTTCAGAGAGGAAGGGAGAGAGATAGAAACATCAATGATGAGAGAGAATCATTGATCAGCTGCCTCCTGCACGATCCACAATGGGGATCGGGCCGCAACCCAGGTATGTGCCCTGACCGGAAATTGAACCTCAACTGCCTGGTGCATAGGTCGATGCTCAATCACTGAGACACGCAGGCCGGGCCCATTTAAATTTTTAATGCTCATTTGCCAACCTGGGGTGAGTCAACTCTTCTCCATCCCCAGGAAGAGTCAGGGTGTGGGTGGTGCTTCCAGGACATCCCAGCCCCCCCCCCCCCCCCCCCCCGCTCCCCGGGCTTTATCACACAGTGAATTTAGTACGTGGATCATTTTAATGGGGTTGAGAGGCTGAGAATGCGAAAGGGAAGCACAGGGGTAAGAGCTGCTGGAACAAAAGGGTGTAGGGACAGGGGTCTCAAGCATCTGAGGAGAGGGCACCCCTGTAGCTGCTGGACCCTCAGACGCTCAGGGAGGTAGTCCTGAACCCTAGCTGTGTGGCTTGAGCAACTTACCAAAACTTCCTGTGCCTCAGTTTGCCCTTCCGTGAAGTGGGACAGTAACTACCTTCATGAGGTCGTTGAACGGACTGAATGAGTTTAATTTAAGCTTGGTGCTCAGAACCGGGCCTGGCCGGTTTGCGATACCTGAGGTCCAACTCTTGTCCATCGAGAATGAAAACCCCTTTTGCAGAGAATTTTCTAGTGAATCCAGGGCGATTCAGTTCCTCAGGGGCACTGGACCATGTCTAGGGATGATTTTGGTTGTCACAACTGGGAGGAAGGGATGCTCCTGGCATCGAGTGGGAGGAAGCCAGGGGTGTTACAATGCACTGGACAGCGGCCTATCACAAAAACTGATCATGTGCCTGCCCCCCCAGCCATCCTCCGATCAAAACCCTCCCTTCCCTTTCTCCCCCACCCGCCTCCACCTCCAGCTCGGGTCATCCTGGGTCTGAGTCAAAGGGAGAAGATCAAAGGAAACACCCCCACTCCCTCTACCCTTGTCCCTTCCCCAGATCTGAGGCTGGACTGGGGCCATCAGAACATCAGATTTCTGGCCCGGGGGAGGGGGGACGCAGGTCTGGCGTCAGGGGGCAGCTGGGGACGCTCTGAGATATTGAAGGCTGTTTGTATCTCTCTTGACCCCAAGCCTGTCTGTCTGTCTGTCCAGTTCCAAGGTCTGGGCATTCATCTCTCCTTCCTGACTGCCTTCCCTCTGGGCAGAGCCTAGATCCTCCTGGCAAATCCGGGGCCCCCCTTAGCCCCTGGGGCATGTATGTCTCCACTGGTTGCCCAACCGGTAGCTGAGTCAGTCCTGCCTGGGAATAAACAGCCCACCCCTCCCATAGGACTTTTTTTTTTTTTTTATCCTCACCAAGGATATTTACTGATTTTAGAGAAAGAGGAATGGGGGTGTGTGTGGGGGGGAGAGAGAGAGAGAGAGAGACTGACTTTGTGCCCCTTAGTCGGAGGGACTGGGACAGAACTGCCAGGGCCCCTGGGAGGGCTTCAGCTGGAGAAACCTAACAGGGTGATTGGCAGATAAGGGGTCAGGACTTTGCCCCCAGGGCACGGAGCACTTCAGGTGGAGTTTGGGGAGTAATCGGAAAGAAGCATGGACACTGAGCCACCTTTTCCCATCCAGGTGGACCCTCCCCTGCGGGGAATGAATAACTCAAAGATATTGGTGGTCACCTGTTGGCCGGGGTTCAAACCTGCAACCTTTTTGGTTACGGGAGGACACTCCAACCCACTGAGCCACCTGGCCAGGCGTGCCATAGGACTTTTTATCTGACTCCTCCATTCTCTCCCAAAACTCTGCCTTAAGTCTTTGGTGACCTGGAGGTAAAGTCCTGGCTCCTTATCTGCCATTCAGTCACCCTCTGGGTTTCCCCAGCTGAAGTCCTGACCATGGGGGACTGGGAGGGTCCAGCTCTGACCTGGTCCCTCAGACTAGAGGGGTCCCTCAGACTAGGGGCTCCAAATCCTTAGGGATCCAGCATTGCTCAGCATGAGGCTAGATCCCCTGAATGAATGAGTCCACGAATGAAGGGCAGCTCTCCAGCTGAACCTCAGGGTCAGCGGCAGCCTTGCTCCTGCCTTCCCCACAGTCAGGGCCAGAACCCAAAGATGTGTTGGGGCTCCCCCCTCTTGCTGGTGCTGAGTCTGTCCCAAGAGGCTGCTGGGATGATCCCCGAGTTCCTGCCCCACACAGAAAGCTGATGGAAGAGTGAACACTGAGCCACCTTTTTGAGTGCCTTTCATTTCTCTTGGTGAAATCTAAAGGGAGTTTGACTTTCAGGAAGGAAAGAATTGAGGTTCTTATCTTTGCTTATCCCTTTATCTCCTCCCTATCTGAATTTCTGATTCTCTGCCTATATGTCCAGCATTCAATTATGTGACATTTATTTTTAATTTGTATTTCAATTAAATGTATTGGGGGTAACATTGCTTAATAACATTAAATAAATATTAAGTGTAAAACCTTAAAATCTGACATCTGTGTGCTCCATTGTGTGCTCACCACCTGAAGTATCATCTTATCTCCTCACCATGTATTTTACCCTTTTACCTTCTTCATCCTCCCCACAACATCCTTCCCTCTGGTAACTAGTGTTCTGTTGTCTCAGATATTTCTTGAGCTCCTATTATGCGCCAGCATTGCTGGGGGCAATGCAGTTACTAAGACTGTTCAGGTCCCTGCCTCGGGGCAGACAGTTACAGCTGGGAGCGGGGAGAGCAGATGCTCGGGGCTGAGATGGAAGCAGCCAGGGCACTGTGGGAGCCCAGAGTAGTAACCCACTAGGGCCTAGGACAGGGGTGGGCACCCTTTTTGTGAGTGCGTGCCAAAACCAGCAAAACATCTGACTCAAAATCCTTCTGCGTGCCAACCCTAATTTTTTGAGAACATGTTACGCCTACTTGGTATCTCTTAAGGTGTACATATGCAAAGAACCTTGAAGAAATAATAAAATTTATTAGAGCGACAAAAACACAATATATAATGATGAAAAATACATTTATTTTGTAATGTATACATGTACACTGATAGTCCGACAGAAAACTTTATGACTCCGTTTGATATTATCAGTGGGACTTTTGCTGCTGCATCACTGATGACAGAGATTTTACATCAGGTTTATATTTCGTGACCTTCAGAGATATGCACGAGCTACTAGTTTCATCTGTCAGGCTACTCCTATTATGAGATTTAACAAAATTTATCACTGAGAACAAAGATTCACAAGCCTATGTGGATGAAAACATGGAGAGTAATGCTGTTGCAAAGCTTTTTAAACAGAAAAAATTTTCTGGAATGGCATTGTAAGTCCTCAATAATTTGTTTTCACACTATTGAAATTGCACTTCCCCTCTCTCGTCAATCCATGTCTATGGTCTTTTAAGATAACTTGTTATGTAAAATTATTTATTTATCTAAGATGCACCTACACTGAATTTAACTGAAAAATAAAGAAGTCGATATTAAGAAAAAGATTGTAAATGGAAGATTATAAGAGAGGGTTTTGCGTGCCAGCAAAAGTTATTGGCGTGCCATGTTTGGCACGTGTGCCAGGGGTTGCCCACCCATGGCCTAGGCAGTGGTTCTCAACCTTCCTAATGCTGCGACCCTTTAATACAGTTCCTCATGTTGTGGCGACCCCAAATTTCATTGTTACAAATTGAACATAATTAAAGCATAGTGATTAATCACAAAACAATATGTAATTATATATGTGTTTTCCGATGGTCTTAGGTGACCCCTGTGAAAGGGACGTTGGACCCCCAAAGGGGGTCGCGACCCACAGGTTGAGAACCGCTGCCCTAAAGGGTGTTGAGAAGGCTTTCTGGCTGAGAATATTAAGAGCTAACACATCTATCACTTTTTGTTGTTAATCCTTGCCCAGGATATTTTTTCCACTGATTTTCAGAGAGAGTGGGAGGGAGGGAGGAAAAGAGGGAGAGAGGAGGAGGAGGAGAGAGAAACATCTAGGTGAGAGAGACAATCAATTGGTTGCCTCCTCCTCGCGGGGGAACCGGGGCCAGGAAGGAGCCTGCAACCCAGGTATGTGGCCTTGACAGGAAATCGGACTCATGACCCTTCCGTGCTTGGGCTGATGCTCTAACCACTGAGATACCAGGGCACTTATGTCACTTTTAACATACATTATACCCACTCTAGAGCTGGGGAGACTGAGAACCCACGAACTTACGGGGCTTGTCCTAGCTGGAACAGCTAGGAGGCGGGCTGGTCCGGATCCTAGGATTCTGGCCGTGCAGGTTTAAAACCACTGCTGGAGGAGGCCTGGAGGCCAGAGCTGGGGGTGGAACTTGAAACCGCTTGTGTGGTGACCAATTGTCTGGGAAGAGAATTGAAACAGAGTAGGGAGGGGTCCAGAGCACTGCCTCCCGGGAATGCGCGCACCTGACTCGCTGTCAGTGAACACTATGCGCCTTGAGCACCTCTCTTGCTCTGTGGGCGTGTTTCTTGCCTGTGAAATAGGAGAGACTTGCTCCGCCTCCCGCCCAGCTGGGATGAGTAAATCCACGTGGGGTGTTGGCACAATTGGCGCTCATTAAATGCCAGCTGGTGTTATTATGACGCTTATCCCCATTATTATCCTTAATAACTAATTAATTAGAACTAATGCGTCCTCTCCGCGCCCAATTGGGTGTCTCCGGCAGCAAAGCCACCGGACCCCGCGGAGAGAGGAACGAGCTGCGTCTAAGACCTTCCCCCAACGCACATCCCAGCTCAGCCCATCCCCCCCCCAGCTCACATTTGGCTGGTAAAGCTGGGACTGGCTTGGATGGCACAGGCCTGGCAACCGGAGTCTGGGTGGGGGCGACCCTTGCGTCACCCCCAACTTCGTGGTGAGGGGTCCGAGAAGCCCGAAAGACCGTAGAGCGCTAGGACCCCGCAGCTCTGTCGGAGCCGGGTGTGTAGGCCCAGCTTACCCCCCCAGACCACGCCCATCTCCAAGATGATTGGCTCTCCACACCCGGCACGCGGCCCCGATTGGCGGAAGAGGCCTGGATGCCCCGCCCCTCCCCTCCCGGACCGTAGTCTCGGGGCCAGAGGCTCCAGGGCCGCAGGAGCGCTCGGCGGGGCGGACGGGCCGAGGTTGTCGGTGGTGGGGGGAGAGGGGCTCCCACGGTCGGGCTCGGGGGTCCCGTTTGCGGCGCGTCCGACGGCCCAGGCCGAGCCCGGAGTGCTGCCATGGGCCCGGGGCCCCCGACGGCCGGAGCTGGGGCGCCCCCGCGGCCGCTGTCCCTGACGGCGCGGCTGAGCTACGCCGTGGGCCACTTCCTCAACGACCTGTGCGCGTCCATGTGGTTCACCTACCTGCTGGTCTACCTGCACTCGGTGCGCACCTACAGCTCGCGCGGCGCCGGGATTCTGCTGCTGCTCGGCCAGGTGGCCGACGGGCTCTGCACGCCTCTGGTGGGCTACGAGGCCGACCGCGCCGCCGGCCGCTGCGCCCGCTGCGGGCCTCGCAAGGCCTGGCACCTGGTTGGTAAGTCGCTGCCGAGCCGCTCCCATTCACCTGCCTGCCCAGTGCCCCCAGTGGCCAGATCGTCCCCTCTGTGTCTGCCCCAGTGCCTGAGCCAACCCCTCTGCTGAACTCCCTGCCCTCCCCCCTCTTCTGTCTCTCTGTCCCTTGGCCTGAACCTGCCCCCTTGTCTGTCACATGACCTGAGCCTTCTGTCTCTGCCCCAGGCCGAGTCTTCTCCCTCTGTCTGCCTAAGGCTGCTGTCTGACCTGTCAAGCCCCTTCATCCGACTCAGTTGGTGTGACCTCCTGGTGCGCTTCCCTTAGTCTGACCCCTGGGGCTCCCTGAACCATCTTGGGGTTGGGTCTGTCAGTCTGGCTTGTCTGGCTTGACCTCCCCATCTCTCTATCAAGGTGACCACCAGGACAGCTTGGTCCAAGTGGGGGTCAGACTAGAGCCCCCTCTGCCTGGCCGTCCGTTTCTGCAGTGCTCTCTGTCCGTTCCTCCCCAATGTGGGCAACGTGGCGCTTGGGCGTTTGGGGGAGCTGCCCTGGCAGCTGAGAGTTGAGTTGGGGGCGGGTGAGACAGAAGCGTCAGGGGTCTGTACCTGACTAACGGGATGGGGTCTGCTGGACAGGTCGTGGGCTCACCCTCTGGCCTGGGGCCTTTGCCTGCCTAGAGGGCTGTTGGGGAGGGTAAGCAGCAGGTCCCAGGGGGCTGGGGCGCCCTGCCCTGTGCGCACTGATGATAAGCCTGTGTCCATGCGCCCTTCTCTGCCCGCCCAGGCCTTGAGCTTGGAGATTAGCCCTGGCCACTTTCCCTGGCACTAGTACCCACCACAGCCTGGCATTGGGGGCCCTCCAGGCATTTCAGGAGGCAGGACCGGGAATCCTGCCGCTCGGGGAACTCTGGAATTCTGGGTGGCAGCTTTTTAGAAGGCAGGCGGGAGGATGAGGGGTGAGACATTTACCCTGGGCCCTTTTGAGTGACGTTTTTGTCAGGTGCAACGGATCTCCAAATGGCCTGAGGGTGGCTTGCTTCGTGTGGCCACATCCCGGGGGTGGATTTCAGGTTTGTCAGGTCTGAGCTTGCCCGGGCTGTTCTTGGGCCACTTTAGACGGCTGGACACTCAGTGAGGGTCCCACCTGACCCCAGGAAGAACTTGATTTCCCCCGCAGAGGTGGGTGGTAGGGGTGCTGAGGGCACTTTTGTAAATAAGAACTGAACGGTTTGTGTTTATGCAAAACAGGCCTGGGGGTTGAGTGCCCCAACCAGATACCCAGGTCTCTACCTGCACCCCTTCATGCCCATCTTGAGGTGGAGGATCTGTGGAGAGAGGAAGCCAGGTAGCCCCTCAAAATGCCTGATAAGGTGACTAGAGCGATGGTCACCCCAGCAAGTGCCCACTTCCCTATTTGCCCCTGAGTCTGTGGGTGGTGGTGATAAACTCACTCTTTCCCTCAACAAGCCCTCCCAGCTGCCCTCTCGCCTAGAGAGGCCATCGGAGCCGGACATGGATACTCCTGTGAGGTCCAGGCTGGCAGGCGAACGGACTGGGCTTCATAAGAAAGAAGCAGAGCTCTGAGAAAGACAGGAAATTGCCTTTGGGGTTTTGGAGGATGAATGAAAGTGTGTTTCTGTGCCGGCTGTGGGGGTACATTCCAAGTAGTGGGAAGAGCTTGTGTGAAGGTGTGAAATATCATGGTTTTGAGGCCGCTGAGGTGGGGAGTAGCTCAGTAGTAGCCACTTTCACACATTAACTCTCAATTCTCACATCGACCTCAGGAGGCATTTCCATGTTCTGGACACTGAGGCCCCGAGAGCAGTCACATGCCCAAGGCCCCCCAGCCAGGCAGCCTCGCTCCAACAATGGTTAACTGGCCTGGGCAGCAGCAGGGTGGAGTCCACCCAGGGCTGCACATTCTTCTGACCAGCGTCTTCAGTTGGTGCTTGGCCTGCATTTGCCCAGGATGCCCCTCCCAATTCCAGAGAAAGAACCAAGCTGGTTTTGGTTTCATTTCCTGATCCCAGAGCTGTGGGGGCGAGCCAGGGTCTGGGGATGAGGTCACCTCCGGAGCCTGGGGGAGTAAGGAAGTCCAGCTGCCAGACCCCTGCTCAGGGATGGGGGAGGAAAGTGACTTTGATAGACCTGGGACCCATCCCAACAGGACCCACAGTCTGGTGGGGTAGGCAAACAGGAAACAAGCAGACAGACAGACAGTCAGACAGACATAAGAATTTCTGTGTGTGCTGAGGGGTGAGAGGAAAAGAAAGCAGGGTCCAGAATAGACCTTATTGAAGTGGCAAGGGGACTGTCAGTGACTGAGCTGATCAGAGGGAGGGCTTCTTTGAGGAGGTGGCATTTGAGTTGAGTCCCGAGGGATGGAAAGAAGAGCATTCCAGGCAGAGGGCACAGCATGTGCAAAGGTCCTGAGGCAGGACTGTGCCTGGCATGTTGGAAGAGCCCTCTGTGGCTAGAGTAGAGTGAGCAAAGGGGCAGGGAGGGGACGGGGGCAGGTTGTGCAGGGCCTTGGGGAGGACTTGGGCTTGTTCTGAGATATTGGAATGTTTGCCAGGGACAGGTCCCCTTATGAGCTAGGGCAGGATCCAGCCTCACCTGACCTCCTGACTCCTGGTGGCCCCCAGGATCCTTGGTAGGAACCGGGGAGGAAAAGGCTCGCTCCCGGGAATGGGAAGTTGTGGGTGTAAATGGTGTGTCTGTAGTGGGTGGTTTTCCAGGGGACCCCACAGCAGCCTTTCAACCTGCTGTGTGATCTCAGGGTCTCTGTGCTTCAGCTGCCCCACCTGTCATCAGGGGCAACCCCCGGGAGTCCTGGACTGCCATGGGGAGGCCCTGTTCTTCCTCCCTCTTATTACCTTGCCACACGTCCTGGTCCTGCCACTCATGTTACGGCGTGTAACCTCAGGACCATGCCAGCCTGTTCTGTGTCTCCATTGGACAGGTGGGTGGAGGCCTGCCCACCCCCCACCCGTTTGGCTGTGTGACTTCTAGGGAACCCCAGATCTATCTGCTTCAGTTTACCCATTTGTCACAGGGGCCATAAGCCTGAGGTGCTCTGGGCTGCTGATCCCATACACCACACTGCGTGACTTTGGGAGGGCCTCTAGCCTTTTCTGTGTCTCTGTTTTGTTCCCACCCGGTCACACCCCAGGGAGCCCTCGGCCACTGTGGGAAGGTCCGGCGTATGACCCCCTACTCTGCCCATCCACAGGCACCATCTGCGTTCTGCTCTCCTTCCCTTTCATCTTCAGCCCCTGCCTGGGCTGTGGGGCATCCACACCTGAGTGGGCCGCTCTCCTCTACTACGGGCCCTTCATTGTCATCTTCCAGTTTGGCTGGGCCGCTACACAGATTGCCCACCTCAGCCTCATCCCCGAGCTCGTCACCAATGACCACGAGAAGGTGGAGCTCACAGCTCTCAGGTACGACCCGGCAGGGCAGGGTGGGCGGGCATGTGCACAGCAGGTGAGGACCGGTCACACCCTCGGGGACTCCCAGCCCAGCTGATACGTCCGTAACGTAGTAACCAGTCACCTGCAGCTGCTTGTATAACGAATGACCACCAAGCAGCTTCAAACAGCATGTGTTTATCATGTCATGGTTTCTGTGGGTTAAGAGGCTGTCTCAGTGGGGTTTTCTGCTTCAATGTCAGTCTTGAGGCTAGAGCTGGTCTCATCTGAGGCTTGGGGTCCCTCTATCCTGCTCATGTAGTTGGTGGCAGAATGAATTTTCTTTTTCTTTTTTAAAAACTCCGCCCACCAGGGTGGCCTCCCCCCACATCCAGGCACTGGCTTCCAGGACAGCCTCCTTCCTGTGGAGTCCCCCCTCTTCCCCAATGGCATCATCCAAAGCTACGAGCTCCAGCTGCACAGGGCTTGCCTTCCGCACACAGACGCTCCCTGCACCCCCAGCCAGACGGAGACGCAGTACAGGGCCCGGGGCCCAGCGCCAGCCTGAGCGGGCTCCAGCCTTACACCACCTACAGGCTGCGCAAAAAACAAACAAACAAACAAAAAAACTTTTATTGATTTCAGAGAGGAAGGGAGAGGGAGAGAGAGAAACATCAATGATGAGAGAAAACCTTGATTGGCTGCCTCCTGCACACCTCCTACTGGGCAATCGAGCCAGAAACCTGGGCATATGCCCTTGACCGGAATGGAACCTGGAACCCTTCAGTCTGCAGGCCAACGCTCTGTCCACTGAGCCAAACCAGCTAGGGCTGAATTTTTTTTCTTTTCTAAAAATTGATTTTTAGCCCTGACCGGTTTGGCTCAGTGGATAGAGCGTCGGCCTGCGGACTCAAGGATTCCAGGTTCGATTCCGGTCAAGGGCATGTACCTTGGTTGCGGCCACATACCCAGTGGGGAGTTTGCGGGAGGCAGCTGATCGATGTTTCTCTCTCATCGATGTTTCTAGCTCTCTATTCCTCTCCCTTCCTCTCTAAAAAATCAATAAAATATATTAAAAAAATAAATAAATAAAAAAAAATTGATTTTTAGAGAGAGGGGAAGGGAGAGGGAGAGGGAGAAACATTGATGTGTGAGAGAGAAACAATGATAGGCTGCCTCATGCATGCCACCTACTGGGGATCAAGCCCACAACCCAGGCATGTGCCCTAACTAGGAATCGAACTGGCAACCTTCCAGTGCCCAACCAACTGAGTCACCCCAGCCAGGGCCAGAATTCAATTTCTTACAGACGGAGAGCTCATGGTGGCTTGCTGATTCTTTGACACCAGCAGGGAGTCAGATCTCAGGGATGGCTTAAGCCCTTTTTCTAAGAGTCACCTGAGAAGGCCAGGCCCACCCAGGATAGTCTGTAATTACACCTGAAAAATCCCTTCACCTGTAGCACAGAAGTTGCCTAAATGTGGGTGTGCTATCCCATCACATTCAAAGGTCCCATCCCCAAGGGGAGGGATGAGGCACAGCCGGACCGGGGCATGGGAGTCTCCAGAGCCGTCTTAGAATCCTGCCGACGACCAGTTGGTGCCCAGCTTATCCAGCACTTGCTTGAGGTGCTAAAGGAGGCTGTTCTGGATCTGCTGATCCTAGGAGCATTTGTGACGTGCTTGCTGTATGCCAGGCACAGTTCTGGGCCCTTCACATGGTCCTCTTCTTTAATCTTCACCACACACCCAGGTTGTCATGTGCCCAAGGCCAGACCAAAGTGCCTATGGGACATGCACGTGAAGAAAAAGGAGGTGGCAGTTCCAGCCCGAAGGGAGAGGGCATGTGAGGGTCGCCAGTGTTGCTGGAGCTCAAAGAGCCCAGCTGACAGTTGGCCCCCGGTAAGTGCATGTTACTCTTGCTATTCTGTAGCATCTTTGTTGAGGGTCCTGCCTACCTCCACCTCAGCCTGTTTGGTCCCAGTTTGGTCTGCTCCCCACCCGTCTTTGAGTTCCCCATTATGGCTGAGAGCTGCAAGCACTAACGACACGGGTTGCTCAATGCCCCGGCCCCTGAGGGCCCCAGATGTTAGGGGTCAGGCTACGCCAGGCCAAGCTCTGGTGCGCTTCTACCTGCAAGTGCTTTATTGCCAACGCTGTCATCGTCACTGTGACCTCTGGGTATTGTTCTTACATTTATTTATTTACTTATTTAAATAAATTTTTATTGATGTCAGAGAGGAAGGGAGAGAGATAGAAACGTCAATGATGAGAATCATTGATCGGCTGCCTTCTGCACACCCCCTACTGGGAACTGAGCCCGCAACCCAGGCATGTGCCCCAACTGAGAATGAAACCGTGACCTCCTGGTACATAGGTCAGTGCTCAACCACTGAGCACACCGGCCTGGCTGTTCTCCCTTTTAGAAAGGGAAACTGAGTCCTGGTGAGACCCAGAGGTTGCTCCTCCCCTGACCTTCCCAGCCCCTGAAGGGATATCACGCCGGGGCTGCAGGCCGGCGCAGACCCAGATGATCCTAGACCTTGCCCTGCTGAAGCCCAGGATCTTGGTACCAAGAATTCCAGAATCCTGGCTTCTGAGCATCTTGGGTTCTCAGACTTGACTGGACCCTACTTTGCTGAGTCTCTGCATCCCAGCCCCTTGTCGTGGTGGTTGAGGGTCAGAGTTGTAAATCATCGGACAACATGCAGGCTGGGTAAGCTGGGGCCAGCAGGGGCTTCCCTGGGGCCACCCAAGGTTTGGTGGCTAAAATTATCTGTCACCCGGAGGTTCCCCAGACACCACAAGCAGCTCTCACTGTGTGGCTGCCTGGAGAGGAAGTGGCCCTGTGGTTTCCCGGGCTGCCATGCTGAGGCCTCGCCTGTCCCCACCAGGTACGCCTTCACCGTGGTGGCCAATATCACTGTCTATGGTGCTGCCTGGCTCCTGCTCCACCTGCAGGCCTCTGCAAATACGGGGCCCACCCCGGATGTCAGTGACCAGCTGGGGGTCCAAGATGTGCCAGTATTTCGGGTGAGCTGGGGCCGGGGTCGGGGCCAAGGATGCTGCTGGCGGGATGGGCCCTCCCCCAGGCCCTGAACTTGGGCCTGGGCCGGGAGAGCCACTGCTGATGCCTTTTCTGCGGACCCTCAGAACCTCTCCCTTGTGGTGGTGGGCATTGGTGCCGTCTTCTCACTGCTGTTCCACCTGGGCACCAGGGAGGGGCGCAAGCAGCTGGTGGAGGAGCCGGATGAGCACAGCCCCCTGCTGGCCCCCACCACGGCCCGGCCCTTGCTGCTCTGGAAACACTGGCTGCGGCAGCCGGCCTTTTACCAGGTAGGTCTGTGATGGGGCAGAGCTGGCTGGAGTGGATGCCTGTCTCCCACCTGGCCCTTACTCTGGGGCTGCAGGCAGGATGGCCAGTAGATGAGCAAACAATTTTCCATTTCACAGCAGGGCAGACATTGCTAATCAATTACTGCTCTCTTCTCCCCCTGACCAGCTATGGTCCCTAATAGTGGGTCAGGTGTCCCTGCAGCTGGGCCCTGAGTCCCCTGCTGGTGGGAGTGGAGAAGGGCCTGTCTGACCCCTGAGCCAGCCCCTCTGTCTGCCCATAGGTGGGCTTCCTGTACATGAGCACGCGGCTCATCGTGAACTTGTCCCAGACGTACATGGCCATGTACCTCACCTACTCCCTCAACTTGCCCAAGGTGAGCTGGGGAGGGCGGGCCAGGGCCGCGGGTGGGTCCTGAGCCCAAGGAGGCCCACCTGACACGCCCATGTCCACTCTGCCCCCACAGAAGTTCATCGCCACCATCCCACTGGTGATGTATCTCAGCGGTTTCTTCTCCTCCTTCCTCATGAACCCGATCAACAAGTGGATCGGGAGGAATGTGAGCGTGCGGGTTGGTGGGGGGCAGGGGGTCACGCATAGACAAGGACCCTCATAACGCAGATGCACAGAACCCAGGTAATTGCATACCTCAGCTTCTACACCTTGTAGCTGCCCTGTGTCGCAGATCCATGTTCTAGAATCCTGGCTTCTGAGTGTCTTGGGGCTGCAGAGCTCTAGAAATTTCTGTGCTGACCATGTGCTAGCCAGGGTGGCTATGGAGTACTTGAAATGTGGCAGGCATGATGGAAGAGCTGAATGACTTTTTTTAAAAATATATTTTATTGATGTTTTTACAGAGAGGAAGGGAGAGGGATAGAGAGCTAGAAACATCGATGAGAGAGAAACATCGGTCAGCTGCTTCCTGCACACCCCCAACTGGGGATGTGCCCGCAACCAAGGTACATGCCCTTGACCGGAATCGAACCTGGGACCCTTCAGTCCGCAGGCTGACGCTCTATCCACTGAGCCAAACCGGTCAGGGCAAGAACTGAATGATTTATTAAAAAATTTTAAAATGTATTTTTGATTTCAGAGAGGGAGAGAGAGAAACATCAATGATGAGTCATTGACTGGCTGCCTCCTGCACCTACTGCACTGGGGATTGAGCCCATAACCCAGGCATGTGCCCTGATCAGGAATCATACCGTGACCTTCTGGTTCATAGGTCAATGCTCAACCATTGAGCCATGCTGGCTGGGCCATTTTATTTAATATTGATTGATTTGCACTTAAGATGTAAATAGCCATCTGTCCCTAGACTGTCAGCTCCTGGGTGAGGTCAGAGCTGGGGGCTCCTTAGGGGTGGCCCAGCTTGACCCCCTCACTCTCTGGGGTTAGGGACTAGGTGGTGGTGGATTGAAGACCAGAGAGGGCAAGCGCCAGGCTAGGAGCTGCACAGTGAGGGGGCCTGATGCTGGTCTCTCCTGCAGATGACTTACTTCGTGGGCCTTCTGGTGATCCTGGCCTTTGCAGCCTGGGTGGCATTGGCAGATGGGCTGGGTGTAGCTGTCTATGCAGCAGCTGTGCTGCTGGGCATGGGCTGTGCCACCATCCTTGTCACGTCACTGGCCATGACAGCTGACCTCATCGGCCCCCACACGGTAGGGCTGGTGGGCAGGGCTGGGTGGGGGTTGGGGCCCAGGTCTCGGGCCCAGGCCAAGGGTGTTAACCTCCCTGCCTGTGTCCTCCCAGCACAGTGGAGCCTTCGTGTACGGCGCCATGAGCTTCTCGGATAAGGTAGCCAACGGGCTGGCAGTCATGGTCATCCAGAGCCTGTACCCCTGCTCGTGAGTGTGACCCATTTGTAGTTCATGTAGCAAAGGCGCACTGTGTGTGCCCGGTACTGCTCCAGGTCTAGGGCATCGGGGGAATGCGAGTGGGCAGTGCTACAGGGGAGCCGGGCTGTGTCACTCAGACCCTCAGAGCCTGGGATTTCAGTCCTGATGATTCTAGAGCAGTCGTGGGCAAACTACGGCCCGCGGGCCGGATCCTGCCCGTTTGAAATGAATAAAACTAAAAAAAAAAAAAAGACCGTACCCTTTTATGTAATGATGTTTACTTTGAATTTATATTAGTTCACACAAACACTCCATCCATGCTTTTGTTCCGGCCCTCCGGTCCAGTTTAAGAACCCATTGTGGCCTTCGAGTCAAAAAGTTTGCCCACCCCTGCTCTAGACCACTGAGTTCTCGCCTTATAGAAGCCCAGGATCTGGGAACCAGAACTAGCCTGGTCCTTTGTCGTCATGGAGTTGGGGGTAATACAAGCCATGTTAATCACAGGAATAAATGTGTGATCCAGACCAGTGGCCAGGGGGGTGAGGGACACCACATATGGAGGCCTGACTGGTGCAGGTCAGGGAGGACTTCCTTGAGGAGGTGACATTGTCCTGAGAACTGGGGGGTATCGGAGTTCTCGGCAAATGGGAAGGAATAGCCAGTGCAAAGGCCCTGGAGCAGGACCAGGCCTGGTTTGTTGGAACAACACAATGGAGGCCCGTGTAGCTGGAGCAGAGTGAGTGAAGGGGAGAGAGTGGGGAGAGGTTTGCGCAAGTCATGTAGAGCCTTGTGGAGGACTTGGCCTTTCACGCCAAGGGAGTTTGGGAGATGTGGAAGGACCCGGGCAGAGGGGAGGCCTGACTCAGGTGCTTACAGGCGCCCTCTGGTGGCTGCCTTCAGAAGAACAGTCTGGAAGGTGAGGGCTGGAGCCTTGGCAGGAACAGCCACACTGGTCCAGGTGGGTGATGATGGGCTGGTCCAGGTGGAGGGAGAGGAAGGGAGCAGTGGGAAGAGCTGCGATAGACTTTGAAGGCACAGCTGGTAGTACCGGCTGAACTGTCATGTCGGAGGAGGAAAGGTGGTCAAGGGCGACCCCCTGGTTCTGGCCCGAAGCTGAAGTGGGCGGAGTAAGAGGCTCAGGCTCGAGAGTCCCCACAAATGTCTGCTCACCTGCTCTGTCCTCCCCCTTCCCCAGCTCGGAGCTCTGCTGCAGGGCCTGCGTAGGCTTCTACCACTGGGTGATGGTGGCTGTGACAGGCGGCGTAGGTGTGGCCGCCGCCCTCTCCCTCTGCAGTCTCCTCATCTGGCCCATCCGCCTGCGGAGTTGTGAGTTGTGGACACTCCCCTCCATTCCCAACCTGGTCATGGGTGGGAGGACTGGGGCAGGCCCCGTGCTCACCAAACCCCCCTCTCTTGCAGGAGTCCCTGGAGCTCAAGCCTGACTTTCCCATATGGCCTCCTGCCCTATGCAAATGAGCTGCAACTGCACATTTCAAGCCCTGCTCCTCAGGTGCCCACCTTCCCCTTGCCTGGCTGCAGGGATGGTGGGTGAGGACAAGAGGGGCTGGACCCCACTGGCTCATCTCCACCGGGCGAGACACATAGCTAGGCCCTCTGGTATCGGAAGCTCATGGGTCCTCATAGACTTGGGGTGCCCTTGCTATGTTGCATGGGACTGCCCTGAACTCAGCTCCCCTCACCCCTGGTCTAGCTGGGGTCTCCAGGGCACTGCTGGCAGTGAATAAAGAGCTGCTCGCGGGAAGGACTGACCTCCGCTGTCTTCCTGGGCCCAGGACGGGGAGGGCAGTAGGGTCCCTACTCTGTCACTGGGGTCTTGGCTAGTAACTCCCTTCACCTGGCCGACCGGCGCCCCAGTCCCCAGATGTAGACAGACACCTGAGGAGAGGCACAGGGCCCCCACAGGGGACGGTCTTTATCAGACAGTGGGCATGTAGATGGGTGGGGACCGCTGGCCAGTGGATGGGCAATAGGGTTCCAGGTCCCACTGCCGGTAGTTCTGGGTTGTGTAGAGCGGACGCTGCATTGCCGACAAGTAGGGTACGTAGTCCGACACCCGCCCCAGCGGCTCCACCCCGTATTGGTGCCTGTTGACCACTGTGGGACAGGACCCAAGTCACCTCCTGGCTCCTGTTTCCTGGACCCAGGCAGTTTTACCCCCTCCCCTGGCCCCTGTGATGTCAGCCTCACCATATTCCTTGCCCCGGATGGGTCTGTCTTTCCACAGCATGGCCCCCCACCGCGTGCTGGGGGCTCTGTACTGAGCGGGCATGATGGGGTCATACCAGGCAGTCTCCTGGAGGCGCTGGGTTTGGGCTGCAGGGAGAGTGGAGAGAAGGTCATCTTTGGCCCTTGAGACTGGCTAGGGTCAAGGTGGGCGGCCAGGCACGCACCTGAGGGCATGCTGTGCTTCCGGTGGCTGTGGCATCCATGCCAGTGGGCATAAGCCTCCCGGTAGGGGCTGTCCAGGGCCCGTGGGAGCGTGTACCAGGCCTCACGGGGGTCCGAGTTGGTTAGGCCGGTGTACCATGTCTGGCCGGCAGAGTCACGTCCCATGGGTGTATACTTCCAGCGCACTGCCTGCTTGATGGCTGGTGTCCAGCGGGGCCCCTCCAGGGACAGGTAGTCATCACTAAGGGTGGAGGTAGGGGGCAGAGGCTAAGCCCGTGGCTGTCCCCTGCCCCTCCCTGGGCCACAGCTTGCTCATCTCCAGAATGGGTCTTTTACCCTCACTGCCACATGTGACATGGAGGGTGCAAAGGCCCAGCCCACACCGCAGAGGGCCTCCTCCAGCTCCACTTGGCCATGTGTCCTCAGCACTGGACACTCCCGCCCAGGCTGGCAGGAGAGGCCCCCTCCTCTCTGCCACAGCCTCCCCAGAACCCTCAACCTTTCACCTTTTCTTGCCTCTCCCCCAAGGGCCACCAGGGAGCGAGGATATAAAAGCTCTGGCCACTCCTGTGGTCCTAAGTCCTTGTCCAGCCTCCAGGAAGCCCCTTGGTCCACAGGCACACCAGGGAGACGTGGTCTCAGCTGAGTGAGAGCATGTGGGGTGCCCACCCAGTCATCAGGGACCACTGGGAGTGAGGACAAGCTTCCATTTAAAGGACAAACTATGTAGCGATTCATTTGTGCCTATTCCAGAGGGCAGCTCTGGTGCCAGAGCCTGTTTAGGTTGAGAACACAAGCAAACTGAGAAAGTAGGTGGGGGAAGGAGAGGAGGAGGAGGGAGGAGACCACTCCAAGTGAAGGAAGTAACATGTGCAACTGCTCTGGGGCAGCAGAGGATGGGTTAAGGAACAAAGGGCTGCAGTGCAGAGGTTAGTGGAAATATGCTGAGGGCAGAAATCAAACCTTAATGAGGTACCATTAAAACTAAAAAGCAGAGCCCTGACCAGGGAGCACAGCTGGTTAAAGCACTGTCCCCATATGCCAGATTTCGGGTTTGATCCCTGACCAGGGCACATACAAGAACTGACTAAGAATGTATAAATAAGTGGAACAACAAATTGATATTTCTTTCTCCCCCGCCCCCACCTACCTCTCTGAAATCAATTTTTAAAAAAGGCAGAAAACAACCAATGCTGTTCATGTGAAGCTGCAGGGAAACTTGCTTAAGCATAACCCTCACGTGGCAGCTCCTTCTGGAACGCATCCTCATAGCACCACTGCCCGAGGGACAGAGATGTGCGTGTGCTCACCTAGTGAGCTCGCTCCTGGAAAACCCCCGGGGAGTGAGCCTGGCTGCCCAGGAGGCCTCAGCAGGGCCACGGACAGAACGCTGTCATCACTGCCATGCAGAGCCCGGCTAGTTCTCCCTCCAGCAGATTTTTTTTTTTAATTGATTTTTCACAGAGAGGAAGGGAGAGAGATAGTCAGAAACATCGATGAGAGAGAAACATCGATCAGCCTCCTCCTGCACACCTCCCACTGGAGATGTGCCCGCAACCAAGGCACACGCCCCTGACCGGAATCGAACCCGGGACCCTCCAGTCCGCAGGCCGATGCTCTATCCACTGAGCCAAACCGGCTACGGCCCTCCAGCAGATTTGATAGGAGCATCAAAACTAGAAACACGGGGTCTCGTCAAAGGTGGAACGAGCCTGGTAGGTTCGGGAACATCAGTCTCAGAAACCTGGCAGACCGGACTTGCCACCCAAAGGGACATTTCAAGGTCGCCTGGGGTACCCCGCCCTTTTGAAACTAGGATTTCTAAACTGCAAAATGCACATGGTCTGTAAAATGCAATTAAAATGCTCCAATGTAATATACAATGACCAGAGAGTACCCCTTTACCCCAGCCACCACCTGGACCTGGGCTGCCACTCCATTTCTTCCGGAAATGGGCAGCACATGCCTGTGTCCCCACTAGTACAGAAATGTGGACACTTGCTGCCCTGTTTCACATCTTTTTTTCTCCCCTTGCATATGGAGTGGCACAAAGAACACTCATCTAACTTTGATTTTTCGGCTGCAAAATAATAACTTATTCAAACAGCCACTTATTAATGGATACTCTACTGCAGGGGTCCTCAAAACTACAGCCCGCGGGCCACATGCAAATACAAATATTGTATTTGTTCCCGTTTTGTTTTTTTACTTCAAAATAAGATATGTGCAGTGTGCATAGAAATTTGTTCATAGTTTTTTTTTAAACTAGTCCGGCCCTCCAACGGTCTGAGGGACAGTGAACTGGCCCCCCGTTTAAAAAGTTTGAGGACCCCTGCTCTACTGGGTTGAGTGTCCTCGCAATGGACATCCACCTGGAACCTCACATGAACTTATTTGGAAACAGGAACTTAGCAGATAGAACGAAGATGAGGTCACAGTGGGTAGGGTGGGCCCTGTGTCCTCATAAGGACAGGGGAATCCGGACACACACACAGGAGGAGGTCAATCATGAAGGCAAGTGTCTACAAGCTGAGGGACACCAAGAATTGCCAGTAAATCACCAGGAGCCAGGAGAAAATGGAACAGACGTTCTCTCCTAGTCCCGGAAGGAACCAGCCCTGCTGACACCTTGATCTTGGATTTCTGGTCTCCAGAACATGGGAGAGAATAAATCCCTGGCATTTAAGCTACCCAGTGTGTGTTACAGCAATCCCAGGAAACTCCCAGATACCTGCTTTCTCAGTTTGCTCTGTGTTGGCCCACAGTGAGCAATCATGTGTGACTTGCACACCCCCCACCAGTCTCCAAGCCTGCCTTGCTCTGACCGTTAGCGGGGGTGGGGGGGTGAAGGGAAGGGGAGGCTACCCAGGTGCAGGTGGATGGGAGGTGCAGGGAACTGACCAGTGAGGGGCAGCACCAACGTGCCCTTTTTGAAGAATTGAACACTTGGGAAAAGCCAAAACAAATCCCATCACCCAATCCAGAGAGGCCGTGCCTGGGGGTAGGGTGAGCACTCACCTGTAGAGAGGTGGCGGGAAGTCCTCTTCGAGGGCCCCCTGGGGGACATAGGACTGGGTGGCCTCCCGCCTCAGGGTCTGCATGTCTGCCTCTGGGTTCTTGGGTGCTCCTGCCTAGAAGGCCTGCGAGGCCATTGTTGCAGCAACAAAGACCATTCTCTGTGTCCTGGCAATGCGGCTGGTAGCCTGGCGCCCATCCAGGCCACTCCCTCCTGCCCCAGCTGAGGGGCTGACGGAAGGAGGTGGGGCCACAGCTGGGTGGCGGGCCTCAGTGCTCCCTTCCCTCCCCACATGGGGGTCTCTGAGCCAGAGAGCGCTTCTGATGCTCAGGCCAGAACTGCCAGTCCCCAACCCGTCCCTTCTCACCCCACCCCATCCAGTCCTCAGGTTTCAAAATCCATCAGAGCAAAAACCTGCGGACAAATGTTCATAGCAGCATGATTCACAACCACCAGCGAGTGGAAACAACCAAAATGCCCATCAACTCAACACAATGTGGTCCATCCATGCCCGCGTGAAGTATCACTCAGCATGAGAAGTGCTGCTGCAATGGGGAGGATCTTAAAAGCAGGAGCTCAGTGAGAGAAGCCAGACACAAAGCCATAGTGTGTGATTCCATTTATGGGAAATGTCCACGACAGGCCCATCCAGAGACAGAGAGTGGGTTCATGGTTGCCGGGGGCGGAGGGGACTGAGTGGAGGTGTGGTTTTTGGGAGGGTAATGGAAATGTTCTGGAGTTGGAGGTGCTGTTTGCACAACATTATAAATACACCAAATGCCACGGAATGTTAAGTTTAAGAAGGTAAACATTAAGTTATGCATATTTTACCACAATTAAAAAATAATAAAATCCACAACCTCCCCTCTTTTCACCACCTCCACCGGGTCCAGGCCAGTCACATCATCACAGCCTGGCATAGCCTCCTCTGTGGCCTCTCTGTGCCCCTGCGCCAGTGGTCACGTCTCCACATTCACCACCAGGCCCTGCAAGACCTGCCCAGGCCCCTCCCTGCCCTCACTTCCTCCCTCCCTCCCCTCCACTTGCTCACTCTGCTGTACCACAAGGGCCTCCTCACTGCTCTCCACACTCCAGGAGCTTTCCTCTCAGGGCCTTTACACAGGCTGTAAAGTCCTCTGCCCAGAGGTCTCCTGCTCTTGTCCGAACCCGTCCTTGCTCAAACATCAGCTTTGTAGCAAGTCCTGGATCCAAAGCTGTCCTTTCCTAAAGTCTCCTTCTTCCCTCACACAGCACACACCTCCCTCTCACACCCAACAGAAGCCCCATGAGGGCAGGTCTTGGGGTCTGGTCTGTTTTGTTGTCCCCAGTGCCTAGGGTCAGGGACCTGCCCCAGGAGGAAAAGGCCTGCAGGCTCTGCAGTCACAGGCAGCTGCAAGTCCCATCTCCGCCCTGGGCTCTTAGGGCCTCACCGCTGCACTGGCCTCTGCCTCACCCTTAACTCCCTTTTCCCCTTTCCCCAAAAAGCCACATTCAATACTCAAGGGTGCCTGACAGACTATGCCCCATCCACCCTTCAACTTTGCACAAGTGCAGACACTGGGTGGGCGATGCCCCCACTGCTGACTTCAGTCACGTCAGGTGGAGATGGCAGCAGGGCCTGCTCTGAGAGCTCCTGTGCAGCCTGCAGCCCCCAGTAGCCTCCCTCCCCTGCCCCCATCTCACTGCATGTGGAGACCACCCCCACCCCCCCAGCTGCAGGGACGGTGTGAATGCATGTCACCCTTATCCCTATTAGAACATGAAATCAGAGACAGGCATCCCTCAGAGAGCTCACCCAGGGCAGGATGCTCATCACCTGTTTGTGACGTTCAGGCTGGTCTGGGGCCTGGGTATGTGCAGACTGCAGCTGTCAGCCACCCCAGCCAGATGGACAGCCAGCCCAGCCGTGCATGAGCCCATACCCGGTATGATGACAGCGATATTCCACTAGACGGGACACAGGGCTACTCTGCAGCCCCAGGCCCGTAGGCCGGGGACACACATTCCTCTCTGTTGTCTCAACTCCCAGGCGCGGGTCCTACACACAGAGCCAGCTCCTGGGCTCTTCGGCAGCTACACAGGGTGAGCATGTGGTAGGGAAGGATTGTTTTCTCTTAAAAAAAAACACTCAAAAATAAGATGACCAATCGAAATACACAAATCTATATACACTGTCCTTGCTTGAGGTTATGGCACACAGATGCTGGGATGGGGCAGGGTCCCACCCTTCCCCAAATCCAAGCAGGTTCAGCTGATCACCCCTCCTAAATGAAGGCTTTAAAAGCTGTGACTCCTGTCACCCCCAGGCAGGTTGGGTGGACCATGCCCTTCTCTAATTAGCCTTAAACATTTCTGGGACCCATCTACAAAACACAAAACAATCCCAAAGAAAAGTCACAGATACATATATACACATGCACACACATGGCCGATTGCGGGGGGAACACGAAATGAGGGGGGACCTAGAAGCAGAACCAGAGTGACCTCCGCCCCGCCCCAGGCCTGCTCTGCCTTCTCGCCACACCTGGTCCACCTCTCTCCCTCCAATTTCTCCAGGTCTGGAAGAGAGGTGGTACCCAGCTTGGCCAGAGGACAACAGGGTGGGGGCAGGATCAGAGGACACCTGGAAAGCTTCTGGGGGACCAGTGGTTGCCCCCTCCTCTCGCTCTCCTCCCTGGCTTCCCCATGGTCACAGGCATGGTTGGACAGGACACATGGGATAGCTTGATGGGGAAGGAACCTGGGAGGAGGGTGAGGCACCCTTAGGCCACCTAGATCTGTACACCCAGCAAGCCGCAGGAACCGTAGTCCTGCTGGTGACAGAGCTCAGCTGTGTCCCCGTCAGTGACAAGGACAGTACAGGGTCAGGGCAAGCTCATGACGACAAGTGGACCCAACTTCCGTTTTCCTGGAACAAGTCCATCTCGAGATGACCTCCTCTGGTGCACAGCCTGCCTCGGCCTGCTCCTGATGCCTGGCCCCTAGCAAAGTCACTGGGATAGCTGCCAGCAGAGGGACAGCAGAGGTGGCCGCAAGAGACCTATCAGGAGTCCTGTGGATCCACGGGCCGACCTGAACCGTCCTGCTGCTGGGCCCTCCCCTGGCTGACTGGCTTGGCGTCCAGCTGTTTCTCCCGTCGCAGACGTGGGCAGTGGCAGTACTGGTGAACCCATGCTTCTGGGAAGAGCATGCAGCTCAACAAAGTGACGATGGACACAAAGGGAAGCAGGTGGGGTCCAGGGAGGCGTCCATCCCCATCCGAGTGTAGACGGTCAAAGCTGGGGCCTTGGGGCCACCTGGTGTGAAGGGAGCCGGAACCCCGCGTGCCTGCTGGTGCCCAACCACATCCCCACCCCAAACACCGCTGACAGGGTTCGCAATCAGGCTTTAATGAGAATCTTCAGGGTCTCTCTGGGCCCGGCTCCCCGCCCACCCCGGCTGCTTCCTCTGGGAACATGTGCAGGAGGGAGGGTCATGCACGTGATGACAGGTGGTGCTCCTCTGCCCTGATGGCTGGGCCCGTGGTTTACCGGATCCTGGTGAAGAGGTTGAGGACAGACACAGATTCCTGCAGGGCACACAGGAGAGAAAGCTGAGCCCGCGCAGCTGGACGGGAACAGAGGCTTCGGGCCAGAGGAGGAGCATGAGTAGGCACCATTGTTTCCTGGCACCCTGGCTGGGGGTGCAGAGCAATGCAGGAGCAGTTAGAGGGGATGCAGGCAGTCCCGGGGAAGTGACAGCAGAGTCTGAACAGGGCTGCTCAGGTGGCAGTGGGGGACGGCCCCCAGGATAGGCTGAGGGGATGCGCGTGGGGGAACACCTGGCGCTGATACCGACCCACTTTACCTTTGTCGAACGAGTTTTGCTAAAGACATTCCAGAACCTCAGGGTTTCGTCTCCAGCACCAGTGACGATGGCCTCTCCATCAGGGGACATGGCCTGCAGGAGGAGAGACCCTCACTGTTCTCGGGCCTTGCAGCTGGTCCCATGAATGGAGTCAATGATGGAGGACAGGTGCAGGGGGGCCGGGCCTCCACCAAAGCCAAAAACACAGGATGCCCCAGCCCCTACTCTACTCTGTGCACCTGAGCAAAGGATCTGACATTTAAGCACAGAATACTTCTTCTGGAAAGAAAGAAAAACACTTGAGGAGTGATGGAGAGGGCCTGTCCTCAGGCCCGTGCAAACAGGTATCTGATGAACTGTCCTCAGAGATTTTCTAAGGAGTTGGATGGGGGGTTAATTGTGTTTCATCATAAAGATACACTAATGTGTGGAGATTGTCAGGAGGGCACAGCTGCCCTTCCTCGCAGAGCTGGGGAGTTCAAGAAAGTAGATTCAAAGTGATGACACAATTAACGTTTGAAAGCAGAACATGGGAGCTGGCCTGGATGACCCACCCCCACCCCACAGGCCCAGGTAGGGGAGGCTGCCAGCTGGATCTGCACCCGGCCTTCCCAGGGGCCCAGTGCTGGGACCGGGACCCGCCAGTGCAGACTCACCAGGTACAGAACTCGGTAGGAGTGCCCGGTCAACTTGGCCACCTGGGTCAGGGACGGGTACTTCCAGACCAGGATCTGGTTCTGTGAGTAGCCATGTGTGCTAACCTGTGGAATGTAGAAGGCACTGTCAGAACCTGGGCTCCCCTCCCATGACCCCAGGGCTCAGATGCAAGCTGTCCACTCCCCCTGAGGCACCCACTGAACAGCAAGGACACCTGGGACCTGCCCAGCCCCTTACCCCCAAACTCTGGTTGATGCCGAAGGTGACAGGGAGCTACACTGTACCCAGAGCTCAGCCAGCCTCTGCTGGTGGTCAGCAGCACGGCACCCAGATTAGGGGCAGGTACTTCCAGACTGATCTGGGTGGCAGGGTCCTGGCTTCACCCTAGGACCCCAGGGAAGGCCTTGCTGGGGCCCAGGGCTCCTGCTCCAGAACCTTCCCGTGCACACCCAGAGGCCCTGCCATGGCACTCACCAGCTCATTGGCGTGCTTGGACCAGGCCAGGTTGCACACCTGGGAGCCTGTGTCGATGCACTGCAGTGGCTGCCCTGTGAGCGTGTTCCAGAAGCGGATGCAGCGGTCGGCCGTGCCGCCGCCGGATGCCAACAGCCCATGCTGATGTGGGGACCAGGCTATGGCTTTCACGGCTGCCAGGTGCTCTGTGTACTGCTGCACGGGACTCAAACTCGAGTGGTTCCAGACCAGCAGCTGGGAGGGTGGGGATGGGGAGCGGCAGCAGCTGTGAAGCCCTCCAGGGGAGGATGAATGGCTCCCTCAAACCCATCATGGTCCTCCCTCGGGGCACACCCTTGTCACTCCTGCTGTATGGATGAGGGCTGGCCGAGTGGAGGCCGGACAATGAGGGGCCCAGGGCATCTACCTTGTTGTCATTGCCTCCTGAGGCAAGGAGCTGGTGGTCCGTGGACCACTTGAGCCCACACACCTCCTGCCGGTGGCCCTGCAACCGCCGCTCCGACTGCAGGGGCGGGGTGCGGATGTCCCTTTGCAGGATCATGCGATCCCGGCTCCCAGATGAGAGCTGGTCGGCATTCCAGGCCAGCGCTCCTGGAGACCAGACAGAAGGCTGGGTGAGGCTGAGGCCTGGCCTCTCAGAAACAGGGTGCGCTGGGAATCATCACTTCCTTGTGCCTAGAATCACTCCCGCCCATTGGGATGACACCCCATCAGGACCCTGGGCTCCTCACCAACTCGTGCCGTGTGGCCTTCCAGCATGGAGAGCTTCTTCCCCGCAGCTGCGTCCCAGATCTGCACAAAGCCCTTGTGCGTGCCGACGGCCACCAGGTTCCCCTAGGACCAGGACCCGGGGAGAGCAGGCATCAGGCCCAGCCTCCCTGGGCCTCCCCTCCCCGCTCCTCACATGTCCCTTCTGATCAAGTGACACCCACCTTGTCCTGGAACTTACTGGGGAGATGATTACACAACACATGCGTTTGTCAAAATCAGCCAACACACATGTAAGACCCATGCACTTCAATGCATGAACTTGCCTGCCTGAGCCTGGCCTGCCCCTGGCTGGGGTGAAGGCTGGGGCTCTAAAGGGACTGCGCTCAACTCTATGTCTGTGGGGGGACCTGGCAGCAGCCCTGTCACTGTCACAGTCTCTGCCGGGCTGGGAACAGGCGGGATGCAGACATCGCTCTGGGTCCCCCAGGCCCCCAAACACTGCTGAGGACCCTTGCCAGCAAGGCCCAGTCAGACCTCCCCTGCCCAGCCCAGGAATGAACCCTGTATACTAACCCGCTCAGACCAGCCCACGGAAGTCACCGAGTCCCCTTCCACAGAGAGGTCACAGAGCCGGGTCACCTGGGGGAAGGAGGGAGCGGTCGGTGTGAGCTGACGTGCTGCCCGCTGATCCTTCAAGGCCCCCTGTCCATTCGTTCATGCATCCTCTGTTTATTCATTCAGTCACACCTCAGGCCTATGGGCACTGGTGTTAATGCTGGGACCTGATATAATGATGCTGGGGTGCCCAGGAGACTGCAGGCTGCAAGGGGACACACGCAGCACAGGGATGAGTGACTGGAAAGTCTGGGGAGGAATGCTGGGGAGGTGACGAGGGCATCACACACCTGGGGTGCTTCCAACAGGTGGCAGCCCTCTCTAGGGGGCATCACCACTTGCATTAATCTCTGAAAACGTCCCACCCTGGCAGGCGTGTCTGAGCCCATGGTGGGCCTAGCAGCACCTCAGAGTTAGTGCTGAGGGTGGGGTGGGCAGCCCCCAGGCTCAGCCAGGCCTGAACACCCATCTCCCCTCCTCTGCAGACACAGGCAGAGGCAGAACTCAGGTAGAGAGCAAGGACTACTGGTCATTACAGGAGACAGCCCACAGCAGAAGGGCCTCCACTCATACCTGCTGACTATTCCCGAGTTCCAGTCTGTACTTGGAGGGTGGGCCTCAGATGTGAGAGGTTGGCCAGGTGCTGCCCCAGGCTCTGGAGCACCCAGCCACACTTACCCTTCACATGGGCCAGCCCGACTCAATGACTAGAGGAAGCCACCCCACACCCCTGAAGCACACACACACACAAGCACTTGCACACACACTTATGGGCACCGGAGCACCCACCTGGCTGGTGCAGGCGCTCCACAGGTACACGCAGGTGCCCAGCCCCACACTGAGCACATTGAGAGATGACCAGTCCACCAGGTTCAGGTAGAAGTCGTCCTGCAACTCGGGTGCATCCAGAACCTTGAAGGGGATCTTGGAGATCTTGCGGGTGGGTTTTCGTGGGGATCGCAATAACTTCTGACTGTGGGGAGAGCCCGAGACTGTGATTTTCTGTCAATCAGCCATGTGGTTATCATTACTCTTCGGTTAATGTTACTACCCCTGGTTCACATTAGTTCTTGGCATATCTTCTCCCACTCACCTTGCCCCTCTGCATGCATGATCCCCAAACTGTGGGTGACCCCATGGACACAAGGCCCTTTGCCCTTGGGTGTTTGGCCACCCCAAGACTCAACAGCCACACCATCCTCTCTGCTTGGCACCTCCTCCAGAGAGCCCTCCCTGACTCCCCTCTCCCCCCCGTCTGGACCCAAAACCTTCAGGCTGACAGTGTGCCCCAGGGAGGGGTCCTAAGACTAACTGCAGCTCTCATGTACTGCCCAGCTGCTCACCCTGCCCTGTCCCCGCCCTCAAAGACCCCGAACTCACCTTTTGTTACTGACTGGTGACAAGGAGTAGGGAGACACATCATTTCCGTCATCAGGACTCGAGCGCTTGGTACTGAGGGAATACTGGAGGGAGCGTGGACACATACCTACTGAGTGGACACTGTGGTCCCAGAGCTCAGGAACCTCAGACCCAAAGCTTGGGTGCCCTGAGCTCCTGGTGGTTGGGGGGAAGAGTGAGGGTGCTACTCGCCCTAACCAGGAAGACCTCTAACTAGGGGTGTCCTGGATTCCGGAAACTCAGAAAAGCAAACCAGGACCCCGCTAGGTGTGACCGCCATCATGCTCCTGCCCGCTCCCAGCCATCAGCCCCTCAGCAATCCTGAGGGACTAGAAGTCAGCTTCTTTCCAACACTACCAGGGGCCCCCATGACCCAGGATGGCTTAGACATGCTCTTTGGGGCGGCTCTGCTGAGGCCACTGTCCCTTCACCCTGCACCTGAGCACCTGCTCCAGAGTTACCTCTGTCTCAGCAGATGCCCAGGAGGGCCACAGGGCAAGCCTCGGGTTAGAGGGGCCTGGCCCTGCCTTCTCCCACCCTCTCTGGGGTTCAAGGCCCCCAGCAGGGCTGGTGTGTGTGTGTGGGGGGGAGGAGGAACCTAGGGAGGCTGAGACTGGTCTCCTGGAGGAGCCTTCACACAGCACAGGAGGCCAGGGATGAGGGCTGAGCCTGGATCAGTCATGGAGGAGAGGGACCTCTAGCCCCAGCAGGAAGCATCGGTCAGTGTGGGCACGGCGGGCAGGCTCACCGTGAACAGGCCCTTCTTCTCGGGCGTGGAAGGCTGCAGCCTGCGGTCCTCCGTCTGTGGGTCCTGCACCTTCTCAATGCCGGCCCCTAGCAGCTCATTCTTCAGCAGGGCTGAGTAGGCCAGGCCATCTGCAGGCACCAAACACAATGAGAGGCTGGGGTGGGACCAGGTAAGGGGGTGAAAGAAAGAGGGTGTCTGTGGCCCTGACTCCTGACCTTTGCCATTGTCCGAGGTGGCATCCTTGGCTTTCCGGTTCTGGCTGGGAGACTTCTCATTTTCCTGTGGGAGAGGGAAGGAGCAAGAGGAAGGAGGGGTGAGCCAGAATGGCGTGGCCCCGCCCCAGGCTTCTTGCCTGACCCTCCCACTGGGGGGTCCTCTGTCCTCACATTGATCCTGTGGAAATTGACACTCCAGTTGGCGCCTGCTCTCGAGGGGATGAAGCGGTCCCCATGCTTGCTGGGGGAGGACACGGGGGAGTTGGTAGGTGTCAAGGTCCGCCGCATCTCTGAGACCTAAAAGGATGGCAGGGGGGGCTGGGTGCCTCAGAGCCACAGCCTGACCCACCCACCCTGCCTGCTGCCTTTGGTCTCTAGCCACTGACCGAGGGGTTCAATCTTGGAAACCCAACGGGCAGAGGTAAAACATTTGGGTACATAACTGACATGCTGGACCTGCTGGCAGCTTTGTGAGGCAAAAAGAGGCCAAGGAGCAATAGAGCCCAAGACATTAGCACACTACAAAGTGGCTTTATATTTCTAAGCAGCCACAGGACCAGAAAGTTGAAAGTTTATTCCCTGAGCACTGAGAACCTGTTGCCCTGCCACCTTGATTTCCTGCACACGGGATGGATCTTCTCCCAGAGAACAACAACCCAACCACCCGAACCGAGATGTGAAGGTGGGCGCACAGCTTCCAGCCAACCCTCTGACCCCAACTTGATTATCTGGCGAACGTCCTTATCTATAAGGGATCTGCTGTGGGTTGAACTGTGTCCTCCAAAAGCATATGTTGAAGTCCTAGGCTCTGAAATGAATGCCTGGTATCCTTATTAGAGTCGGAGATACCCACACAGAAAAGAAGGGAACATGAAAACGAGGCAGAGACTGAAGTGATGGATCTAAAAGCCAAGGACTGCCGGCAAAACCAGAAGGACCTTCCCCAGACCCCTTAGCCCGGTCACCCCTGCCCCGTAGGCTCCTGGGTCCCAGTACCCCGACCCCCTCCCACATCAGCCTGGCCACCCCGGCCAGCTCTCCTGCACAGGCTGTGGGGCCAGGGCTGAACCCCAGCTTTGTGTTGCTGGGCCCTTCACTGGCTGGGAAGGTGGCTCACATTCCCTCACCCCCGTCGGTCCTGACTGCGGCCCAAGAGAAGAGCTGGTGCCCTCTGCAGCCAGGAGGCAGAGGCCCTGTAAAGAATAAGGGGCCTCCAGCAGGAGGAGGGGAGATGCACTGCAGCTCTGGTGGCTGTGCCGCCGTCATGGGGGGGTTCTGGGGGAGGATGTGTTTTCACCTGCACAGCACCTCCCTCTTTTCTGAGGGCAGAAGCCCTGTGGCCAACCACACCCCTCACCCCATCTCCCCACCAGCTCCACCGGGCCAGGCCAGCACTGGCAGGGTGACCACCGGCTACTCACACACGGCATTGTATTCTCGTTCTGGATGACAATCTGCCGAAGGAGGCGCCGCTCATAGTCCTGGTCCATGGTGAGGCAGGGCAGGTACCGCTGCCGGCCAAGTCAGGCCACCAAGTTCAGCCGGCCAAAGTCAGCCTGGGGCAGGAAGGGCAGGACAGCTCAGCACCAGTGGGCAGCAGCCCTCACCACCACCCGGTGACCACAGAACCCCTTTCAGGAATGCCCTACCATATGGCAGGTCCTCCCTCCCAGGAGCCCAGAGCTCAGGCGTGGCCATACCCCAGAGGCCTTGGAAGGCACAGGGAGATACAACCTGGACAAACAGGACTCCTCTCTGCTTCCTCTGCGGGACCTTCTGACAGGACCCTTCACTTTTGTCCTGGTTAGGGCAAGGCTGCCCCTATCCCTGACCCTCAAGGGCTTACCCCAAGTCCCCCGCTCCTCCAACTCAGACCTCCATCTCATTGCCTTACTTCAGACCCTCTGAGACCATGAGCCATCCAAGGAACCATTTCCCTGGCTCCTTGGCCCCTGCCCCCAAGAAGGAGGCATGGGGCTGGGCATGGGTTGGGGCTGTACTAGGGAGGGTCAGTACACTCCCCAGGAGTCTGCCAGAGGTGACTGGGCCCCAGGCCCTATGCAGGCACTTGAGCCCCAGGGCCAGGCAGACCAGGTTGTGACCCAGGAAATTGGCCTCCAGCTTCTTCCCAGTTCCACCCAACCTGGGAGGCCTCTCGGAGGAAGCGGAGTGAGAGGTCACCAGCAAAAGGAGGCTGGAGGACAATACTCCACAGAGGGGAGGGCAGATCTGAGGAAGAAAGGGCTCTGGGCGTTCCAGGATGGGGCAGAAGTGAGTGGCAGCCTCAGAAAGAAGGGCTGTTCTTTACGGCAGGCAGACAAACTGGGACCCAAGGACAAACCAGACCCACAGCCATACTCTGGCTGCTTCCAGAAGAAAACGTTTGCCAGTCCTGCCTCCCTTCAAGGCACTGCAGAGTATTGGGGGTAACGCAGGTTTCCAGGACAGAGCCTGACACAGACGGGGTTCAGCAGACTGTAGCTTCCTGCTGTGGGCCTGCCCTGGGCCCCGGAACCCTGGCAGCCACTGTCCCTCTACTCCTCTGGCCGGAGCCCCAAGGCCCACACTGAGATATGTAGGCAGGTCTGCCTCAGCTCTATTCTCAAATCCCCAATGGCCTCTCTGATGAATCCCTGGGCCCATCACAGAGACCACCCGCCAGGTGCTTGTCCCTCACATGTCGACACTGCACACACGGGAAGGCCTTCATGTGGCCCAGTCCCGAAGCCAGTTGCTTGGTCAAAACGCAGGACACAACCACTGGTTCCCACAGTGTGTTCCCGCCACCTTCCACATTAGCGAGCTTGCATGTTTTATCTCATGCTCCCCCCGCCCCCCCACAGCAGCATGAACTAGGTGCCCACACCCTCATGCAGATGAGGATGTGAAGACTGAGCGAGGGGCAGCAACACCCCCAGTGTGCCCATGGCCCTCCCTCCACACCCTGGGGCTCCCGTGAGCCTGTGCTAGCTTGGAGCCCCAAGCCCCACTGTCCCCACCTCAGTAGACCAGCTTTGATGAGAAAAGCAGGACCGCAGCACCTCAGCACCCCTCAATCTTGGGTAAACCTCTGGGAGCCGCCATCCCTTCTTGGCTACATCCTTCCTGCTCCCCCCACCTCCCCTGCTGTAACAGAGGTCCCCAGACACATTTTGGTCCATTGTAGCCACAGGACAGTCTCCTGAAGGGACTGATGATGGCTTCAGGCCTTCCTTACCTCTCTGGGGACTGGGGCCACATCCTCCACCTCCTCCGACTTCCTGCCAGCCTAGCCTGGCCTGCCTAGCTCACAGTCCACCCATTGGCTTGCCCCAGAATGTACCTGCGCCTCCCTTCCTCCTCCAGATTCTCCCCAAAGCCCAGGCCTTGCCCCACAACACCCCTCCCCACTCACATGTGCCCTCACCACATCTGAGCACTCCTGTGGCAGCACAGCTGTGCTTGGGACACAGAGAGGTCTGTGCCTGCCTGAGGGTCTGTCCCAGGTGGAGACTCCTGTTCAAAAGGACAGTTTCCCAAGGGTGGGCCCAAATCATCTCGACCACTGCACCAGGCTGCATGCAAACAGAACTGAGCTCCAGGCCCACCTTGACTGAGCATCCTGTGAGTGGGGTTGACAGAGGCTAGACACAAAAGGAGTAGCCATGGCTCCATTCTAGTAGTTCCAACAGTCAGTGGGCACTTTCCCAGATGTGGACCAGTTGGCTGTACCCACCACTTTGCAGACAAGAAAAAAAAAAAAAAAGCTCAGAGAGGCTGGCTAAGTTCCCCCACTGGCCCTGCCTGGGCCACCCACCAGTGAGCTCTCAGGAGATAAGGTGGATGGAGGCGATGTCTTGGTCCCTGTGCTTAGCAGTTGCCCCTCCCCATGGCTTCCAAACATACTGTTGCTGAAAGTGAACTATTCCAGACAAAGTCAGCAGCTCACTCTCCCCAGGAAAAAACCCTAGGGGCCTCATATTGGGGATGGGTCACGCTATGGGTGGAGTCATCTAAACCTCTTGGCCCAGATGAATTCACTTCCCCTGGAGACCACCTCCATTCACAGATCAATGGCACCACGTTGAGGCCGGCAGGGCTAGTCTGTTTCAGGACAGCAGGCCCCCAACAATAGCTTAGATGCACTTTGCACATCAGAAATTAAGCAGAGCCCAGAATGCTGCAGTCATCTCAGAGACAGAGTGAAAGACAGGCTTCCCAGGACGGGTTAAGAGGCGAAGTGCCATCCAGCTGGTGGTGTGCTGAATCTGAGTCCAGAAGGAATGTCCAGACTGGCACACCCTCCTGTCATCAGCAGATCAGTTGCCCCTGTCTGCCCGCTTACATTCTGGTATGGCCACTTACAGAAGCCCGTACAGTGGGCAGCAGCTCACCATTTAGGTGTGGCTCCTGAGGGCCAGAGAGGTTCCAGACTGCCCACATGTGTAGGGCCCTAGTCCCTAGACCCGTGGACATGTCACCTCACGTGGCAAAAGGAATTTTGCAGATAAAATTAAGTCAAGGCCCCTGAGATAGGGGATGATCCTAGACTCCCCAGAGGGCACAGTGTCAACATAGAGTCCTTATAAGAGAGAGACATCAGGGTCAGAGTGAATGATGAAAGAGGCTGTGCTGCTGGCTGTGAAGGTGGAGGAAGGGACCGAGAGCCCAGGATATGGTGCCTCTAGGAGCTGGAAAAGGCCAGAAATGATTTTCTGTTGGAGCCTCGCGAAGGACCAGCCATGCCCACACCTGAGTTTAGTCCCGTGTTGGACTTCTGATATCCAGAACTATGAGATAATTTTGTGGTTTTTTGGGTCTTTTTTTGTTTTTTAATTTTCATTTTTGCTAATCCTCCCTCGAGGATATTTTTCCATTGCTTTTTAGAGAGAGTGGAAGGGAAGGGGAGAGACACAAAGAGAGAAACTTCGATGTGAGACAGACACATCCAGTGGCTGCCTCCTGCACTAGTCCCAACCAGGGACGGGGACTGAGCCTGCAACCAAAGTACATGCCCTTGACAGGAATCAAACCTGGGACCCTTCAGTCCATGGGCCAACACTATTCACTGAGACAAACCAGCTAGGGCCATTTCTGTTGTTTTAAGCCACCAAGTTTGTGGTGACTTGTTACAGCAGCTGCAGGACACACACTAGGGCAGGGCAGAGAAGGCAGTGACCATGCTGCGGCCTTCTGTCATGGATCCTTCTGGGAGTGGCTGCTGAGAGGGTTCCTAAGATGCTTGTGCTCAACACAGTCCTTTTCTCTGCCCAGTCCCATGTGGCCCACTGTGGATAGCCAACCAATCCTTCTGTCTCCAACATCCCCTCTCTCCATAACCCCACTCCCCACCCCCCTGAGTTCCAAGATCCCTTAGTCTGCCGGAGAAGCAGTGGGTCTTCATTCTGCCAAGAGGGACATTTGCTGACTGCCCAGAGGCCTGAGGCAGGTACCAGGGTTAAGCAGGCAAGGAGACAGACATGGTCCTACCCTCCTGAGCTTCTTTTACTAGTATACCAGAAGCAGCAAACCAGAAACATGGAACTAGGTGAAGAACAATTTTGGGTGGTGGTACCTGGTACCAGGAAGCACATTTTAAATATGTATTTTTTAAATATATTTTATTGATTTTTTACAGAGAGGAAGGGAGAGAGATAGAGTCAGAAACATCGATGAGAGAGAAACATCGATCAGCCGCCTCCTGCACATCCCCCATTGGGGATGTGCCTGTAACCCAGGTACATGCCCTTGACCGGAATCGAACCTGGGACCTTTCAGTCCGCAGGCTGACGCTCTATCCACTGAGCCAAACCGGTTTCGGCAGGAAGCACATTTTAAAAGTGGCTCCAACATTCAGCTGTCAAAGTAAAGGCAAGTTGGAGGGAGTGGAGGGGGCACTGGATCCCGGCACCCAGCCTGGGATGTCTCTCCAAGACCAGGTACCCACGGAGGGACCCATGGGATGCCAGCACGGTGGAAGGGCTCCAGAACTAACTCGTCCCAGGCTCTGACCTGGTAAATGCAGGTTAACATCCCCAACGGGGTGAGCCTTCCTGCTGGCCAGCAGGGATGTCGCTCTTGTTTCTAAATTGACCTGCTACCTTCAGAAGCACCCCCGCCCCCCCCCCCCCCACACACACACATCAGGTTTTCTCAATGAGGAGGTGGAGGTAGACAGACAAGATGGGTACATGTGGGGAAGCATGGGACTTGGTTGGAAAGTCTAAGGATTCTCTGAAAGGTCAGAGGTCTCTGGGGGACCTTGCCAAAGGTGGCACACACTGCCTTGACTTTTCCAAACAAGTCTGAGCCCCCAGGTGTTTACTTAGACACGTCCTTGCTTAAAAGACACTACAGACACATGTGCCTCCTCAAGGATGCTTACCCTGCTGAAAGCATCTAATAGTTAATTTTAGTACAAGCTGTTATTACAATAAAAGCCTAAGGAAGCAGGCAATCAAGGCTGCTTTTGGCTCCTTATGCCAACCAGTCCCTTAGCCTCTCTTCCACAGAAGCATGTGTCAGAGTAATCACTCATCTGTCATTCAGGGTCTGTTGGTCAGTCCCAGCAGGCACAGACCAAGATCTCAAGAGAGTGATAACTAGCAGGTCCAATCAGGCACAAATGCACACCCAAACCACGTGACCTGGGAAATACAACACACAACCAGGCCTGCCCACCACACAACCAGGCCTGCCTACCAGCCCAGAGACCCTGCTCCAGCCTGACCTTGGAACTAAGGCCTGGAGCTCGGCCAGTGTGCAGACTGACTCATTCCAGAAAGCTGAAGGCCACCTCAGTCCAAGGACTGGGACCTCCGGGGACACCGAACTTCAGCTTGGGGACCCTCCTCCAAGACTGCTGCTTGCTGCACCACAGAGGAGCAAAGACTCCCAAGCTGTAAGAGAAAAGTCTGGTCAATTCATCACCAGAGAAATGAAAAGTGTCTGCAAGGCAAACACACCATGTTTTAAAAAGAGACAACTAGGGCCCTGACCGGTGTGGCTCAGTGGGTTGGGTGTCATCCCATGCACCAAAAGGTTTGCTGGTTCAAATCCTGTCCAGGGCACATGCCGGGGTTGCGAGCTCAACTCCCAGGATGGACTGCAGGAGGCAGCTGATGACGTTTCACTCTCACATTGATGTTTTTTCACTCGCTCTCCCTTTTATTCCTCTCTCTCTAAATATCAATTAAAAAAAGACAACTAGAAAAAAATCTCCTACCCTGAAGATAGACCAAAGTGGCATAGGACATGAATAACTGTTCCTGCAAAAATGTACTCGTCCTCACTCACAGTTGGAAAAGGCGGTTCCCACTTCCTCGCCCTGAGTGATTCTGAGATTAGGTGACACGCCCTTGCCACGGATACATAGGGATTGCTCGCCTGCACTGCTGGCAGCAGCTGAAACTAGTACGACTTCTAAGAAAGGCAGCTTGGAAGGCAGTTTGGCAACTGCTTGCAAAATCTAAAAAAGCACATCCTTTTTGATGCAGTGTTTCTACTTCTAAGAATTTGCCCTTAGCAACTCTGGGTGTGTGTGTGCAAAACCTCGTGTACAAAGCTGTTCTGTACAGACAGCTTAGGAGAGCAGAGCCCATGAGGAGTGACCCGAGCGCTACCTTAAGGGCAGGGCTTCTTCCCCACCAGGAGACACTGAAGTAAAAAGGGCAGGCCTGAAGGTCTTGGGGACCCGCTGCCTGTGAGAACAGCCTTGTGGGGATGAGCAATTTCTGGAAGGCTGGAGAACAAGCTTGTAGCAGAGGTTGCTCTTGGGGAATGGAACTAGAGCAGTGGTTCTCAACCTTCTGGCCCTTTAAATACAGTTCCTCATGTGACCCAACCATAAAATTATTTTCATTGCTACTTCATAACTGTGATGTGGCGACTGTTATGAATCGTCATGTAAATATCTGATATACAGGATGGTCTTAGGCGACCCCTGTGAAAGGGTCGTTCGACCGCCAAAGGGGTCGCGACCCACAGGTTGAGAACCGCTAGACTAGAGGCTGGGGGCCAGGAGAAAGGAAGCCTTGCTCCCCCTGGCTCATCATTTGGTGCTTCTTGCAATCAGTGAAAGGGAACATGTTAGCTATTCAAAGAAATAAGCCAGCTGGGAAGAGGTTGAACTACATAAGTCCAGGGCCCGACTGGAAGTCTCAGTGGTAGGAGCAGCACTGGCTGCACCAGAACATGTGCTGCCTTTGCTGTATGAATGTTAGAGAAAGTAATGAGTTCTCTGTTAACAAGTAGTCACTTAGCACAGACAATCTGTAAGGCCTTGTGATTGGGGAAGGCGGGGTGGTAAGGATGGGGCCAGTGGCAGTGCGAGAACTCTGGCCCTGGAGAGGTACCTGCCCTGCTGCCCTGAAGGGTGCCAACTGTAGGCTGGTGTCCCTGGCCTGGTGAGGTGGCCAAAGCCCTGGCTGCTTGGCTTCCTACTATTATTGTTCCCTCTGCAGGGTACTGTCATTAGGGTCTCACTCACCCACCAAGCCAGCCCTAAAGAGGAGGGTCTCCTTTTCCCTGGGTCCCCCAGAATGAAGAATCAGGAGGCCTACCTTCTGCCGCTGCCTCAGACAAGCCTCAACCTGCTCCTCTGGAAAAGGGGCACAACCCCAGTCATCTAAAAGGGCAGAAATGAGGTCCCCACATGGCTAGGGCTACATGTCAGGGATTCTTGACAACCCGGGGGGCTGTCTTCCCGGGAAATCCGAATGTGCATGCTTTCCAGTCAACAGGTAGCAATGGAGCAGGGCCCTTGTTTTCAACCACCTGCCCAGTGGCCTGCTGCACCCTCCTGAGGGGGCTGTCCCTGCCACTCCTGGCTACCCGAACCTCACCGTTCCTATAGGATACACATGGTTCCCACTCACCAGATACTCAGGGAAAACAGGTTGCTCTAGCCCAGGGGTGGGCAAACTTTTTGACTCGAGGGCCACAATGGGTTCTTAAACTGGACCGGAGGGCCGGAACAAAAGCATGGATGGAGTGTTTGTGTGAACTAATATAAATTCAAAGTAAACATCATTACATAAAAGGGTACGGTCTTTTTTTTTTTTAGTTTTATTCATTTCAAACAGGCCGGATCCAGCCCGCGGGCCATAGTTTGCCCACGGCTGCTCTAACCTGTTTAAACCAGCAGTTCTCACTGGAGTGACTGCCCCCAGGGGACACTGTGGTCTCATGACAGGGATGCTCCTCAACCCCCTCACAGTGCCCAGGATGGTCCCCACAGGGAATGACCCAGCCCATGTCATAAGTGCCCAGACACCTGGTATAGGGCCAGAGCATGGAGTGCTACCCGCTGAGTAAGACAATGGTGCTTGTGTGGGCTAGCCCTGGAGTTAGCAGGGCTAGAGGGGACTGAAGACAATTCTGTGCCAACACCTGCGAGTCCTTTTTCCAGCTGAAGTCAGTGATAGGCGGAGTCCCATGTGAGGAACAATAAGGGAGGCGAGCTTTAACTCTACCAAGTCACCCCCTGGCCTCCCCTCCTCACAAATGAGAAAATAAGGCGGAAGAGCCTGTCTGGGCATGACCAATCAATCATACAGCATGCAGCACGTCATGATCATCTTAGAGCAGTGATGGCGAACCTTTTGAGTTCGGCATGTCAGCATTTTGAAAAACCCTAACTTAACTCTGGTGCCGTGTCACATATAGAATTTTTTTGATATTTGCAACCATAGTAAAAAAAGACTAATATTTTCGATATTTATTTTATATATTTAAATGCCATTTAACAAAGAAAAATCAACCAAAAAAATGAGTTTGCGTGTCACCTCTGACACACGTGTCACAGGTTCGCCATCACTGTCTTAGCGGCTTCCTCAAGAAGGGACATGCCGTGTTGTAGGTACACAGGGCCTCCTGTACGGCCTGGATACAGGCTGGGCACATCCCATGAGTCCACAGCAGGCCCAAGGCCCCCAGGGTCAGAGCACTCTGCTTCCTGAAGCCGTTTCAAGGCCTTCAAGATCTTGCTTATCTCGAAAAACTGGTCCTCACTGTTTTTTATATTTTGTAAGGCTCTTTAAAGAGCCAAAAGAAGACATTTCTATGACACATCTTGCATGACTCAGTATTTTTTAAATATATTTTTATTTATTTCAGAGAGAAGGAGGGAGAGGGAGAGAGAAAAAGAAACATCAATGATGAGAGAGAATCATTGACTGGCTACCCCCTGCTCGTTCCCCACCAGGGATCGAACCCGCAACCTGGGCACGTGCCCTGATCGGGAATTGAACCATAATCCCCTGGTTCATGGGTTGACACTCAACCACTGAGCCACACCAGCCGGGCCATGACTCAGTGTTTTGAGGCTAACTGTGGTCTGGGTGTGCTACCTATGAGATGGGTTACACCATCGGCACTGCTGACCCTGGGATCCAGTCATTCTCTGTGGGGGGTCACCTGGGCACTATGGTGGATTGAATAGCATCCCCGTCCCCACCCCTCAATGCCAGAAACAACTGTGACAACCACAAATGCCCCAGCCATCGACAGTGTCCACTGAGGGCAGAATCACCCCCAGGTGAGGGTGGGGCGATCGTCCCTTGGAGAAGTTGCACCAGCCAATAGTGAGAGGTGTCAAGTGGCACCTGCTATGCACGAGGGATATGGAGAGTGAGGAAAGCCTCTAGCAGGAGCCTGTGATCACCTGCCTGGACATGTGCTATGCAGGCAGCAGGGTCCCAGATGAACGGACACTGCTCCTGGCCCCGAGAGGAGATCATCAGAACATGGTGGCAAACTCCACCTGCACCCCTCCATGAGCCAACACAGCTTAAAGCACTCGACAAGCTTTATTTAATTTTGTCCCCAGGGACGACCCATCTCTCCATTTCACAAACTAAGGAACTCAGGGCCCTGGCAGTTGGTGGGTGGTGGAGCTGGGACTGGAACTCCACCTGCCATAACCGCTCAGGTCACAATGTTCCCATGGGTGAGGGTCCCAGGCTCAGTATGGAGCGAGCCAGCAGTCTAAAGCTAAAAGGACTGCCCTGGATTACATCACACGTGAATCTCCACCAAGCACTTCCTGCAGGAATCATCCAATTAGGGGTCATAATGACAAATGAATGGGGGCTCCCTGGAAACTGTCATCTTGGGGCACAGACTTTCACAGGCCCTAAATCTCCAGAGAAAAGTGCACACAAAGGGAGGAACCAGGAGGTTGGGAGGTGACTCAAAGCGCCCCCAGATTACCTGTGGGCCTTGAACCAGCCCCTTCCTCTTAGAAAGGTGGGGGATCTTGCTAGGAACCCAGGGGCTGTCATCTTATTCCCAGCAATTCTCTAAGGGGTTGTTGGAGAAGTCCCATATGAGAAAGATCCAATCAGAAACAAGGAGTTGTCCAATTTTCTGCTCACGTTGGATCTGGGAGGCTAGGAGAGGAATCTCTGACCTTGTTCTATTGCCACAGGTCAGGCAAGCCTGTGTCCAGCCTAAGGCTCCCTCCCTTCCACTACAGCAAATCCAAATACTATACAGAGTCCGAGTGGAGCGAGCGAACTGAGTGGTTGTGTAGCTGCGTCTCGGGGAGACTGGTAGTGCTTGCAGCATGGCTGACCAACCAACTGAAGAAGCTTTTTCACTATTTGACAAGGATGGTGATGGAACTACTACTATAACAACAAAGGAATGGGGAGCTGTAATGAGGTCTCTTGGGCAGAATCCCACAGAAGCATAGTTACAAGACATGATAAATGCAGTGGATGCTGATGGTAATGGCACAATTGACTTCCTAGAATTTCTGACAATGATGGCAAGAAAAATGAAAGACACAGACAGGGAAGAAGAAATTCGAGAAGCATTCCACGTGTTTGATAAGGACGGCAATGGCTATATTAGTGCAGCAGAGCTTCGCCATGTGATGACAAACCTTGGAGAGAAGTTAACAGATGAAGAGGTTGATGAAATGATCAGGGAAGCAGATATTGATGGTGATGGTCAAGTAAACTATGAAGAGTTTGTACAAATGATGACAGTAAAGTGGAGACATTGTACAGAATGTGTTAAATTACTTGTACAAAATTGTTTCTTGGCCTTTCCTTTGTTTGTAACTTATCTGTAAAAGGTTCCCCCTACTGTCAAAAAAAATGCCTGTACAGTAATTAGGACTTCATTCCTCCATGTTTTCTTCCCTTATCCTACTGTTATTGTCCTGAAACCTTATTTTAGAAAACTGATCAAGTAACATGGTGCATGTGGCTTACTCTGGATATATTTGAGCCCTTCTGCACATCTAAACTTAGATGGAGTTGGTCAAATGAGGGAACACCTGGTTATGTGTTTTTAAGTAGTTTTCTTTAGGAACTGCCAGCATGTTGTTGAAGTGTGGAGTTGTAACTCTGTGTGGACTGTGGACAGTCAACAATATGTACTTAAAAGCTACACTATTGCAAAAAGGGTGTATTATCCAGGTACTCGGGCACTATTTTTTTGTTCTGCTGGTCCTGTAACAGAAACATTTTCTTTTATTGTTACTTGCTTTTTAAACGTTTAGTCACTTAAAGAAAATCTGCTTATGGCACAATTTGCCTCAAATCCACTCCAAGTTGTAGATTTGTTTTCCAATTAAAACAATTTTTACCTGCCCCCCCCTGCCCCCCCGCCCCAATACTATCCAGCTGTCAGCCAGTCATGCCGTGTGCAGTGGAGCAGGGAGGCTTTGCAGAGGGAAGACCTGGCTCTGAGTCCTGGTTCTGTCTCTTCATCTATGAAGTGGGGATAAGGGAAAACACTGCCTATGTTGCTTTGAAACTGGGCTCAACTTCTGTGAAGCAGCTAGCAGAGTGCCTGACCCAAAGGAGATGCTAGGAAGTGGTAGCTATTCCCATGGGCCTAGTGACAGGCCCACTACAGGTCCCAGCCATGCCTGCTTCCTGCTCCTCCATCACGCAGTACTCCGGGCTGTGTGGCATGGGAGGTGCCTTGGTGGCCACGGCTGCTGCCTCGATGACCTCTTGGTCACGGCTGCAGGCTGAGTGGCCAGGTAGTGGCCCCACCTCCTCCCACACAGTCAACGAAGGTGAAAAGGACCACCGTTCTTCAGAGTCAGTCCTCAGTTAAGGACATGGGAGGAACAGGGCTGCCTGGCAGGAGGGCTGGCTGTGGTTTTACAGATATGGACTCTGGACTAGAACCCAGCATCTGGCCTCACGACAGAAGCAGCAGAAACTGGGATGTTTGAGGGGAGCAGTCCCTCACTGCTAACAAAAGCAAAAGCATGCGGTAGGGAGACAACACACCTTTCCTGGACGGCTGTTGTGAATCCCAAAGCAAGTTATTCTGGGGACCTGTGGTGGGGGCCCCTGAGGGGCAAATTCCAGCATGCATGCAGTCACTCATTTATTTACTCCCACCTAGCATGTGCAGGTGGTACTGGAAGCTGATCAAGGAGCCAGAAAGTAGAGGCCTGAAGTCACTGTCCCCCAGGGCTCACAGAGCAGAGACTGATAATTCTGTCAACACCTCCTCTCTGGACCCATGGTGACACCGCTGGAAGCAGGGGCCATGCCCACCCCAGGTAAGAATTGCTGCTCTAAGCTCCGAAAATGATGCCCAAAGGGAGATGAGCCCCTACTCCCCCATCTAGCCTGGTGAAAGGTTCAGACCGAAAGGCCATTTGGGTCTGCTGCAGCCGGAAGGATGCAAACCCCACACAAAGGAAGAACATCAACTTGATTACCACACCCAAATGATTAATGATCATTTATGTGATTCTAACTGTGACTGATATCAGAGGGCCGATTCTCAAGACTGGATGGGGCCTTAGAGGGGATCAGATTAAGCCCCATGAGGTTCCCAAAGCCCTTCCACAACTCTGCATCTGCTTGCACACCTACAGGGACAGGGAGCTCACCCCCTAACAAGTAGCCTGAACATCAGTAAGTGCTTCCTCAGTCTGTCTTACTGCTGTTCTCAACCATGGGTCCAAGGTGGGGGTGGCAGAAGGAAAAAGCTATTATGCTTAGGGCAGGGTATTTCCTCTACCTCCCCCCAAACCCTTAGCACTGCTGACACCAGGGACAGGTCCTTCTCTGGGGAGCCATCCTGGGCACTGTGGGGAGTGGAGTAGCATCGTTGGCTCCCACCCACTCAATGCCAGAAGCATCCCGTTGTGATAACCACAGAGGTCTCCAGACGTTGCTCCCAGTGGAGACCCCCTGGTTTAGGGGAATCCTTAGGGAAATAGTTGCTTCCAAAGACCAGTGAGCTCCATAGACCAACACTAACCTTTCCCAGCTGCTCAGCCCTTCAGAAAGTGCAGAGACAAATACCCTCCATACAGCCATCTACTCCTTCCCCTGCTCCCACCATCCTTCTCCCCTCCACCCAGCTGGCCTCTCCTTGTTGTGCAAACACAGCCTAGTCCTTTCTGCAGTGGCTACATGCCCCACAGGGACCAGACCGCCCTGAGAGTCACAAAGCAATAGTTCCCGGATCCGATCTGGTCTGGGAAGAGCACGTACAAAAAGGCATGGGATCCAGAAAGAATGAACAGACTGGGGAGGCTGCATGCATGGAGGAAACAGGCAGGGAAACAGGCAGTGAACAGACTGGGGAGGCTGCATGCATGGAGTGCACTGGTAGCAGAAAAAGGGAAAGGTGGCAAGGCCAAGAGGGTAGTCTCCTGAGACTGTGTGGTAGCAGGGAGCTGGGAAAGGGATCAGAAGTCGAGAGTGGAATGATCAGATATGGGCTTACAGACCAGCAGAGTGTAGTGTGGAGGCAGGGACAGCAGTGGCGAGCAGGGGAACCAGGGAGCAGGTGCCTGCCTGTGCAGGTGAGAAAGTAGGCATCCTGAAAAGATGTGGGGCAGGGAGAGGAGAGGCCTCGTGTTGAAGCTGGCGTTGTAAGGGGAAGGGGGGTGGGGGGGAGTGGGTAGTTTGAGGTACGAGTGACCTCTTCTGGACACACTCAACCCAAGATGCATAGGAGAGATGGACAGAGACACTCAGGAGAGAACTGGCCGCTGGCTACGTGGGCCTGGAGCTCAGGAGTAAGCTTTGGGCACCAGCAGCAAATGAGGACAGGAAGCTAAGGGTGAAAAGCAGGCAGGTCATCAAGGAGCACGTGTAGAAGAGCAAAGAGGCATCTGAGTACAGATTAACAAGGGCCACCACACAAGAACCTGTTCCTGACTGTTCAGAGCAACGCAATTTATAATAGGCAAAAGGTGGAAACAGCTCGTGTCCACCAACTGTGATGGACAAGCAAAATGGGATACATCCATACTGGAGTATTATGTAGCCACGAAAAGGGACGAGCACTGAAAGCATGATGTTCAGTAAGAAGCCAGACACTAAAGGCCACATAGTGTGTGAGTCCATTTATGTGCAACGTCCAGAACAGGCAAATGCAGAGACAGAAAGCAGATTTGTGGCTGTCAGAGGCTGGGGGGGTGACTGTTGACGGGGAAGGGACTTCTTTTTGAGCTGATGAAAATGTTCTGGAACTAGATAGTGGTGATGGATACACACACCTGTGAGCATACTGAAAACCACGAATTGTACACTTTAAATGGGTAGATTGTATGGCATTCGAATTATATCTGAATAAAGCTGTTATCAACAAAAATTAATGAGTAAGATAATAAGGAGAGCCAGTGAAGGAGACAGAGGGACAGACAGAATGCATAGGAAGCCAGGAGAGTGGCTTCTACATTCCACTTACTTGGGGAGGGGCACCGTTTATCATGTGTACTGGGTGAATGGTTAAGTAAAGCAATGCTCAGTGTGCCCTGTCATTCCGTTCACAGGTGAGGAAACAGGCAGGGAAAAGTGGGCACTAGCCCAAAACACAAGGATGTGCGGCAGTCAGGGCACAAACGTCCTGGCAAGCGCGCACATCAGGGGGAGCTTTGGTCACGTACTGAGTCTCAGTGCTCAACGGATGTCTGTGCTTTGGAGGGAGGAGCTTCAGGGCTTGCCTGGCTCCTAGCTGCATGCACAAGCGGGGCCCGCAGTGGCCAAACTCGCAGGGAGGTTGAGTGGGCAGAGTGGAGACCACTGGGGCCGGTGATGGGACAGAAACCAGACCACCAGGAGCTCTCGGGGCAGAAAGGGGGCCTCCACACACTCCTTTCTGCTGGCTCCCTGCATCAACCCCCAGAACGGGCCTGGCCCTCAGCATCCACTCAAGCAGCGTGTTCCAGCTCCAGCCCCGCCAGGGCACAATGCAGGCTCTGGAAATAAAGTCCCTGCCCTCCCAGGGCTCACGGTCTGAACTTTAGCCCAGGATCTCCGCCCTCCGCGCTGCTGACAGAGGCGAGGTCGCTCACTGTGAGGGGCTGTCCTGGGTACTCTGGGTTTGGAACAGCATCCCTGGCCCCCACCCACTCACTGCCAGGAGCATCTCCAGTGTGACAAGCACAGACAGCCCCAGGTGAGAGCCTCTGCTCTGCAAGAGAAAAACTACAGGGGAACTGCCCGTACGGCTGGTTCCTACAAGACCAACTCCCTTGATCTCTCCACAAACTAGCCGTCCCTGAGAGAATTTTAGGTCCTCATCCCGCTCAGTGACACTGAGCAAAAGGTCCCCACAGGCAACCCCACTCTAGACCTCCCCAAACTCGGGAGTCCCAAGTGTACAAAAGCTGCCTGGCCAGAGGTCCCAATAAAGAGCACTGGTGGGCGATTTCTGCTGAAACAGAGGAGCCAGTGTGAAATCAATGCAAAGCCACTTCTGAAGCCTCTTTAGGTTTTCCTGTTTGCTTCCAGGTACTCCTCCCCCAGCCCCAATCCGCCACCGCCACCAGCACAGACACCTGAGACACTGCCCCCACCTCGGCAAACCACCTGTCCTTTTTGACCCAAGAGCTGTCCAAGGCCCAGAGCCCTGATTTTTGGAGGGAGTGGGCCCAAATCTTTAACAAAACCGTCTTGGAGCAATCCAACCTCACTTGCTACACAAAGATAGCGACCAGCACACCTGTTTCCACTCTCAGTTCAGAAGGGAACGCCAGTACACTATTGTCAAAACAGAAGGGGCCCCCAACATCAAAGGCCATGATGGTCCGCGAGAAATTCTGTTCAATACGCAGCCTAGGGGACAACGTACCACCCTGGGGACAGTCCCCAGAGGATCTCACCGCTCCCAGCATGCAAACCCTGCTCCCTCCTCCAGGGGAGACTACCCAGCCTCCTTCTTTTCAAGTCCCTCCCACCTGTCTCCACTCCAGGGGGTGGGGGGTATGTATGCTGTGGGTGGATGGTTTTTCTTTAAATGAATTGTCTTCATTTAAAGTGTGGTTAAAGGGGGGGAGGGGGGTTTAATGGGGGGGGGGGTGAAGACACATTTGTAATACCTTAACTAATAAAGAATTTAAAAAAAAAATAAAGTGTGGCTAAAAAAAAAGGTGAAGGGATTAAGACTACAAACTGCCAGTTATAAAAATAGTCACAGGGATGTAGCATACAGCATAGGAAATGTAGTTAATCATATTGTAATAACTGAGTGGTGCCAGATGGGTATCAGATTTGGCTAGTTCCTTACAGCACAGGTTAGGGCATGGGCCTGCTGTTGTGGGGATGAAGTGGGGGCCCTGGTTTTGGGGAGCAAAGCTACGCTTGCTATTTACAAAAGGATTGTGGGGGATAAGTGTGGGAGGGGAGGTCACGGGTTGCAGGTGGCTCAGAATGGGGAAGTCAACCAAGGTCGGTTTTGGCGGTGGGGAGGCTCTAATTTGGGGGGAGATCATAAGGTACAAAAATGTCTAATCGCTATGTTATACACCCGAAACTAGTATACTAATTGTATGTCAACTATAACTGAAAAAAACAAAACTATGTTAAGATGGAGGGGGTGGTAAAGGATGAGTACAGTCTCACCAGTGAGAGGAATGAGCACATCACCTGGTGGACTGGGGTAAGGGGATCGATCTAGTTCCCAGGCTGAGAGGCTCCCTGAACAAGGAGATGATTTTTGGGGGGCGGAGAGAACAGGGAAAAACAGATTTAGGCTGGACATCTGCACAGTGGTGGGTCTCAGGCTTAGGGTCTAGGTGACGCAGGACCAATGCAGGGGTGGGGGGCATCAGTTTTAGGAGAAAACAGCTCTGGCTGGGGAGGACATTCCACACTTGGAGGAGGGGTGTCTGGGGTGGTGGGGCTTGTGCTTGCAGGAAGAGACAGACCCATCCTGGATCTCAGAGCAGCTGGGCACAGACGGGCCACCTTAGATTTTGGTGGGGTCAGCCAAAATGGGAGAGCTTGATCCTGGGTAGCGGGGATTAGAAAGCAGAGGGGCTAGAAGCGAGGGTGGTGTTTATGCCTTCAAACTGCCTTGCCTAAGTGCTTCTGTGTCAGGAGCCGAGAGGGGTGCGGTGAATACAATGGGGCACCGGGATGGACAGGGTCTCCACACCTCAGCCTACTTGATTCAGAGTCCACAAAGCTCATTTTGAATGTTACTGGGATGGGCGCTGGTTCGAGCCTAGGTGAGTCACAGACAGCTATGGAAGGGCTGTTTAAATTTGGACAGGGCCTGAGCTGGGATGGCCCGAACTTGGGAGACCCGGGTTTGACAAGCCAGAGACGGATAGTACATATTAGGGCATGGACCCGCTGTTCTGGGGATGAGATGGGGGGTGTCCCTTGTTTTTGGTTTTGGGGGCAGAGCTCGGCCCCATGTTATAAAAGGGTTGCAGGGGAGAGGGGGCGGTGAGGTCGACGGCTGCAGGTAACCCGGGTTGGAGAGGTCACTCAGGGCTGGGTTTGGGGGCGAGGCCCGGATTTGGGAGTTAAGACGGTAGTGGGATGCTGAGGTCACCTGGGCCTAGCTCGGCTTGGGGGCGGTGTTCGGGGGTCCGGCTGCCTCCTGAAGCGCCCTAGCTTGGGTGTCGCAGCACGGCACGTCGACTCGGTTCTAGGGGGCTCTGGGTTGGTCCTCGCCGCCGCCAGGCCCGGCTCGGGGGTCGCGGCTCGGGTCCAGGGGGCGGGTCCCCAGATTCCGGCCACCTTACCTGGCTTGCTCCCGTCACCGGCTGGCTCCGAGGCCCCGCCTCTTCCGGCGCCGCGCCGCGCCGCACCGCCTCCGCTGCCCGCAGCCCCGCCGGGTCGGCTGCGGCCGCCACTGACGGGATTCCCGGCTCCGCGCTCCTTAATATGGCGGCGATCGCGGCTCCGCGGCCTCCCGCGCCCTTCTCAGCCGCGCGCGCTCCCGCGGCCGGCCACGCCCCCGCGCCGGCGCGGTGCGTGCTGCCGCCACGCCCCACCACGGCCCCGGAGCACGCCCACCGCACGGGGCTGCGCCTGCGCGCATTGGGCATCTCGGGAGGACGTGACGTAGCCTGAAATTCGAATCAATACAGGAAGCGCGGCGCCACGCGTTGCCAAGGGCAACCGTAGCTGGAAGAGGACCTGGGGCCTGGTGAAGGTGGGTCCCTGGAATACAGGGAAAAGGCTCTGCTTAGTAGGGGATGGTCGCAGTAACGGACGCCCCAGGGCAGACCCACCATAGGGTGGACAGAAGCCAGACCCACATAGCAATGAGGCAGTCACACCAGGTGATGGGACCCAATGACAGGTGTATGTGCGGGACATGCAAACCCCTCTACCTGCAGACATTCATTCATTCATTCAAAACTAATGCTCCTCCAGGCTCTCCAAGCAGGGAACAGAACAACAACAAAAAAATCTGCTAAAAAAATAAATAAAATCTCTGCTCCAAAAATGGAAAATGGGCAAAGGATCCCAACAGACAATTCTCTAAAGAAAATGAATGGCCCATAAGCACATGCTCACCATCATCAGTCATTAGGGAAATGCAAATCAACCGCAGTGCGATACCAATTAATGCATACCAGGATGGCAATGTTAAAAAACAAAAGAACCCTCTACCCCAGAATATAACAAGTGTGGCCAAAATGTGGAGCAACTGGAACCCTCATACATTGCTGGTGGGAATGGAAAATGCTGCAACGACTGTGGGAAACAGCCTGGTGTGGTTCCTCAAAAAGTTAAACAGCCCTAGCTGGTTTGGCTCAGTGAATAGAGCGTCGGCTTGCAGACTGAAGGGCCCTGGGTTTGATTCTGGCCAAGGGCACATGCCTGGGTTGTGGGCTCGATCCCCAGTAAGGGGTGTGCAGGAGGCAGCTGATCAATGATTCTCTCTCATCATTGATGTTTCTATTTCTCTCTCTCTCTCTCCCCCTTCCTCTCTGAAATCAATAAAAAAGTATTTTATTTTATTTTATTTTATTTTTTTTTAATATATTTTATTGATTTTTTACAGAGAGGAAGGGAGAGAGATAGACAGTTAGAAACATCGATGAGAGAGGAACATCGATCAGCTGCCTCCTGCACATCCCCCACTGGGGAAGTGCCCGCAACCCAGGTACATGCCCTTGACCGGAATCGAACCTGGGACCTTTCAGTCCGCAGGCCGACGCTCTATCCACTGAGCCAAACCGGTTTCGGCTAAAAAAGTATTTTAAAAAAAAAGAAATATATTTTTAAAAAAGTTAAACAGAGTGACCATATGACCCAGCAATTCCACTTCTAGGTATATAATCAAGAGAATCTATACTAATAAAAGGGCAATATGCTAATTAGACTGGGTCAACTGGCCATCTTCCAGACATCCTATTTCCTTCTGGACAAAGCCATGGTGGTGAGGGCCGAGGCAGAGGCAGTTAGGGGTGATCAGGCTAGCAGGGGAGGGCAGGTGGGGACAAGATCAGGCCAGCAGGGGAGGGAAGTTAGGGACTTAAGGCAGGCAGGCAGAGGCAGTTAGGGGCGATCAAGTAGAGAGGTTAGGGGCAATCAGGCAGGCAGGCAGGTGAGTGGTTAGGAGCCAGTGGTCCCAGATTGCAAAAGAGATGTCCGGCAGTCAGACATCACACAAGGGGTCCCCGATTGGAGAGGCTGCAGGCTGGGCTGAGGGATGCCCCACCACCCTGTGCACGAATTTCATGCACCAAGCCACTAGTTAAAGATACATGTTCACAGAAATATTTGTACATGAATGTTCATAGCAACATTATACATAACTAGAGGCCCAGTGCATGAAATTCATGCACGGGTAGGGTCCCTAGGCCTGGCTGGCGATCAGGGCCAATCGGGGCCTTCCAGCTGCTGGCCGGGGCCTTCCTTCGTTCTGTGCCACCGCCTGGTGGTCAGGACACGTCATAGCGAGCAATCGAACTCCCAGTCTCCTGGTCGAACTTCTGAGGGGACACTTTGCATATTAGCCTTTTATACATATAGGTAGCCAAAAACTGCAAACAACCCACCAACAAATGAATGGAATGAATAAACAGAATGTAGTATATCCATAATATGGCATAGTTTTTGACAATAAAAAGGAGTGAAGCACTGACATATGCTACAACATGGATGAGCATGTTAAAAACACGATGTTCAGTGAGAGAAGCCACATAAAAAAGGCCACATAGTGTGTGATGTCATGTATGTGAAACGTTGAAAACAGGCAAATCATGTTCTGGGACAGGAAGTGGATTTGTGGTTGTCAGGGGGAGTGGGATGGGGGGTGACTTTCAGGGACTTCCTTATTGGGGTGATGAAAGTGTTCTAAAATTGATGTAGTCATGGTTGCACAACTCTGAATATACTAAACCCCACTGAATTATACACTTTAAATGAGCGAATTTTACAGTATGTGAATTACATCTCAGTTGTAAAAAAATTCCTGTATGCCTGGAGCTGAATTGTGGAGAATAACAAAAACAAAGGAAAGTGGGACGTAAAGGTCTTAAATACAGTGATCAAGGAAGGTCTCACTGCAGTGATGACACTGGGACAAAGATTGGAAAGGAAAGAGCACACTGGTATACAACTTCTGTCCATTAGTATGAAATTATATAATGCAAAAACTTGCTTATTTGATTTCAGTGAACTCTGCCACCACTGTAGGATTTGGATCAGCACCATCCAGCGTCACTGGGGGAGCTACAAAAGCAAGGGGCTGTGCCTGGACAGTCCCCACAGGTGCTGGGCTATCCTGGGCCAGTGGCTTGGCCTTTCAAAATGCCTCCCCTATGGCAGGGAAGGAAATGGAGCTCCTAGGAGCCAGACCCCAAGGAGAAGGGAGGGGAGGAAGGGAGAAGGGATGCAGAGGAAAAGAAGCACATGAGGCAGTGAGAGTCTTGGGACATAAATACATGGCCTTTCTGACTGAGAAAAATAAAATAGAGCAGGCCATCCAATAGAAGCATAACATGAAGTACATAATTAATTTAAAAATTTCTAGTAGCCACATTTAAAAAGTACAAAGAAACCAGTGTCATTGATTTTTAAAAAAAAATATTTTTTTATCGATTTCAGAGAGGAAGAGAGAGGGAGAGAGAGATAGAAACATCAATAATGAGCGAGAATCATTGATCGGCTGCCTCCTGCACGCCCCACACTGGTGATCCAGCCCACACCCCGGGCATGTGCCCTGACTGGGAATTGAACCATGACCTCCTGGTTCCTAGGTCGACACTCAACCAATGAGCCACACCAGCTGGGCCAGTGTTACTAATTTTAATAATATATTTTATTAACTCCATATGTCAAAAGGTCTTTACTAGTACATTTAAACATGAAATCAAAATCAACAATTATCAATGAGATATTTTGTTACTTTCTCGTATTAGGTCTTAAAATCCAGTGTGTATTGTATATTTACAGCTTATCTCTATTTGGGTGCTAATTTTCACTGAACATGCTGATCTCTATGTTTTAGAAAATTTTACAGTGGAACAAGGAGATTCACAGACGCCAGGTGAATCTGCTTACAAGTTTTCCAATAACTGAATCGAATATCAGATGTTTCCATTGCCATTTAAATTACTTACAATTTTAGGCCCTGGCCGGGTAGCTCAGTTGGTTAGAGCAATATGCCAAGGTTGTGGGTTCCATCTCCAGTCAGGGCACCTACAAGAAGCAACCAGTGAATGCATAAGTAAGTGGAACAACAAATCAATGTCTCTCTCTCTCTCTCTTTCTCTCTGAGAATCAACAAATAAAATTAAAAACAAAAATTGTTAAAGTGAAAGATTCAGTTCCATAGTGGCCACATTTTCAGTGCTCTGTAGCCACCGCTAGTCAGTAGCTACCACATTGGATGCACAGATATAGAACGTGAATATCGTGGAGAATTCTTCTGGACAAAGAAGGTGCACGGCAGTGCGAGCATAGAGAAGGAGATCCATAAGTGGCCAATGGAGGAACGTCTTGACTATCTGCCCCTCCAGACTAGGCCTGATTTATCTCTTTCCTCCAGCCCAGCACCAGATTCAATAAGCGTGTCTCTAACATTTACTGCTCCGTACCCCAAACCCAGATGATCAACATTCCAACTAAAACATGACATGTAGAACTAAACAAAATGATTCCGATGGGCTACACCTTTAAAAAAAATTCTGATGGTGATGAAAAAGTGTCCAAGTCCTCGATACGTCTCCCTTTTGTTTCAGACAAACTAGTGCACACCACAGTAGCCAAAGAAAGTGAGTGCTTTTATGTGACTCAGAGTTCCCACTCTGACACTGGACGTGGTTGTTTTCAATGAAGACGGCATCTGACAGGGCTGGATCCTGTCTTTATTTAAAAATATGGATTTTTTGTATTAAACTTTAAGTTAATGAGGGAGGGAATCTACACTAATAAAAGAGAAAAATGGTAATTGACATACGACGATACCCTTTTCATTGGCTAATCAGGGCTATATGCAAATTAACTGCCAACTAAGATTGGCAGTTAACTGCCAACAAGATAGCGGTTAATTTGCATATGTAGGCACAATGCAGGGAGGCGAAAGGGAAAGCAGGAAGAAGCCCCCTGCCACTGACAGTGATCGGAAACCCAGGGGGGAGCTAAGAGCTGGGGGGCAGGGCAAAGGCGGCCCTGGGGCCACCTTTGCCCTGCCCCCCAGCCATGATTGGAGAATCAGGTGCCTTTTCCGCCCTGGCCAGTGATAGCAGGAAGTAGGGGTGGAGCCAGCGATGGGAGCTGGGCACGGTCGAAGCTGGCAGTCCCGGGGAGCTAGGCATCCCTTGCCTGGGCCTAAAGCGAAGCCCACAATCGTGGGGCCACTGCAGCTGCGGGTCCCCGCTGCCCGGGCCGGATGCCTAGGCCAGAGGCGTCAGGCCTGGGCAAGGGGCCGATCCTGCGATTGGAGGGTGATGGGGGTCAATGCCTGAGGGCTCCCAGTATGTGAGAGGGGGCAGGCTGGGCTGAGGGACACCCCCCCCCCCCCACACACCCAGTGCACGAATTTCGTGCACCGGGCCCCTAGTGTGTTATAAAAGACCAAAATGGGAGATCATTGTGCATTGGTTTCCTATTGCTGCTGTAACAACTGTCAATATAAATGTTAATTTTTAAAAAATATTTTTTATTGATTTTAGAGAGGAAGGAAGAGGGAGAGAGAGATAGAAACATCAGTGATGAGAGAGGATCGTTGATCAGCTGCCTCTTCACTCCCCCACTGGGGATCGAGCCCACAACCTGGGCATGCGCCTTGACCTGGAATGGAACTGTGACCTCCGGGTTCAGAAGTAGATGCTCAACCCCTGAGGCACGCCAGCCAGCCGGGCTCCATTGAGTTTTAGAGAGAGTGGAACGGAAGGAGAGAGGGAGGGAGGGAGGGAAGGAGGATAGAGGAGGAGGAGATGGAGGAGGAAGAGATGAAGGGAAGGAGAGAGAGAGAAAGAGAGATCTATATGAGAGAGACACATCAATTGGTTGCCTTCTGCATGTGCCCCAACCGGGGCCGGGGATTGAGCCTGTAAGCCAGGTATGTGCCCTTGACTGGGAATTGAACCCAAGACCTTTCAGTGTGTAGGCTCATGCTCTAACCACTAAGCAAGCATACCCACCAGGAAGATGTCAATTTAAAAAAGATAAAAATTGCATTAAAATATTGTTTATCTCATTGACTAAGTTTCTTGGGCAACTTTCAATTTTATGCTCATCTCCCACCCACACTATGTCCTCTCTCTGGTCCTGCTCATGGAGAATATTATTTGATTCTTATTCATTCCACCCCTTTTTTAGCGGAGGTTGACATTTTGACAAACTAGAAGTCCAGAAGGGTGACAGAGCCCTGTAAACATTCAATCAATGGTTCCTGGCTCTGCACTGGGTGCAGAGAGACAACAGGGGATCCGAGCCCAGAGGAAGTCTCTCACTCTGCCCAGGCTGGGGCAGGGGGCCAAGGTGAATGCCCACGCTGAGATCATAACTATAGGTGTGGTGGTTTCAACTGTGTCCCCCAAAATGCCATGTCCACATCCTGACCCCTGAGACCTGGAAATGAGACCTTATTTGGAAACTGGGTCTTTGCAGATGGAACCAAGTTAAGGTGAGATGATCATGGAGTAAGGTGAGCCCCCAACCCAGTGACTAGTGTCCTTATAGGAAAAGGGAGATGTGGACACACACAGGGGGACCATCACAGGAGACGAGGCAGAGGCTAGAGCGATGCATTAACAGCCAAGGACCAGCCATCACCAAAAGCTGGAGGAGACAGGAAGGACCTTCCTCTGGAGCCTTCAGAGGAAGTAGGGCCCTGCGGGCACCTCGAGTTTGGCCTCCTGGCCTCCACAGCCTTGCTCAAGTGCAGAGGGGCCTAGAACAGAGGGTGTGAGAAGCTGCAGGTTTCTGTCCTGCTATCAGGCTCTCACAGGTCCGCAGGCTCAAGGTTCCAAGTTCCCTGACAGACACAGACGGTGCTTTGGGCGTGGCTCCCATATCTGCTTCCTGCATCCCTGGGCCTATCTCCTTCCCCCAGAGCAGCACTCCTGACCCTGTAGCTTTCCAGTGTCAACATAGGTGTGAACATTAGCCTGAGCCACACAACATGACGACATGGTGCACTTGCCAGCCAGGCAAAATTGGCTGCAGAGTCAGTTATCTGGGGTCAACTTTGGAACGCACAGGAAGACAATAAAATAATAATCATCAGAATGGCAGCTTCATGAGGCCAGAGACAATGTTTCACTCTGTGTCCTCCAGGCCTGGGACAGTGCCTGCCACACAGTAGGTGCTCAATAAATATTTGTGACATGAATGACTGAATGTCTTAAACCTGTAGTGGGCACATCAAAGTGACTTTGTTCCTAAGAATGGCATATTTAATCCGTTATTCATTTTAAAAAATTGGTTGATTGATTTGAGAGAGACAGGAAATGAGAGAGACAGAGAGAAACATCAGTTCATTGTTTTACTTATTTATGAATGCAATGTGCCCTGACCGGGGATCGAACCCACAACCTTGGCGTATCTGGATGATGGTCTAACTGAGCAATCAAGCTCCCTGGCCAGGGCTAATAAAAAAAATTTTTTTTGTTAATCCTCACCTGAGGATATATTTTCTATTGTTTTTTTGAGAGTGGAAGGGAGAGAGGGAGGGAGAGAGAGACATTAATGTGAGGCACATTAACTGGTTGCCTTCTGCATGTGCCCCAACTGGGGCTGGGGATCAAACTTGCAACCCGGGTATGTGCCCTTGACCAGGAATCGAATCTGAGACCCTTCAGTGCACTGGCCAATGCTCTAACCATTTAGCAACACTGGCCAGGGCCAATCCATTTTTTTTTTTCTGAACAGGCTTTATTACACACACAGGGATGGGCTCAGTCCTCCTTGGCTGCTGCTTGCTTCATGGCTGCAAGGACATCCCTCACGCTCTTGGCAGGATGTGTGTCCCCACCCCCTTTTTTTTTTTTTTTAAATATTTTTATTGATTTCAAGAAGGAAGGGGCAGGGAGAGAGAGAAACATCAATGATAAGAGAGAATTATCAATCGGCGGCCTCCTGCATGCCCCTTACTAGGGGTAGAGCCTGCAACCCGGGCATGTGCCCTGACTGGGAAGCGAACCATGGCCTCCTGGTTGATAGGTAGACCTTAACCACTGAGCCATACCTGCTGGGCTCCACCCTTTTCTTTTCTTTTTTTTTTTTTTTTTTAATATATTTTATTGATTTTTTACAGAGAAGAAGGGAGAGGGATAGAAAGTCAGATCGATCAGCTGCCTCCTGCACGCCCCCCAGTGGGGACGTGCCTGCAACCAAGGTACATGCCCTGGACCGGAATCGAACCCGGGACCCTTGAGTCCGCAGGCCGACGCTCTATCCACTGAGCCAAACCGGTTCGGCCCCTTTTCTTTTTTAAAAATATATTTTTATTGATTTCAGAGAGGAAGGGAGAGGGAAAGAGAGATAGAAACATCAGTGATGAGAGAGAATCATCCATCAGCTGCCTCCTGCACGCCCCCTACTGGGGATTGAGCCGGCAACCCGGGCATGTGCCCTTGACTGGAATTGAACCCAGGACCCTTCAGGGCACAGGCCCACGTGACGCTCTATCCACTGAGCCAAACCAACTAGGGTCAAAAAATATTTTTATTGATTTCAGAGAGGAAGGAAGAGGGAGAGATAGAAACATCAATGATGAGAGAGAATCACTGATCGGCTGCCTCCTGCATGGCCCCTACTGGGGATGGAGCCCACAACCCGGGCACGTGCCTTGACTGAGAATTAAACCATGACCTCCTGGTTCATAGGTCAACGCTCAACCACTGAACAACACCAGCAAGGCTATTTTTTTTTTTAAATGTTTTAAAATTGATTTTTAAAGAGAGAGGAAGGGGGAGAAAGAGAGAAACATTGACGTGAGAGAGAAACGTTGATCAGCTGCCTCAAGCATGTCCCCTACCAGGGCTGGAGCCTACCACCCAGGCATGCGCCCTGACCGAAATGGAACTAGCAATCTTTTGGTGCATGGGATGATTCCCAACCAACTGAGCCACACTGGCCAGAGCTATTTAATCAGTCCCCCTATTGATGAATGATTCATTTATTCCTTCCTCAAATACTTACTCAGCACTGGCTATGTGCCAGGTATGTAACAGTTGCTGTGGTCCACTTAGTGATGTGCTGGAGCCGTGTGTACTGACTTCCCAAACTCGACATCAGGAATTAATGAGTGGACCACGGTGGGACTATTTCCACCAAAGGAACTGCCAACCACTACAAAACAGGGATCTATTATTTTCCAGCCAGACTGCATCAGATCAGACAAAAATCCCTGCTCTCATGGTAATTACATTCTAGTGGGGAAGACAGATAGTAACCAAAATAATTAGAAAGTCATATAGTAAAATATAGAGGCCATGGGGGAACATCAAGCAGGGAACGGGACAAAGGAATGCTGGGAATGAGGCTATGATTTGAATTAAAGCGTTCAGGGAAGGCGTCACTGAGGAGGTCACATTTGAGCCAAGGGGCAAACGTTTAGGCGAGGGAGGGAACAGAAGTATTTGGAGGGAAGACGGTTCAGGTGGAGTGAACAGCATGTGCAAAGGAAGCACAGCAGGAGGTTCCTGTGGCTGGGGCAGAGGGAGCAAGGGAGAAAGAAGGGGGAGGTGAGAGCAGAGAGTGGACAGGGGCAGGTAGTGCAGGGTCTTGTGGGCCTCTGAGGGGACTTAGGCTTATACCCCAAAGGAGGTGGGAGCCCTAGAGGGCTGTGGACAGAGCAGAGACGAGACCTCACTTGGGTGCTCACAGGCGCCCTGTTGTGGCTGCTTCGGAAGGTACAGACTGTAGGAGAAGAGGGTGGGGGTGGGGGTGGGGCAGGATCTAGGGTGGAGGGCACTTGCGCTGGTTCAGGCAAGTGATGATGGAGGACTGGACCTCATGGAGGCAGAGGCCGGGCTGTTAGGATTTTTGCTCACCCCATCCCCTTTTCTTTGCTATTTCAAATAATGTTGCAACAAGTGCTTCATTTTCATTTTTTAAATTTAAAAATTTTTGAATTTGTAACATTTTAATACAGTTCAGATCTGTGTGTCTGGTCCATTTCAGCTCCTTCACTACCAAACCTGGGGGCAGGGACTGCTTCAGTTTCTCTGCCTTCTCTTTGTGTAGACCAAGATAGACAGGTATCTGCTGCATCAGGCTTCAAACGTCACATTATCCTTATTTTTCTTGATCTTGGCAGCTCTGTCCTCCGTGCGCCTGGCTGGCTGTGAGCAGGTAGTCCTTGATTTCCTCAGTTTTGCCAGGCATGGCGAGGAGGCATGCGGAGAGCCTGCGGCTGGCACCTCGGATCACCCCACTATCTCTGTGTACCGTCCAAGAGGCACTCGGAGCAAGAAGAGCCTTTTTACTTTTTAAGAAACACTGCTGTAGTGCTCGACTTGTTAGCACATGTGCTAAAAATAAAAAGAACACTGCTCTCTTAAGTTCGTCAAAATGGATTTGTAGACTCAAAGGTTTTGCATTTAAAAGTTAAAACATTTCAAATGTTTAAGCTTGAGATGTTCAAACACTAAAAAAAGAAGTAGCCCTCCTTCCTCCCCCGCCAATTTTTCTAAAGGTTTATTATGAAAACTTTCAAATGCATAGGAAAGTTGAAAGAATTTTACAGTGAATTGTCATTTGCCCACAGTCCATTTTCTCCAATTGCCATTTTCTATATTTGCTCTATTATATATCTATCCATAAATATGTCAAATTTTTTAATGCATCTCAACAGAAAAATCACACTTATTAGGATGACTATCAAAAATTGGAAAATGACAAGTGTTGGTGAGAATGTGGACAAATTGGAACCTTTGTGCACTGTTGGTAGCTGCTGTGAAAGAGTTTGGCGGTTTCTCAAAAAGTTAAACATAGAGTTACCATATGACCCAATAGTTACACGCCTAGGTATTTGCATACCCATGTCCACCGAAGCATGATTCATAATAGCCAAAAGGCGGGAACAACCTGTGTCTATCCATAGATGAAGAGATAAACAAAATGTGCTCTATCCAGTACAATGGAATATTATTCAGCCTTGAAAAGGGAAGGGAATTCTGGCAAATGTTACCATGTGGATGAACCTTGTGGACATTGTGCTCAGTGAAATAAGCCAGACACAAAAGGACAAATATTGCATGATTCCACTTTATGAGATCCCTAGGGGTGTCAAATTCACAGAAACAAAAAAAATATAATAGAGGTTAATAGGTAATAGGGCCCGAGGCCACTGTGAATAATGCTGCTATGAACATGGGTATACAATTGTTAGGGTCCCTGCTTTCGTTTCTCTTGGGTGTAGACCTATGGTAACTCTATGTTAACTTTTTGAGGAACCACCATACTGGTTTGACACAGTCACTTAAAAACTCTTTTCTCCTTGTGTGAACAGCATCCTAGTGATAGCCTGTGGCAGCTTGGACCGATATGGGGTGATAAAGATGAGTGACTAGATTCAGACTCTATTTCAGAGGTAGAGTCAACAGGACTGTGGGTGGATGGGATGGGGAAGCTAATGGTGCTGTCTCCCCAGTACTCAAGTCAACATCCTTGTACTTGTACTTGACAGAATAAGACCCTTTCTCCTAAATTTCATATCCAATCCACCTGCAAATCCTGTTTGCTCCACCTTCAAAATTAATCCAGAATCCCAGTGTCTGTTTTTTTCACACACGAGCCTGAATGACCCTCTTCTAAAAAAAAACCCTCACCCGAGGATATGCTTGAGAGAGAGGAAGGGGGAGAGAGACATGGATCGTCTGCCTCTGTACACACCCCTTTTTTGGTGTAGGGAGGATACTCCAACTAACCAAGCCACCTTGCGAGGGCCTGAACGATGCTCCTAACACCTGAGTCAGGGTATGTGTATCCCAGATTATGACAAGACCAGTGGCTTCTCAAGGGTAAAGCCTGCAGGTTGCCTTGTTCGCAGCACCCAGGGGTTAAATGAAATCTTCTATCTATCCATACTAATAAAAGAGAAAAATGCAAATAGACCATACCATCACGACACACACCAGCCAATCCGGAGTATGCAAATTAACCCAACAAAGATGGTGGGCTAATTTGCATACACAGGCCCTGAGCGGCCGGGGGCGGGGCAGGATGCTTGTGTCATCACCATGGCTAAAACACAGGTGTTCCGCACTGCCCCAGCCGCTCCAGGCCTCTGGGCAGCGTGGGAAGGCAGAAAGGCAGCTCTGAGCTGGAACAAAGGCAGAAAGACGGCTCCAGGCTGGAGCGAAGGCGGTGCCGGCAGCCAGGGGAAGGAAGGCTCATTCTTGCACAAATCTTCATGCATCAGGCCTCTAGCCCTATCTAATAATAGACAAAGATGGTAATTGACCGTACCTTCGCTATGCCTCCCATCGGCCAATCAGCACAATATGCAAATTAGCCACCAACAAAGATGGTGGCTAATTTGCATACCGCAGGCAGGGCGGGACAGCACGAGCCACCATCTGGGCCCTGTGTGCCGCCTAAGCCCCGCCCCCAGCCGCGACCCCCGTGTGCCCCCTAAGTCCCACCCCCAGCCGCGACCCCTGTGTGCTGCCTAAGCCTCGCCGCCAGCCGGGACCCCATGGCGATCCGAGAGCAGGAAAGTGCCGCCCATAGGCAGCACCAGCAGGGCCTGTCCCCAGGTCGCCGTGGCGATCCAGCGATCGGTGAGCAGGAAAGTGCGGCCTGTAGGCAGCACCCAGCAAGGCCTGCTCCTGGGTCACCGTGGCAATCCTAGAGTAGGAAAGTGCGGCCACAGGCAGCACCTAGGAGGGCCTGCCCCCGGGTCTCCGCGGCGATCCGGCGAGCTGTGAGCAGGAAAGCATGGCCTGCAGGCAGCACCCCACCCTGGCCACAGCTCAAGGGAGAGTACAACACACAGTGGAGGCCAGGAGCCTGAGAGATCAACACAGAGGGGCGCCTGCTCCAAGCCTCCACGGTGTGGCTGGGGGCAGGCCCCCAGCAGACACACACACACACACACACACACACACACAGAGCCTGCTCTGAGCCTCCAATGTGGCTGGGGGCAGGCCCCCAGCAGACGCATACATACACACACACACACACACACACAGAGCCTGCTCTGAGCCTCCAATGTGGCTGGGGGCAGGCCCCCAGCAGACACACACACACACACACACACACACACACACACACACACACACAGTGCCTGCTCTGAGCCTCCAATGTGGCTGGGGGCAGGCCCCCAGCAGAGACACACACACACACACACACACACACACACACACACACACACAGTGCCTGCTCTGAGCCTCCAATGTGGCTGGGGGCAGGCCCCCAGCAGAGACACACACACACACACACACACACACACACACACACAGAGCCTGCTCTGAGCCTCCAATGTGGCTGGGGGCAGGCCCCCAGCAGACACATACATACACATACACATACACACACACACACACACACACACACACACACAACGCCTGCTCTGAGCCTCTGCTGCCAGACTGTGGCTGTCAGTAGGACATCACTGAGTGCTCCCGGACTGTGAGAAGGGCAGGCTGGGTTGAGGGAACCCCAACCCCCCCAGTGCATGAATTTCGTGCACCGAGCTTCTAGTACAGCTGTGGGCAAACTACGGCCTGTGGGCTGGATCCGGTCTGCGGGCCGGATCCGGCCCATTTGAAATGAATAAAACTAAAAAAAAAAAAAAAAGACCGTACCCTTTTATGTAATGATGTTTACTTTGAATTTATATTAGTTCACACAAACACTCCATCCATGCTTTTGTTCCGGCCCTCCGGTCCAGTTTAAGAACCCATTGTGGCCCTCGAGTCAAAAAGTTTGCCCACCCCTGTTCTAGTATATACATAAAAGCCTAAGCAACCCTTACCACCCATTCAGTGGCTGGGTCGCTGTGACAAGCACTGACCACCAGGGGGCAACACTAAGGGAGGAGCTGCCCCCTGGTGGTCAGTGCACCAACTTCCCGCGGCCAGCCAATCTCCCCCAGTCCCTCCCCACGGCCGGCCGCGTGATCGGGGGCCAGGCCGAGGGACCCCACCCATGCCCGAATTCGTGCAGCGGGCTTCTAGTCTTTTAATAAATCCTTCAGTTCTCAGTCTCGGCCACGCCCTAGAGAGCTTTGATCCCGCTTCCGGGACGCTGCGCATGCTCCGTCGCTAACCCCTCTTCCCCCTCCCCCAGCCCCAGCCCCGGCTGAATCGGCACAAACCATTTTCAGTTGTGTCTGGTGAGGAGGCTCCAGAGACTGTCTTCCGGGGACAGGGTGGCGTTGCGCTCCGCCTTCCCTGAGGAATACGCTTATGTGCTCCCTGGTGAGGAAGTGTGAGCCACGGCGCCGGTGCCCACTCGCGCCTCCGGGCGTCCTCTCCCGCGGAGCCTTGCGCGGCGCCCTCGCCTTTCCGGCGCGGCGGTGGTGCGGTCCGTCCGGTCACGTGGGCCACAAGATGGCGGCCCCCAGAGCAAGCTGCCAGCATTGCGGCCCGTGAGGCGGCCGCGGCGGCCTGCGGCGGTGAGGTCTGCGTTCCTGGAGCTCGTTCGGGCGATCGGCGGCGGGGAGCACGGTGCGGGGCCGACCTGGCGGGCGGGCGGGCGCGGGGAGGACGCGTCATGGGGCGGGGGTCCCGGCTCTGGGACTCACTGGCTGGCGGTGCGAGGCACCTCCTCCGGTGGAGGCCGGCGAGCTCTTCCACCTGGTTCTGGGGACCCTGTCTCCGAGGGTCCCTTCGCTGGGGACCCAGCGCGTGTTGGGGGTCCCATGTCAGGCGACTCCCTTCTCGGGGTCCTGGGGGAACCGGTTCGTGGGGGACCCGCGTAGACAGACCTGGAGGCATCGGGTCCCTAGGAGTCTTCCGAGCGAAGGGGTCCGGCGCGCAGCCCCGCGGCATTCCGCTGCGGCGACCCCTCCGGAGGGGGAAGCCGAGTTCCCGGAAGTCATTTTGCTGGGAATTGCTGGTACAGAGCGGTCTCGGAGGGAAGGGGTTTCGGAGATCCAGGTCTCCTCTCCCTCCATCCCTTTCCCGTTCACCTTGTCTGTGTCTGAGGCCTTCCCAGGGTGAGCGGATTCCCGCAGCCCCACGCCCACACCTGGTCCCCTGCCCACCGAGAAGCAAATGGGCCTCGGGGTGAGCCGCGGCCCCGGCGGTGGGTGTCCCCTCCCTGTCCCGGGCGCAGAGGCGGTGCGGGCCCCTGGAAGCAGCACCGGCCCCGGCGGCTGTGCCTGCAGCTGGAGGAGCGGCTGCTGATGGGATGCCGTGCGGGAGGGGAGGGGAGGGGAGGAAAGGGGAGGGGGGCGGCGCCCGCGCGGGGCTGGGCGCTGGGAGCGTAACTTCATGCGCTGCGACTGCGAGGTCCCGGCCCCTTCGGCCCTTTGGCAGGTGACGGCAGGTGCGTCCGTGTGTACGTGGCTTCGGTGCGGGCCTGGCAGGCAGTGGATGTGCAGTTCACCCGACAGATACTCGCCCGGGCCCGTCGGGAGTCACTCACTCCTGGCGGCTGTGGGTTCTGACTGTCCCTCACGCAGGAGTCACTCCCTCTGATGGTCACCTGCGCGCCAGCAGCTGCACCGCCCTCGCCCTCGTGGAGCCTGGTGGAACCTGCTCTGCTGCTGCTGGGAGCAGCGGCCGCGGGGGTCAGGGGGCTGCCGCCGCCGCTTGTCACGTTTATTACGAGGCCTCCGGGTCCTCCTGGTCTGGAGGAGGAGAGGGTTCCCCTCCTTCCAGCCTCAGCCGTGTCGTTTCATCGTATTTCATCCATTCAACACAGTGTCTGGCTTAGAGCTCAACCGCCTGGGTTTCTAACTTTTCACATTGCTTCTAAGCAAGCCTTTAACTAAACTCCCTGTGCTTGCTTCCTCTCCTGTAACATGGCAACCATCGCAGCCCCTGCCTCACCGGTTATGGTGGGGCTTGCATGCGCTCCTGACTGCAAAGGGCGTAGAAGAGAGTTTGGCGCATGCACATGCTCTGTGGATGTCAGCTGCTGTGACTGCCGGGGTGGTTCTCATTGAGGGCCCCCTGTGTGCTGGGGTGCAGCAGTGACTAGAGACGCAGAGTCTCCTCATCTAGCGAGGCGTCAGAAGGGCCACGGTCAGCTAAACCAGTAAACTCGCAGTACGGTAGCTACTAGTGGTAAGTGCTGCCAGGAAAGATAGAGCAGAACAAGGGGGAAGAAACGGGAGCAGCATGGGAGGTTGTGATCAGCGAGGCTTCTGAGGAGGTGACATTTGAGGCTCGGGAAGTGAGAGAGAGCGGGGCACTGCAGAAAGAGTTCCCGAGGGGCAGAACAGCTCGGGCAAAGGTCTTGGGGCAGGCGTTTGCCTGGTGTGTTGGAGGAACGCGAGGAGGCCTGTTTGGAATGCAGTGAATGAAGGGAAGGGAGGAAGTGAGGGTGGGAAGGGCACCTAGGGCCTTTGGGGACTCACAAGGAGCTTGGAGTAATAAGGCACCACAGGAGGATTTTGCAAGGGAGCCACAAGTTCGGTTTCTATGCGGAAAGGATTCGGTATCAGTCACCTGTGCTGTGTAACAAGTTACACAGTGTTTCTTACGACCTACCCTCATAAGTCACACTCATTTCTTCCATATCCTGTTGTTTACACAGGTCAGTCCTATTCACTGTGGGAGGAGGCCACACTGGGCACAGATACCAAGAGGTGGGGGTCATGGGGAGCTCTCTTGGGGACCAGCTACCAGTCTCTGGCTGCTGTGTGGAGAGCAGACCCGAGGATGTAATTGCTGATACGCAGGCCAAAGCCCCTGGGGAGGTCCACACAGTAAGCAGGTGGGGCCAGAGCCAGACTTTCACCGAGATATCCAGGCTGGACAGCAGGTCGGAAGCCACGTGGCCAGGTTCTAAACTAAATGAACAAGTCATTTGAGCAGGAGGGCGCCTCTAACCTGGCCTTTTGGTTTTCTGTGGTAAGGTTCTTGTGCCGAGAGGAGCCTCGGAAGGAAAAAGGCGTGCACCATGGTGACGGAGCAGGAGGTGGAGGCCATTGGGCAGACACTGGGTGACCCCCAGCAGCCCCTGCAGGCCCGCTTCCGGGCACTCTTCACACTTAGAGGGCTTGGCGGCCCCGACGCCATTGCCTGGATCAGCCGGGCCTTCAGGGATGACTCCGCCCTGCTCAAGCACGAGCTGGCCTACTGCTTGGGCCAGATGCAGGACCGCCGAGCCATTCCTGTGCTGGTGGATGTGCTGCGTGACACCCACCAGGAGCCCATGGTGCGCCACGAGGCAGGTGAGTGGTGAGGTGAGGTCAGGGCACCCTCTGCTTCTCACTCATACACGGTGCCAGCCAGGGCTCAGCACATCTCTGTAAAGGGCAGGAAGTAAGTGTTTTCAGTCCCACTGGCAGACAGGCTGTCCCACAACTCAATTCTGCTTTTGTAGCATAAAAACCACCATAAACCAGAGTCAACAGATGGGTGGGACCACATGGATGCTGAGATTTGAATTTCATATAATTTTCATGTGCCATGGAATATTATCCTTTTGATTAAAAAAGCTTTTTCTAGCCCTGGCTGGTATTCTCAGTGATTAGAGCACCATCCTGTGTACCAAAGGGTCATGGGTTCGGGCCAGGGCACATGCCCAGGTTGCAGTTTTGATCCCCAGTTGGGGCATGTGCATGAGGCAACTGATCTATAAAAGCCATTCTATGTGCATATAAAAACAGATGGTGGGCCGGAACCGGTTTGGCTCAGTGGATAGAGCGTCGGCCTGCGGACTGAAAGGTCCCAGGTTTGGTTCCGGTCAAGGGCATGTACCTGGGTTGTGGGCACATCCCCAGTGGGGGGGGTGCGGGAGGCGGCTGATGGATGTTTCTCTCTCATCGATGTTTCTAACTCTCTGTCCCTCTCCCTTCCTCTCTGTAAAAAATCAATAAAATATATTAAAAAACAAACAAACAGATGGTGCGCTGTGGATTGCCAGCCCCTTTTTCATCTATTCATGTCATTCACTGGACAGACGTTTTTGAGTGCCTGTTGTGAGCTTCCCCTGCGGTGCCTAGGTCCTTTCTACTAATCAACATGAACTCTCTCTGCCCGCTCTTCTTAGGGGAGGCTTTGGGTGCCATCGGGGACCCAGAAGTTCTGGACATCCTGAAGCAGTACTCCGCTGACCCTGTTGTCGAGGTAACTCGGCCGGGCCCTCCCTCGCCCTGCCCTCGCCTGGACCAGCCCCAGACCCGGGTCTGTTTGCAATGGTGACTGCTTGACTAGGAATTCTGGAGAGAGGTGCAGTCAGGATGGGTGCAGGCTGCTCCCAAACTGGGCACAACCGAACACTTCATTTCCATCCATACCCACCCTGCCCTGGGCCTTGAGTCACCGTGGAGCTGGCCTCACCTCTCTGGCACCTCCATTGTCCATCTCTCTCATGGCTACTCATCACCTCTAGGATAAAATTACAAGTCCTCACTGTGGCCCACACGCCCATAGTCTGTTCTGACCACTTGTATTCAGGTCACCTTTGTGGTTAGCTCCCCCTCAGTTCTCCCCTGACAGGTCTGGCGGGTCCTGCCTCGGGGCCTTTGCACTGGCTGCTTCCCCCTGACTACATCTCTCACTTGGTTCTGATGTCACCCCCACATTGAGCCGTTCCCTGGCCCTGTCTCCCTTATTACTCCCTAATTACCCCCAGAGAATAGGAAGGGGGCCCACAGGCCCACCACCATGTCCCCAGGGGCCGCCTGCCACCTTTCTCTGCAGGTGGCTGAGACGTGCCAGCTGGCCGTCTGTCGGCTGGAGTGGCTGCAGCAACACAGCGGGGAGCCAGCAGCAGCGGGGCCCTACCTCTCCGTGGACCCGGCCCCTCCGGCCAAGGAGCGGGATGTGGGGCGGCTGCGGGAAGCGCTGCTGGACGAAGCCCTGCCGCTGTTCGACCGATACCGAGCCATGTTCGCCCTCCGGGATGCCGGCGGCGAGGAGGCTGCCCTGGCGCTGGCTGAGGGTGAGGAGGGGCCCCGGGTGAGGCTTAGTGGCTGCATCTGTGACATGGAGCGACTTGTCCCGGGGACGCGCACCCTGGGCCTGGCCCCAGCACTTCCCCACAGGCTTTACACAAATTAACTCCTGCTCAGAGGTGGGTGGGCAATCGTAGAGGCAAGGAGACTTGCCTGAGGGCACGCACCCAGTCAGCAGAGTAGAGCCTCCGCAACCTGGCTCCAGCATCCTTAATGTCTTCCTGTCAGCACTTGTCTCTGCCCCTGGGTGCCCAGCCCATGTCCCCGCTTGTCCTCGCTAGTCCTCAGCTTCTCTGACGGCACCACACAGCCAGTGACTCCTCTGCCCCCTCCCGCAGGCCTTCACTGTGGCAGCGCCCTCTTCCGCCATGAGATCGGCTACGTGCTCGGCCAGCTGCAGCATGAGGCGGCTGTGCCCCAGCTGGCTGCGGCCCTGGCCCAGAGGACTGAGAGCGCCATGGTGCGACATGAGTGTGCGGAGGCCCTGGGAGCCATTGCCCGCCCCACCTGCCTGGCTGCCCTGCGGGCCCACGTGGCCGACCCCGAGCGCGTGGTGCGGGAGAGCTGCGAGGTGGCCCTGGACATGTACGAGTACGAGAGGGGGCCGGCCTTCCAGTATGCGGACGGGCTGGAGCAGGTGCGCTCGCCCTCCTCCTAGAGCTACTGCCCGCCTGGTCCGGGGCCTCTACCCTGAGGACTCAGCATATAAACTGAATTTGTGTGAATCGGATCTTGCTTCCCTGGCTCCCTGAACCTGCTCACTTGGCCGGATCTCAGCAGCTTTTGCATCTTGATTACCCCCAGGACGAGGCTGAGGTCTCTGCTGTCCCGACGGAGGGCCTAGCACAGGCTGCAGTGTACGGGCGGGATGTCAGCCTGGGAGCGAGGATCTGGGGGTGGGGGTGCAGGGGTGGGGCTGTGCTCTGGGGAGGTTGTGTGGCCCAGCTTCTCCAGGAATGAGGGGGTGCAGAGAAAGGCACTGTGGGGAATCTGTGCCCTGTGGGCCTGGGCAGGATCTGGGCCTCTAACTCCCCACCTGGGGCCCTGGGTGGGCTGGGCTAGGGACTTGGGACACGTGACAAACAGGCCCCAGGCACTGCTTACGTGGAATATTAAATTATTTTTGCCGAGCAGTCACTCTGTGTGTGTGTTGGGAGGCTGCGGGGCTTAACTTGGCTCCTCTCAAGGAGCAGCTAAGTGTGGGTGTGGGGTGGGGGGGTTTGGAGAGCTCAGCTCTGCCATCTGCCTGTGCTAGACGTGACCGACGCAGGCTGTGTCCCCACATCACCACCCACTCCCTGTCCAGTCAGCCCCCTCCAAGAGGGTCAGGAAACAGCCCTCCAGCCTGCCCCTCCCCAGGCCCTCATGGGGGGATGAGGAAGGGGTTTTGTGGTATGGCTAAGAGCTTGAGCTACGGACTGCCATCCCAGGTCCCTGCCCTCCCCCCGTCCCCCTTCTCCCTGGTGCAGCCTTCAGCAGCCCATTTACCACTCTATAATGAGCCTAACAACTAGTTTCATATTTACTGCTTTCTGTGGGTTAACAACCCTGATGCAGGTGGCGGGGATTCCACGAGGGCATGGGTGCCAGGAGGCGTGGTCCTTGGGCACAGCTATGACCCGTTTTTACAACAACCTCTTCTCTGCTCACAACTCTTCTGACACCAAGTGTGTGAGTTTCCACAGCAAGCAGTTCTCTGTTTCTCTGCAGACACCAGCTGGGCGTCCTGCAATTCAGTCCTGACACTAAGGTCCCGGAATGAGCACAGACACCACCACTTAAACGGGCTCCAGGCCCGTCCTGTGCTTCTGACCCACCAGGGTTCTCACCACCCCCTGCTCACATTTGAGGATTTGCTAGGAGAGCTCCCAGAACGCAGGAAGGCTTTACTTACCCATTTATTGCAAAGGACGGGCAGAGACAGGGCTAGGTCCAGAAGGGCCCCAGCACAGGAGCTTCTGTCCCCCGGAACCGGCACACCATCATCCCGGCACGTGGAAGCCCCTGAGCCCCTTCGTTCTGGGTTTTTGTGGAGAGCCCATCACTTCGGCACCTTGATGAAATCTCTGCTAGTTGATGCAGGCAGGGTCGGGGTGGGGTAAGGGTTTCCTCCCACCCGCGGTTGGTTTTCCCCTCCCAGCCCATCATCAGCCTAGCCCGGTATAGTGGGAGGGGTGAGTTAAAAAGCACAAGGGGCCCTAGCTGGTTTGGCTCAGTGGATAGAGTGTCAGCCTGCAGACTGAAGGGTCCCGGGTTCGATTCGGTCAGGGCACATGTCCGGGTTGTGGGCTCGGTCCCCAGTGGGGGGTGTGCAGGAGGCAGCCAATCAATGATTATCTCTCATCATTGATGTTTCTATCCCTCTCCCTTCCTCTCTGAAATCAATACAAATATATTTAGAAAAAAAAAAGCACAAAGGCTTGGCTGGTGTGGTTCAGAGGTTGAACATGGATCTGTGACCCAGGGGGTCACAGTTTGATTCCTGGTCAGGGCACTTGCCTGGGGTGCAGGCTCAATTCCCTCTAGGGGGCGTGCAGGAGACAGCTGATCAATGATTCTCTCATCATTGATGTTTCTATCTCTCTCCTTTCCTCTCCCTGAAACCAATACAAATATATATATTTTTTAAAAGCACGAAGGGCCGTAGCCCGTTTGGTTCAAAGGTTAAAGCGTTAGCCCATGGACTGAAGAGTCCCGATTTCTGTTCCGGTCAAGGGCATGTACCTCGGTTGCAGGCTTGATCCCTGGCCCTGGTATCAATGTGTCTCTCACATGTTTCTCTCTTTCCCTCCAATTTTTTTCATGTTTCTCCCTCTCTCCAAAGTCATTAAAAGAATGCAGCATTCATTTAAAACAAAACAAAACACAAAGGTGTCTCTCACTCTCATCACTCAGGAAGGGGCAGGGTCTTAGGAGCTTGGTGCCAGGAACCTGGACGAAGATAAGTATACGTTTCTTATTATCTCAGTGTCACAGGCCCCCCCTCTTCCTGGGACCCTGCATTTGCCCAGCTTCCCTCGCCCTCTCTCCCTCATTGCCCAGGGCTGGTTCCTGGGGGTGGGGGGGCAGGGGCGGCTCAACCCTCTGGGTGGCCTGGTCCACTGTAGGGGATCTAACCTCACCTGTGCTGAGCCCTGTCTCCAGCCGGGGCTCCCCTGACCTCCACACTCTAGGCCCAGCTGCCCCTCCACATCTCCACCTGATGAAGCACCTCAAACCCAGTGTGTCCTTACATTTCCTCTTACTGCCTCCCAAGTTGCTTCTCCCACCGGAAATGGAAACTCCATCATTCTCGGTGGTCAGCCTAAAAACATTCAGGTGTGACCAATTAAAAACCTATCCCAGCCCTAACCGGTTTGGCTCAGTGGAAGAGCACCGGCCTGCGGACTGAAGGGTCCCAGGTTCGATTCGGTCAGGGGCATGTACCTTGGTTGCAGTCACATCCCCAGTAGGGGGTGTGCAGGAGGCAGCTGATCGATGTTTCTCTCTCATCGCTGTTTCTAATTCTCTACCCCTCTCCCTTCCTCTCTGTAAAAAATCGATAAAATATATTTAAACAACAACCTCTCCCAGATCTGCACACTTCTCTCCTCTACCCAGGTCCAGCCTTATCATCTCGGACTTGGACCAGCGGTTCCCCTGGCCCTGGTCGGCACAGTCGCCAGAGGGCGCCGTTGAGCTCCTGAGTCAGGTTTCTCTGCCCACAGTCCTCCAAGGCTCCCCCCTCCCTGGGGATGGAGGGGGGAGAGCCCAAATCCCCTCTAAGGCCCACAAAGCCCTGCACAACCTGCTGGGTCCCCTCCCTGCTCTCACCTCCTCTCTCTCTCCTCCTTGCTCATCTGTTCCAGCCACACGGCCTCCTTACTCAGGCGACTTTGCTCAGGCCGTTCTCTCTGCCTGGAACACTTCCCCCCCCTGGTACTCCCATGGCTGGTTCCCTTACTCCTCTGTGTCTCAGCTCCAATGTCATCTCAGCATGGCCTTGGCTGCCCTATTTTAAACTTTAATCCCCTCCTAGCAGTACCAGCCCCTCCCCCTCCACTACCACTCTTCATTTTCTCACCCAATACATCATTTACTCTAAGGTTATGTTTTTCTCGGTCCATTTTCCCACTTTGAATGTCAGCACCATGAGGGCAGAGGTTTTTCCAGGAGAGGGACAGCCTGTGCAAAGGCCCTGAGGTAGAGGTGTGCGGGGTAGCAGCAGGTGTGGCTGGAGCTGAGCGAGGGAGGGGGCAGTGGGCAGAAGTGATTTGCGATGTGATTCATCCAGGCAGATGGTGGCCAGAGGGAAGCCCCAATCTTCTTACCCAAATCCCCTTAATACTTCCGCTGCACGGGTCACCCTGGGCCTCTCCTGCTCCAGGTGGCCACCATGCCGGGGCTGGTGGGTGAGGCAGGGGCCGAGAGCTGGAGCCAGGCCCCCCCACTGTATGAGGAATACCGCCCGCCCCCACTGGATGCCATCCGCCTGCCCAGGTATGTGCTGTACCTGCTGCTGGCTGCGCTCCTAGTGGTGGCTGTGGCCTATGCCATTGTCGGGCATCTCATCAAGGACCTCACCCACGACCTGGCCGGTGAGTCCCAACCCACCATGAGCCTGGCTTAGTCTAGTGCTGGGCCACTGGGGGGCGGGGTGTCTGAGGGCCTCCCCAAGTCAGGGCGGGGAGGAGGGTGGATGGGGACTTGGGGAGGCAGAGGGCCTCTATAGGTTGGGGGGGGCGGGGGGAGGGTGGGCAGGGCCTGGAATGCTCCTCACTAGCTCCTGCCACAGACTGGGCCTTTGGCCCAAAGCCAGACCAGGAGGACGCCCCCCGGGAGCTGCGCCCAAGCCTGGAGGGTGAGGATCTGGAGGAGCTAGACCTGCAGCTGGCCCTGGCCTGGCGGGGTGATGAGGACAATGGCGGGGGTGGTGAGGGGGCGCCTGCTGCAGCCCCCGCCCGGGCCCCCCACTGCCCCTCCATCGCCTTCAAGGAACCGCCCACCCGAAGCTCCTGGAGGCTGGACTGAGCTCGGGCCCAGGGCCCAGGTGCCACCCTCCTTGGCGCCGTACAGACTGGACCTGTGCTCCCGGAGCCCTTTCTCCACGGCTCTGCCCTGTCTTGCAGAGAACGTTCCCTTTCTTGGCTGCCAGGACACTGACTATTTCTACCCTCCTGCGCCCCCAGACTCCCAGAGTTTAACCCCACCCAGCCTCCAGCAAGCTGCAGGCCATCTGTACACCCAGAGTGCCAAGAAGATTTTAAAAATAATAACATTAGTAGCCAGCCCTTGCCTAGTGCTTAGTACATGCCTGCTATTGTGCTAAATGAGCCATTTCCATGTATTATCTCATTTAATCCTCTGAGTGAGACTTAGATGGGGAAATGGAGGCATACAGCCTAGAAATGACTTGTTTGGGGTTCTGCCCCCACTCACTCTTCTGAGCTCACCCACTTCCGAATACCACCCCCGCCCCCCGACTCCACACCTCATTCCCGGCTCCACTGCTCTGTTGCTGGATCTGTCTCTGGGGGTCCTGACTCCCCAATTAGCCTGCGAACTGGGGACAGCACCTGAGGCTTCCTTCCCTTCCAAGCTTTGCACAGGACAGACATACAGTAGGCGCTTCATATATGCCCGCTGGCGGGTCGAAGGGGGCCTGTTCGAGGGCTGGGTTGCCTGAGCAATGACACGCGAGTGGCCCATCCGCACGGTGGTTAGAGTCAGACCTCAGGAAAGTATGCAGTGAGCACTCCATAAGTGCATGTGCAATGATGCTGGCATTCTCCAGCCCCCAGCCTGCGGAGGTCTCACAAGCCTGAAGAAGGGCCAGCCCCCACCCCCTGGCCTCCCTCCCACGTGCCTGGGCTGTGGCTGTCCTGTGGCAGCTGGGGGGGGGCCCTCCTGCACTCCCGCAGGCCCCGTATCTAATCAACCCGGGGACCAAAGTTGAGAGCCTGAGTCAGCTGCCCAGGGTGCCCTGATCTCTGGCCACAGGGAGTGGCTGGGTTTGGTGGCGACTAGTGGCCCATCACTCATCCTTCCAGTTCAGCCCTCACCCTGTCAGTGACTGTGGGTCCCCAGGAGTCAGGGAAGCAGGATGAGGCAGAGCAAGCTGGTGGGGAGGGAGACCCAAGCTCTGGCCGTTCTGCACCTCCGCTGTGCTCCTGGCCGCCCTGCGCTTCTATAAATGGAGGTGTTCAGAGAAGGAAGCATGACACATAAAAGCGCTGAGCCTGGGCCGGGAAAAGGGCTAGGGCCACCCCGGCCTGGCCCGGTGGCGGGGAGCCTGGGGGACCTCGGCGTTGGCGGTCCTGGGCGGGCGCAGGGCGCAGGGGCCAGAGTCCCTGGGTTAATTGTTACACCAGGTCCAGAGTCTGCCCTCCTGGAGGGAGGGGGATGCCAACCAGGTAGGGCGAAGGGAGGGCCTGCCCCTGCCCCGGACCCACCTGCGCCTTATCAGGGGCTGGGCAGGGCCTCGCCCAGCCAAAGAGGACCGGGCTCGTCCGGACTGCACACTCCCGCTGCCGGCTCCTCCACGCCATGGAGGCCCTGAAGACCCTTCTGGTGATCAGCGCCCTGCTCCTCTTGCCCGCTGAAGCCCAGCAGGGTAGGGGGGCCCACCACGGGGGCGGTGGGTGGGGAGGGGTCGTGGGGACGAGCCCACCTCCCCAGGCTGGGTCCCTAGCACCTTTCCCTTCTCGGACACCCAGCCCCCATCTGACTAAGCAACCCGGACTGCCTTCTCCCCTTCACCTTTGGTGGGGCCCTACACTCCCCATCTCTGAGTCCCACCTCCCCCCACCTTCCAACAGCCACCGAGCATCGCCTGCAGCCGTGGCTGCAGGGCCTGGCTGCCGTTGTGGGGTTCCTGTTCATAGTGTTCGTCCTCTTGCTCGTCAACCGCATCTGGTGTACCAAAAGGAGGTGGGAGCATCTGTCCCCCCCCACCCCCCCACGCCCCCAGAGCCGCCTGTCCCTTCGCCCTTCACCACCCCTCCCCAAAGTGCTGGGCACCCCCTCCCACTTCTTACCCTCTCTGGTAAGAAGAGAAGGCCCCCATCTCTCCATTTCCCTGTTATTCCTTAGACTCCCATCCCACAGACCAGAATAGCCGTGCAACCCACCCCTCCGTGCTTCCTGGAGTTCATGAACCTCAACCCTGGGAAGACTGGGGTGAGGCTATCCCCACTTCCCATCCTTTACCCCCGTCTCCATCTCTCCTAAAGAGCTGAGGACGATGAATCCATGTTCATAGTGGAGACCAGGCCGTACCAGAGCACAGACCTGAGGTACTGCCTGTGTGAGTGTGTGTAGATGTGTGAGTGGGGGAGTCAGGGGGTCAGTGTGAGCCCCCTTCTGGGGGAAATGTGTGTGTACAAGTGACCTTTTTGCCCTTGAACACCTCAAGCACATTCCTGCCCCAGGGCCTTTGCACTGACTGTGCACTCTAATTGGGACCTCTTTCCCTATAGCATCTGGCTGGCTCCTCCTCAGTCGCTGCTCAGATGTTTTCTCCTCACAGCAGCCCATCCTGACCACCAGCTTTCCTGACACTGTGCCCCACAGCCATGGGGCCAGGACTAGGGGGCAAAGGCTTGGGGCAGGAGGGCAGGACCTGAGAGGTGCCATCCACCCACCCATCCACCCACCCATCCATCCTCCCACCTCCCACCTCCCACCTGGTCCTCCATGGGACAACTGAGCTTTAGTTTCTGCCTTTGTGAAGTGGAAATAACAAAGTTGCCTCATTAGGTTTTATTCTGAGGATTCAATGAAGACACTTTCTGTAAAACACTCATCACAAGGTCTGGCACAGGTAAATTTCCATTAAATAGGAGTGATGGTTTCTTATTGTGGTCTGGGGCCTTTGTGTCTCTATAGTAAAGAAGGCAAGAGAGAGGAGAAAAGGGCCAAGAAGGAAGGAGAGAGCAACTTGGGGCTGGAACTGGAGGAGTCCCAGGCGAAAGCCACGATCACCCCCATGTGAAGATTTCCTGCCCACCTCCTCCAGGCAGACCTCCAGAGATGCCTCTGTAACAGGTGACCTGGACCTGAAACGACCGAAATAACTACAGGAATACAGACCCCGAATGAAGAGGCTTGGGACCTGCCTCCCCCACCCCGCAAGAGGGCTCTTTGCCCTTTCCATGGTCTCTATGCACCTCCTTTCCGATTTGTCCTGTGTGGTGATTCTTACTGACGCGTGATGAAGAAATCCCCTACCTCCCACAACCTCATGGCTCCCCCGCTCCCACCCACTGTCTGGTTTCTTTTCCCTCTGCCTGATAGTTCTTGGTTAGAACCTCCCCCCTCAGGATCAATATGGGCCAAGACTGCCTCTTGGGAACCTGCATTAAATAATTGATCAGAGCCCAGCCAGTGTTGCTCAGTGGTTAACGTCGACCTATGAACCGAGAGGTTAGGGTTCAATTCCCAGTCAGGGCACATGCCCAGGTTGCAGGCTTGATCCCCAGTGGGGGATGTATAGGAGGCAGCCAATCAATGCTTCTCTCTCATCACTGATGTTTCTATCTCTTTCTCTTCGTTCTCCCTCCCTCTCCCTTCTCTGAAATTAAAAAAAAATACATTTTAAAAAAGAGAATTGATCAGAGCTGCCTAGCCAGTGTGGGTCTATGGATAGAGTGCTGCCAATATACCAAGAGGTAACATGCCCAAGTTGCAGATTCCATCCCCAGTGGGGGGTATGAGGTAGCCCATTGATGTTTCTCTCTCACATCACATTGATGTTTCTGTCTCTCTCTTCCTTTCTCGTCCCCTCTCTCTAAAACATATTTTAGCCCTAACTGGTTTGGCTCAGTGGATAGAGTGTCAGCCTGCAGACCGAAGGGTCCCGGGTTTGATTCTGGTCAAGGGCATGTGCCTTGGTTGCGGGCACATCCCCAGTGGGGAGTGTGCAGGAGGCAGCTGATAGATGTTTCTCTCTCATCAATGTTTCCAACTCTCTATCCCTCTCCCTTCCTCTCTGTAAAAAGTCAATCAAATATATTAAAAAAATATTTTAAAAAAAGAATTGATTTGCCCTGGCCCATTTGGCTCAGTGGATAGAGCATCGGCCTGTGGACTGAAGGGTCCTGGGTTTGATCCTGGTCAAGGGCACATACCTCAGCTGCAGGCTTGATCCCAGTCCCTGGTCTGGGTGCATGGGAGAGCAACCAATTGTGTCTCTTTCACATCGATGTTTCTCTCTCTCTGTCTCTCCCTCTCCCTTCCACTCTCTCTAAAAAATCCATGGAAAAATATCCTCAGGTGAAGATTAACAACAACAACAACAAATCGATCAGAGCCTTTCAGAAGGGCTTCTGTTGGGACCATTTCCCATGGGAGAGGCAGCTTTTGGTTTGGGGGCAATGCCCAGGCAGGTATGGAAGGAAGAGCAGGCTGCACAGATGACCTGGGCAGAGGAAATGCTTCCCCTGCAATCTTGATTTTGCTGCCCTGAGCCCGGGACTTTGAGACCCTAGGGCTGTCTCCTGGGAAAGTCCTGCTTCCTCCTCCCCCATGTCTGGGCCACTCTGTAACCGTTTCTGAGAAGTGGGTCTTGGAGGACAGCCTCAGGGCCCTGCGTTTTCTTGGGCTAGAAAAGCATTTTTCCTCCCAGTTTCCAGCCGCCCCCTTCTCCTCACTTTCTCTGGGCCCTGGACCTTGCCCTGGACGTTAGCCATTTCTGTCAAATCTTCTTAATGAGGATCTAGACACAGTACGGCATTTGGAGCGCCGTTCTGGGCCCATAGCTGGGGGTGGTAGGATTCCACCCGAAAGGCTTCTAAGACGCTTCCAGGATCCCCACCAGGTGGGCAGGAAAACCATGAAGAAACGAACGGAACAGACACCGTAACAGATGCTCCCACGGAACACCTGGCGTCTTTATTCTCTCAGTCTCCATCGGTACCTAATTAGCCCCATTTCCCAGGTGAAAATACTGAGGCTTAGAAAGAGGGGCAGGGCTCCCTGGCTGTTGTTGACAGAGCCATGATGGAAGTACAGGCTGCCCAAAATATGGGTGCTGGCAGGCTGTGGGTAAGGTGAAATTTGGAGGTTCAGGTGCTGGGGTGGTGGTGGTGGGGTTGGGGGTGGGGGTATCCTTTTCTTGCTGTGGTTCCCACCTGGGAGAACTGTGTCCCTCTGGGGTGCTGCCATCCACTCCCACAGTTTTGAGAGCCAGGAAGCCAGAGGGACCAGATTTGGGCTCATGTAGCTCCTACCTGGGTTCCAGCACTTCCTTCCTTTGCGAATTGGGCAAATGTCCTCCCCTGCCTGCGCCGGCGTCCCCTCTGGGCCATGGAAACCACAAGGGCGCAGGACGCAGTTCCTGGGAATTGTGAGGCTGGGACGGTGAGTGCTCATTAAACTGGGTTATCTGGGCCCCTCTCGTCTCCACAGCAATAGAAAAAGGAAGAGGAGACGGAGGGGGGGAGGAGAAGGAAGGAGTGGGCGACTAGGGAGGTGGGAGCTGAAGGGGAAAGAAGAGCCTCCAAACTGGGAGAACGGCGAACTCCTCCTCAGGAAGCCTCCACTCGCCTCCACCAGGCAGCGCCAGGGCTGCACCCTGTAAGCCAAGACCTGGTTCTGGGGCCAGCAAAATGGCTCCATCAGGGGGAAGTGTCCCTGAATGAAGAGGGCCCGGACCCACCCCAGTTCCCTCCTGGAGGGCTCTTTGCACGTTCCGAGGGTGCGACATACCCCCTCCCCAAGGTCGGTCTCCACCTGGTAATTTTTCTCACGCTCGGAGGGTACCCCTGGACAAAGAGCTCCCCACATCCCCGAGTCCCCCGCCAGCTCATCTCTCTACCCAGTCTGCATGGCAGGAATCTTTTTTACCCTCTGCTTGACTTCTGAATTCTGCTGCCCTTTGAATTTCATGAGAGAAGCCAGCTCTTCCTCCTGCCCTTCTACCTCCAAGACCTTTTGGGGTCCTGCTCCCACGAGTTCATAGGAACCCCTTGGCTCCCAGCCTCTCTCCTGGCCTCGGTTTGCCTCTCCGCTGCATGGGAGTGGTCCAAGCCCCCCTTTCCCCTGCAAAAGGGAAGGTGGGGGAGAAACTGCAAATGGTTCTGCCTGTCTTTGCAGGACCCAGGGCAGAGCCAGCCTCCCTCCTCCCGTAATCTTGCTTTTGCTATTCCTGAACATGAACTTTGAGCAGCTCGGCACGGGGACTGTTTCCCGGGAGATGAAGGCCCCTCCCCCACACGCTGTTTCAGGGCCCTGTCCTGGAAGCGGTGACACTCAGGAGCTGAGGTTTGGGGGTGCACAGCACCATCACCTCACTCTTCCTGTGCTGCACTGATGGTGCTGTGGGGCCCCAGGCAACTAACTTAACCTCTCTGTGCCTAAGTGTCCTGCCCTGTTAGAGGGGAGGAAAATAACGAGAACCACCATCCATTCCACTAGGATTAAATGAAACAATGTCTACAAAACTCCTGAGCACCGAGCCCAGAACCCAAAAGGTGGCTGATAAAGGCCAGCTTTTTGTTTTGCTGAAATGGTAACAATGGGAGCAGGGGAATGACACTTCCCTCTCAGGTCAGAGGGCGTGTTTTCTTATTTTGTTTTTAAAATCCTACCTGAGGATATGCTTTACAGATTTGAGAGAGAGAAAAGGAGGGAGGGAGGCAGAGAGGTGAGAGAGAAACATGGCCCTTGCGGTGCCCTGATCCCTCCACGCAGGTATGTGCTCTGACTTGTCATCAAACCAGCGACCTTTCGGACACGCTGACCCGCACCGGCCAGGGCCAGAGGGTGTGCTGACTGCAGCTCTGGGAATGTAGGAATCTTCGGCCTCCTGTCTCCTCTGTGCACAGTCCGGGGGTTCCCAGTGGCTGGGGTGCTGGGGAGGGAGGGGGAAGAGGGAGGGGCTGTCCGGACTCCTCTCTTTCTGCAGGTGGCAGAACCTCCCCACTAGGGGCCATCTGGAAATTTGGGGGGGAAATTTTTTAGGTTGTCACAAGTCTGCCTCCCTTTTATGGTATTTAGTGGGGACCCAGGATGGTGAGAAGCCTGCAGTGCTGGGATAGCCCCCCAAGCCAATAACTGCTCTATCCTAGGGCCAATGGTTAAAAACCACTGAGGCTTCCCTTGAGATGAAAGGCCAGAAGGAGGTCCCCAGCCAACCCCCTGAGACCCACAACCCAACTGAGCCCTCTCTAGCTGAGCTCCCACCCCAGATGAGTCCCCCCAAAAGCAGCTCCTGCAAACGCCCCCATTTCCACTGCGGGGAGGAGCTGGACTGGGGGGATGGGGATGGCGGTTTCTGAGTCCAGGTCCTCAGTCCGCCCACAAGGGGGTGCCAGACCCTCACTGCTGAGGGCAGGAGCAGCCCAGCATCCTAGGGCTGGAGAGGGGCGGGGCCATCAGGCACACAGGTGGGAAGGGCCTGGACTCGGCTCACCCCAACCCGCCATCAAAGCCGCTCTCTCCCCCGCAGCACTGCTGAAACTTGGGGTTGGGTTGTCCTCTGTGGGGGGCTGTCCTGGGCACCATGGGGTGCTGAGCCGAAGCCTGGCCTCCACCCTTTCCATGTCAGTAGCTTTCCCGCTATAACCACAGAGGTCCCCGGCACTCCGAAAGGTCCCCTGGGGACGTCTGATCTAAAGGTCTGAGTACACCCGCCGCTCACCCAAAGTGTTGGGGTCCCGCCGAAGCCGGTTTGGCTCAGTGGATAGAGCGTCGGTCTGCGGGCTGAAAGGTCCCAGGTTTGATTCCAGTCAAGGGCATGTACCTGGGTTGTGGGCACATCCCCAGTGGGGCTGTGCAGGAGGCAGCTGATCGATGTTTCTAACTCTCTATCTCTCTCCCTTCCTCTCTGTAAAAAATCAATAAAATATATTTAAAAAAATAAAAGTGTCGGGGTCCCTGTTTCCGGGTGCCACCTGCCCTGCCCCTCCAGCCTCCTCCCTTCACTTGGCATGGATCACAGAACAGTCCGCAGTGAACACAGAAAGGACCAAAGACAGCCGGAAAGAGTCGAAGCATAGCTTGTTTAATTTTTATACATTTTTTCTTTTTTTTTTGCCTTTTAATGAATATTTTATGGAACCCCCCCATTTTTCTTTCTTTCTTTTTTTTTTTTTTTGCATAGGGAAACAAACAAAATAATAACAGCCAGAATCACTTTCTGTAAATGGTACTTAGGCGCATCTGCAAAACCGAAATGACTGCGTAATATACAAGGTTATGATCGGAGTATGATGAGGGAGCAGGGTGGGTGAGCCAGGGGAGGGAGACGGCTGGGCTCCGGTCTGCCCAGATGCCCCCTTGTCCCCCATCCAGTCCCCACACTGGGGAGGAGGAGGCAGACCCAGCCAGAACCTCCCCACATTAGCTCGGGGTGTGTATGTGTTATCCGGTATGTGCGGCAAGCAGAAAGCAAGAAACAGAGTAAACTATCCTGGTAATATCAGTAAAATACAAAATGAGAAAAAAAAAACCCTCAAAAATATCTTGAAAGAAAAAGAAAGTGAACAGCAACACCACCAAAAATTTTAAGGATGGATGGATGGATGGATGGATGGATGGATGGATGGAAGGAAGGGAGGGGGGAGGGGAAGGAGGGAAGAAGGCAACTCAGGAAAATGGGTCTCTCTCCCGTCTCCCTGTCCCCCCCACGCTGTGTGCTCTGTCCCTTGCTTCACTCTGCTTGTCCTTCCCCCATGTGGGGTCCTGGGGAGTGGGAGGCCAGGAAACTGGGGGCAAGGGCCAGGACCCCTGGACTTGAAGGGGCTTTGGTTTGGGGGGGCCTGGCTGGGACCCAAGATAGGAAGATCAACAGAAGTGTTAATGCACCTTGGGAGTGGGCTTGGGGGTTCCCAACTGCAAGGGGCTGGGGAAGCTCCCGTCCCTTCCCAGAGGGTCCCCGTCTAGCCAGGAGGTGTGAATGGAGGGCTGCAGCTGGGGGGGTGGGGGTGGTGACTTCCTTTCCCTCCCGGAGCCCTTATTCCTGTTAGATCCTGACTCCCGTTTTCTGAGGACCCCCCCCCCCCCGCCCACCCCTGGAGCTGGGGAGAACTCCAAAGCCACGCCAGCAGACGTGTGAGGCACTGCTTGGGAAAACTCTGTTTTGGTATCACTGGCAACAAGTCCTGCTGGGATCGCTTTGGGTCTGTCTCCCTGCCTTGCTGGGGGCAGGGGTGGCGCGGGCGTCCAGGGCCACTCCAGACCCCACACTCTGAAATGTTCAGGGACGGGCGGAGGGGGAGGCCATGGCGGCTTGGAGGTGGGACTCTTAGAAAGTGTCCAAAGGTGCAGAAATGGGGGGACATGGGAGGATGTGGAAGAAGCTGGATTTGAGGGTGGCTCTCTGAACCCCTCCCCCAACACCCTCTAGAAAGAAAGTAAAAATAAATCAGGGTCTGAGAGAGAATCCAGGCCCAAATAAAAAGTAGCCACCGTATAATCTGTATGATAAGAAAAAATGCGTATATATCCCTACACTGGAGGTCGAAGTACCATCGGAGAAGCGGGTGGGGTGTGCTGCCCTCCCTCGGGGCGGAAGGCTGCTTCCGGCCCAGGGTCCTGCTCACTGGCTACTGTCCACTCAGGTCCGCCTGCCCCGGGCACACGCCGCCTCTGGGGACAGGGAGTGGGTCCTGGGGCTGCGGCCGGGTGCCTGCTGCTTGGGGAGCTGCAGCAGCCCCTCCAGTCTCCTCTGGGGTTCCTTTCGGGTCGGATTGTCTAGCTCGGGGTTGCGGACCTGGGCCCGGAGGACTCCTCTCCCGTTCCGGTCTGACAGGGCCGGGTCTTCCCACAGCTCCCTCTCCCCGGGTCTGGGGTGTCTGGTGCCAACCGTGAGGGGCGGGGCAGCCTCATCCATTTGGGAGGCTCCCTCCTCTTTTCCACCGCATGAGCTGGACCCAGGGTCAGGGTGGGGGGCTTCGCATGGGCGGGGGTGAGTGGTGGGTGGCGTGGGCTTGGGAGGGGATGGGGTTTGAGAAGATGTCAGTTTCATACATGTAAAAAAATACACACACAAAAAAACAACCCAACGAGGCCGCCATCCCCGCCCTGGACATAAACCCAGACTGCAGAGGTGGGTCAGGGTCTGGTTCTAACATTTCTGCCTTATTCTGCCTGCGATGAGGGGCCTGGGCACTTTGCCCAACGGGGACCCTGTATCTTTTCCAAGAAATGGGAACAAACGGCCCCAGGACAACGCACAGGCTGGGAAGGAATCGCCAACTGTACCGGCAACGGTGCCCACAGGGCACGCTCACACTCCTGGGGCAGGAAGGGGGCGCTGTGGGGTGCAGTCCACGGAGGGACAAAATGGCTCCAGCAAAGCCCTTGCAAAGGGGGTGGGGGTGGGAATAGAGACAGAAATCAGACACACGGACACGGACACACGCAGCCGCGGGCTCTCCGGCCAAGTGATGGCTCTCAGGGGCACGGCCATGTGTGGCCGTGGCCAGGGTTGGGCTCGCCCTGCTCCCGGGGGGTGGCTGCGGTGTCTTTTGGGAAGAAAAGGTGGGATGAGCTGATGGAAGCTGGGACCTTCCTGCAAAGTCCCACCCTGCTCTGGAGACGATTCTAAAGTCCAAGGGGCAGCAGGCACGTAAGTGGACAACGTCCCACTGGCGAGTCCCCAGAGGAGATGCCTGTGGGGGCCCCGCCCTGCGGTCCTCCCCGCTGGGACACCCCGCTCACTGCTACCATCTCACCTTCCACTGAGTTAGGGGAGAGGAAACTGGAACTTTAAAAAAAAGGAGGAAATGAGAAAATAAAAAGCAAGGAAAAGACAACAGCATGGCCAGCCACCCGGACAGAGGACTGTGATGGGGCGTCCCCCTGGCTGCCCCTGACCCATGGCCGCTCTAACGGGGCCTCTGATGGCTGGGCTAGACCTACAGGTACAGACAGACAGGTATTGCATATATCAAGTTTGTTTTTTGTTTTTTTTTTTGTTTGTTTCATACCAGATACCCTCCATAGTCACAGCTGGAAGACGTAGTACTGGGTGTTGGGGGGCAAGGAGAGGGCAGGAAGGAACTGACACCCAAGGCTGGTGTCCAGGAATGGGGGACAAGTGGGTCCTTTGGCAAGAAGGAGGGGGGCACACAGGGGAAGAGAGGGGGCCTCTTTGGGGGTGGGAGAGCAATTTGACCCTGAGCCAGAGGAACGGCAGCCTGCATGAGAGGTGGGGTGGGGAGTCTGGCTGTCGGCAGGGCGGCCTCCCCGTGGGGGTACAGCCTGGGTCATGCATGCGCGGCGTCTGGGGGGCTAGCCGGAGGCCCAAGAGCCAGGGCGCGCTCCTGAGGTCTGTCTGCTGCTGTGGCGGGGGCTTCAGAAACGACCCCTTGGAGCAGAGGGGTGGGGCTGGGGTTGGCAGAGCACCAGGGAGCACCCCCAATGCAGCAGGAGCCATGGAGACAGCCCAGGGCAGGTGGGGCGTGGGCAGGGGGGCGGGTCACGGGGCAGTTGCTCTGTGGACTGCTTTTTAGCATGTAATTTTTTTTTTTTAGTTCTTATTTTTGTTTTTTTACAAATAGAAATACATCCCTTTTCCATTTTTACTTTTTATTTCATGTCATTGTTTTGTCTTTTTCTTTTTAACTACACGAGCAGGGCATGCAGCTACCTTTGCGCTGATATTGTTTAAAGGTAATACTTATTTTCGGAAGGCAAGGCACATCATGTGGTAGAAAATTTCGTGCAAATTAGGAAACATGGACTTTTTTAAAGGTATTTTTTTTGTATCTTTTTTTTTTTTAAAGAGGAGGGGAGTAGTGGGGCTGGGGCTGGGAGACAGAGCCAGGTAGAATCTGCCATGCAGTGCCAGCTGCAGTGAGCTGACAGCAGGAGCCAGGCCACAGGAGTCCTCGACTAAGCACCATGCAAGTTAGGTCGCTGGGGGCTGCCAGGTGCCCCCTCCCCTACCACGCCTACCTGCACCCTAAGGTTCCCGGCTAAGCTTCCGGATACCCTAGCTGCGTGACCCACCCTCCTGCCCTCCCAACCAACGGCCCATGCTTCGGCCCCCGGCGGCCACCTGCAGGGCCCTGGGGACCCATGGATGGGCACAGGGGTCTTGAACCCCTCTGGACAATGGGAGGGGGAGTGGGAAAGGGTCTTGGATCTTTCTCTTTGTGATCAAGTGGGTTCGCCAAGCCCCTCGGGCTGGTTTGGGAGGAAAGTCCGGTTTCTGGAAGTGGCGGGAGGCTGGCCAGGCCCGGGGGTAGCGAGAGAAGGAGCTGAGGGCCAGGCTGGGAGCAGATGAGGCGGAGGCCCTGCTCAGGGCACCGGCTTTGGCCCAGGCCCGGGGCGGGTCATGGTGGGTAGATATTCCTCAGCGCCAGGCATGGAGGCTGGAGGCCGCCAGGGGGCTCAGGAGGAGGGGCCGGGAGGGGTCTGTGTTTGGGCCTGGTTACCCTACAACACCTAACACTCCCTCCTAGGCCCCCCACTCAAGATGGCAACCCTGGGGTGGGGGTGGGATGGGGCTGGGGAGCCGGGGTGGGGGGCACCCGGTGTCCCCAGCTTAGTGTTTTTGGAGCGGCTCAACGGAAAATGCTTAGCAGATGGAGGTCCCCTATGCAGCCGCAGGGGCCCAGAGGTGCGGGCACCCCCTCCGCCAGAACCCCCGCCCCGTCCAGGATTGCCGTCCTGCTGGGGGCCCTGCTGCAATGCACCTCCCCGGCTGTGCCCACTTTGGGGGGAGATAAAAGTGCAAACCGTAGCCCCCCTTTGGGCTGAGGCACCAGGGAGGGGGTGTCGCTCCAGGATGTAAGGCACTGGCAGAGGAGGCGTTGGGGGGTGCACACCAGCTTCCCCAGACCCTGCCCCCGCGCCCCAGCACAGCAGGATGCTTGGGGGGCACCCAGCTCTGTCCCTCAGGCCCACTGGGGGGCCCCCATCTTTCTGAGGGGAGCATAGCAATGAGGGGTCAGGGACTGAAGGTGGCCGGGTTGTGGGGGAGGGGGTGGGGATGCCCACGGCCACTCTCACGTCTCAGCTGGACAGAGGGGTGGGCGGTGGGAATCAGGCACTTAATCCACTCGCTCTCACCTCCCACCTCCTCTGGGTAAGCGGGAAGGGCCCTCCCCTCCCAGGGCTCAGTGGATGGAGTCGCCAGACGACCTCCTAACTTGAGGAGCTCTGGGTCTTCCCATTCCGCCCCCACAGCCCCTTCCTCGGAAAGTGCATTTCTTACAGTGTGTGCAACGTGGATCCCTCCCCTGGGGATGTGGAGCCGCCGGTGGGTGCGGTGGAGGGGGGGGGCCTTCTATGCCGCCGGGTGGGGCTGGGGGGCAATTGCATAGAGACTTCTCTTCCCAGACAGACAGGCGTGGTGCTGAAAGTCCCGAGCCAGCCCAGCACGTGCACGCTTTGGGGCAGGTAGAGATCCCGTGACGGCCCCAGGACGCTCCTGAGAACAAACCTGCCACATGTCCTTGACCCCTGGTGACGCCCAGGGTCTCCCACAACCTTCGTCTGCCCTTGTCGCTCCCCTGCCCACCCCGGCCTCCGTGGTGCCTGCCTTCCTGCTCGGAAACGTCACCACCGTCACCACCAGCGTGGGAAGCCTGGCCAACATCCTGGCGGCGGAGACGAAGGGGACGCGGGGGAGAGGTGGCCCTGCTGGGCGTCCTGCCCCGTGGGGCCTGGGCACGGGCCTCAGGCTGCGCTCACCTGGTCCAGGTGGAGGTGGAGGCGGGCACCTGCCCTTCCAGAGCAGCAGTGAGAGATGAGTAACTTAGAGAGACCCCCGGGCACTGTCATGTCCTCGTGCCCCTGCCGAGGGGTGGCAGGTCCAGCTGTGGCGTCCCAAGGGTCCGAAGCGTTGCCGTCTTTACCTTTTGTCTTCTTGCTTGGGTGGGTTTATTTTTATGATTTTTTTCCCATTTGTCGTTTTTTTTTTGGCTTTTTCTTTTTTTCCTCCTGTGTGTATGTGTCTGTGTGTTTTGTCTTTTCGGCTGGGCTGGGAGTCGGCAGGGTGTTCTTGCTTTGCTCTAACTTTCCACCGAAAACGTGGGCTGGGGGCCGGCTGTGCAGCCCACCCGGATGAAGGAGCAGGGCGTGGGAAGAAATCGTTCTTATCCCAGATACCAGGACTAGCCGGCCCCAGGGGGGACACAGCGGGAGAGAGAGAGAGAGAGAGAGAAAGCGAGGTCAGGCTCTGCCGCTGCCCACACCGCCCTCTGCCCCACCCCCGCCCTGTGACCTGTCTCCCCCAACCCAGGTCTGTCCTCACGTGCTGGGCGACCCTGGGCAAGCGACTCCACCCCTGAGCAGGGCTGCTGGATAACACAGCGCTCCCCGTGAAACCCGGATTCCCTATACATCTTCCAGTACAAGCACACACCATGAGCTTTTGGAATATACTCATGGGCCAAAAAGAAAAAAAGTTTTAGTCCTTCATTTATCCGGAATTCACATCTACCTGAGCGTCCTGTGGTTGTGCTTTGTAACTGGGCAACAGGACTCCGAACCTCACTGCCCTGAGTACAGAGGGGGGTGGTTTCACTTTCCCTCCAAGTCCATTTTCTGCTGTGCCACTCTGCCCAGGTACACATGTGCCACCCTGCCCAGGTACACATGTGCCACTCTGCCCAGGTACACATGTGCCACTCTGCCCAGGTACACATGTGCCACTCTGCCCAGGCACTGTGGCCAGGGCTGCTTCTTATTTTAAACAAACATTCTCCCACTTAATGATCCCCCGAAACCCGTGAAGGAGGGCCCACCCCATTACCCAGTGGAGAAAACTGGGGATCACAGAAGTCAAATAATTTGCCCGAGGTGACCAGCGTGGGACGCAGGAAGCGGGGTTTACACTCTGGCCTGAGATGCTCCGGTCCCTGATTTCCCTCTGCCCGGGACTGACCCGAGCCCGGGCCTCAGGGACTTTGGACTCCCATTTGCACCGTGGGAGACAGCGACCCCGGAAGGGAGGCCAGGCCTGCCCCGACAGCTCAGCGTCGGTCTCCGCAGGGAAGCTGCTGGGGATGCCTGCCCCGGACATGGAACCTGCCCCTGTGGGGTGGGCTTGGGGACCACCACCCCTTCCCTGAGGTCAGGGCAGGGCTGTCCCCGCCCCTGCTATAAATCAATTGTATCTCCTCCAACCAGGCCTTCAACCAGAGTGCCCTGCAGCGGCTGGGCCATCCCATCCAACGAGCACTGTGGCTCCCAACCCCCACCTCCAACCAAGTTCAAGTTCATCTTGGCCATTACCTCATGTCTGGTTTCCCTTGGCAACCAGACAGACTCTGGGCGTGGCCCTCTCCAGTGGTGGCCGGCCTCCCTTTGGCCCGGCCTCCTCCTTCCTCCCCTCCCAGGCCAGCTGCCCGGCTCTGGCCCCAGGAATAGGGCGGCACCCTCAACTCCACATCCTCTCCCTCCGCTGGGAGGAAGACTGAGGCAGTGCAGTGCCAGGGGTGAGGTCTGGGCTCTGGCATTTCCCTGGGCTGGTTAAGCCACCAAGTATGGCTTAGGGCATGTGGTGGCTTAACCCCCTCTGGTCCTCAGGACACTCATCTACTGAGGGCGTGTGATGGGCTCCTGAGCAGAAAGGCGGGGGGGGGGGGGGGGCTATTACACAGAGTCCCCGGAACCCCCTCGGGGGGTCAAAGTGATAGCTGACTCAGGACTGGGGGGATTGATGGCGAACGACAGGGAGGGCGGGAGGGCATGAAGAATTGACCGGGCGGAGATCAATGGACATTGTTCAGGAGGGGGCTCTGATGGGGGAGGGGATGGATACTGATCAGGGGGAGGGGCACAGATGGAGGGAGGGAATATTGATTAAGGGGAGGGGACACGGATGGGGAAGGAAATATTGAGGGGGAGGGGCACAGATGGGAGGAGGGGGTATTGATCAGGCAGACGGGCACTGATGGGGTGGAAGGTAGCAGATGGGAGGGGGCGCATGGGGAGGGAGCAAAGCCACTGCAGCCTGGGGGTGGGGGGCAGAGAAAAGCAAACCTGCCAGGAATCAGGAAGGCGGAGGCAGAAGTGCTGACTGGGCCAGAAACCAGAGGCCTCGAAGCGCAGGGGCTGAGAGCGGGGAGCGGGTCCTCATCCACAGCTTCCTCCCCCCACACCCCTCCCTTCTGAGAAGAAGGGGGGCTGACCCCCCCAGGGATTGGGGTGCCCTTTGTCCAGTGACCCAGGGTCTGGCCTGTGTCGTGTCGGCGGGACTCCCCACCCCCAGACCTGCCTTCCCTGTTCACCCAGACTGGGGGCCTGGCCTCCCCCATAACCCAGGCTCCCTGGGGAGTCTCTCATCAATCTGTCACCTCGCTTCCATGTCTCACTGCCCCCAACACCAGTCCCAGAAAATTCTTTCCAATTCCCAGACCTGGCTATGCCCCTCCCTCCCTCTAAACCCTTCCATGGCTCCCCAAGACCCCCAGCCAGAGCCCGTGTTCGTGGGTTTTCCACAGTCCAGCTATTTCTCCATCCCCTCTGGCCTTCGTCAGTGCCAGGCCCTGGCCTGGGCACCCGCAGCCTTCCCTGCCTGGCCAGCCTTCGCTCCCTCCTCAGAGCGTCACGAGCCCTGTCCCACTCTCTCCGGGCCCCCACCCTCCCCCTGACCCGAGGGGCTGGGAAAGGCGCCGCCTGTCTGCCTGCTTCAGTGCCCTCCCCTTTCGGGCTGTTCACGTGGGGCGGCCCCCTCCCCATGCAGAGTTGATAAGGGAAGAGGTGAGGTGGGGGGGGAGGTGAGGCAGGCAGGGCCCCTTCCCTGTTGTTTTTATTAACTTTGGTTCCTGAAGCCATCAGGACATTCCCAGCCTCCCGTGGGGAGTGGGGAGGGCTGCGTGAGGGTGGGGGCGGGAGCGGAACCGCCTGGCTCCGAGCACTGGAGGGGGAGGCATCCAGCTGCTGGCACTCGGAGAGGGTGGCGAGGTCACGGGGGCCTAAAACACAAAGCAGGGGGTCCTGGGGTCCCCGCAGCCGGCTGGGTGCCCCGACCCAGTGAGCCCTGTCTGGGTGATTAACACGTGGGCACGCGAGGGATGCGGGCGGTCTTGGCCTTTCGGTGCCCTTTTTGGATGAAACTGGTCCCCTAACGTTCTGGGACCTTCAAAGTCCCCCCAGGGGGTACCCAAGGTTAGAAGACAGAGGTTCAAAGTAAGTGAAGCAGGGCCGGGAGGGAGGGGCGGCCAGGTCATCCCCACACACTCGGTGCCCCTGGAGCTGCACCCAGGTCAGCCCTGGAGGGTCCCCAGGACACCAGCCTGTGGCGGGTGACTCCTTGGGTCTGGTCAGCGTGGCAGATTCTGATCTCAGCGGAATATGAGAGATGTAGCTATCTCCCACCTCCTCCCCACCCCTGTCTGAGGACCCTCCCATAGGAGCTGGAAGGCCTGAACATGGCCCCTGGGACCCTACAAATCTCCACGCTCTGTGGTTCTGGTGGTGCGGAGCCGTTGCGGAGCCTGGGTGGGTTTCTCTGTGCATCTGGGCCTCAGAGGGCCTGCAGGAGCTGGTGCTGTCCTCGGGCTATTTTACACTCTGCAACCCCCTCCCCAACACGCACCGGAAATCAGGGGCTTCGGTCCCGCCACCACCCTCAGACCTCGTCTGTCAACACACTCCCCGCCTGCACACAGCACAGACTCGAACCCTGACCGAGGGCTGGAGCCAGGACACATGGGTGGGGGGCTGAGGCCACCTCCCACTCCACCAGAAGCTGGGAACCTCTGTCCTCCACGGCTGTGTAGCCTCAGGCAACCTGCTCCTCCTCTCTGAGCCTCTGGCCTCGTGCTCAGCCCGTCTTCCTCCCAGCCCTGAGACACACTCAGCTGCAGTAATGCCAACGCTGCCTCTCCTGCACACCCAGGCTGGCCCCTCTGCCCTGGCCCACCCTCCCGCCACCAGCCGGCCTCTTGGCCCCTACCTGTGCCTGATAAATGCCCGCTGGATCCCTTGGTCCTAATCCCACAAAGGAACGGTTTGCAGGGGACGTGCCGGGCGTAGAGTAGGCTGCAGGGAGGAGAGAGACCGAGAGCCCGTTAGCAAAGGGGGCCGCACGGGAGCACCCAGAGAGGGTGGCCGCTGCCCAGGGTCACAGAGCACCCAGTGCCCTCCCTTGGCCGATCTGGGCACCCAGAAAAGCCCACAGCCACAGGCCCCTGGGGTCACTTGGGCGGAGTGTCTGCTAGGAGTGAAGGCGCAGGATGAAAGATGGATAATTCAGAAACCGCCCGTGAATTATTCAGGGTGTTCCACCGCCTGGTCCATCCTGTGACGGCAGCCTGCATCCCGCACAGGGCGCCATCAATTATTGAGGCTATTTTATTTATTAATTTTCCTCCTGGAGAGGCAGAGGGAAGGCTGGGTATGTACATCCACATATATATATCTGTATATTTGTATTTTAATTTCACCCATCATTTTGTGGGCGAGTGAATAATTCATGGCTGGGTGCTACTGTGGGTCGGGGCCTCAGGCAGGCTGGGACCAGGTGGGGAGGGTTTCTGTGTGGTCTTGGCCGGTGAAGTCAGTGGGAGGCCGTGAGGCTCCAGGGCTACCGGGGAAGCAGACTAAAGCTGCAGTTAGGAACCGGGTGACGGGAAGGAGAGGGAATCCGTGTTTACTCTGCATCTATTAAGTGTCTACTGTATGCCAGGCACCGGGCATGACCCATTTACCCCACAGTGGCCTCAAGGAAGCCAACATGATTATTTTCCCCATTTCACAGATGACACAGTAGGTGGTCGGTGATCACCATCACCGCATACTGACGCCACTCTGTGCTCGACGTTGCACTAAATACTCTCCCTGACCTATTTCACTGACTCGCTCCCCACCGCCCCACAAGTATGGTGACTGTCCCATTTTGCAGCTGAGAAAACTGAGGCTCAGAGAGGGGAGGACATTTGCCCAAGGTCACACAGGGAGTGAGTTGCAGAGGCAGGATTCAAACCCAGCGCCCTACACTGCATCTGGTGATCAGGCAAGACCCGTCTGTACCGGAAGCTGCCTGCGCCTTGGCAGGCAGTGATGCTGTGGGCAGGAGTGCTCATGCAGGAAGGGGACCAACAGGGCCAGATGGGACCGCTGGCCCTATGGCTCAGGCGGAGTGAGGAATCTCATTTGGGGAGCGAGGGAGACATCGAAAAGGGGGTGAGGGGCAGAATCAGGCCTCGGGGAGAAGCCTGGGGGTCGGAGGCCCCAGCGAGGCCCCTGGCGAAGCGTGGACAGCCCCCCTCGCCTGCTCTGGAGCCCAGGGAGGGTCTGGGCACACAGCCCCTGCTGGTGGGTAGACCCCAGGACGGAATCTGGGAGTGGCTTTCCAGCCTGGGGCAGCCCCAGATGAGGGGAGTGCATGGGGCCAGCGGGCCGTAATCGGGAGCCATATCCACAGAGTGCAGAGTTCTAGAAGGAGACCAACCCAGGGGCTTCGCAGCTCATCTGGGCCTCTGGGTCAGGCGGGCAGGCAGGCACCATCCCATGGATAGGTATGGCTCAGCCCAAGTCACTAGCAAGAATAGGGCCTGTTGGGGTCACTTCCCCCCAAACTTTGGAACTCTGGAATTTTTATGTGAAATGTCAGGATTTTAACACAAGAGATTCTCATTTTCCACAAAGGGCAGCTGTGGGCCATGTCTGGCCTTCAGGCCGCCAGTTGAAGATCTTCATCTACTGTCAGCGGCTGCTGGCATGGAGGAGGGCTCAGGGTCCAGAGTGGGCAAATGGGGGCCCCAGGCCACTTGGCCAATGGGAGCAGACAGCAGACTTGGCCCTGATGTCCCCTAAGGCTGCCCTGGCCCCGTGGGGGCCTGACCCTGCAGCTCCTCAGTGGGGACTCAGGGAACTCGCCAGTACCCACCAAGCTGGGCCTGAGCCCCCAGCGCCAGCAGTCGGGGAGGGGAGTTGGGGGGGGCCCCTTGGGGACGCCCGCCCTGCCTCAGGCACCGCTTCCCGAGCGCTTACAGGGCAAGGTCGGTGACGTGCTTCCTCCCTCGGAGGTGGGTTTGGTGGCAGGGGGAAGCGCCAGCCTCGGCAGCCCGGGGGGCAGGGGTGCCAGCATCTGAGCAGAAAGGCAGTGACTGGACATTTTGAGCTGACCACTTCCATTTAACTGGGGGGAACAGAGAGACAGGTGGTTAAGGCGGCGGCACCCCACCGCCTTGGGCTGCTGTTCCCGGTCCCGCTGGGGGACGAGGGTGGCATGGCGGGATGGGTTTGGTGGGTACCACGGGCCCTGCAGGCCTCCAGCAGCCTGGGCCTGCACTCCCCCGTCTCCTCCTTAAGCCACGTCATCCCCTCGCTTTCCTTCCGCCAGGTGCCGCCTTGCCCTAAACAACATGGTGGCCTCACGGTGCTCTGCTTTCCTCACCCACTGCCAGGACCTGGCCATGCATCACCTCGCCAGCGGTCCTAACATTCACAAAGCTCTGAACACCGAGAGCTTTCGTGGAAGTCAGGCCTGAGCTGCAGCCATAGGACCATGTCTGATTTCAAAGCGCTTCGCAAGATACACGCTGTCAATTCTAACATCCGAAAAGCCGAATCCTGAACCGGCCCAGCTCTAAGTGCTTCGGAAGAGAACCGTGGCCCTCCGCCACTCGGGAAACCACTTACAACAGAAGCTGCACGTTAGCAGGCCCCCTGAGACCTCGGCAGGAGCCTGCGCGGGAGGGGAGGTCTGTGCCCCCAAACTCACCGGTCCAGGTTGCTGGCTGGCAGGGTCACAGGCCAGTGAGACGAGATCTTTGAGCGGGTCCTGGGGGTTGAGGTGAGGTGGGTAGCGTATGGCTGTGTGAGGGAAGTAGGTGGAGGCCGCCTGGGGCAGGATGGAGGTGGTGGGGAAGTGCAGGGCCGAGGACGGGTGCGGGCTCCGGGCGATCCCTGCAGGGACGGAAAGGGGCGGTTACTGCGGGCTCTGCCCGGTCTGTCCTGCTCTCTGGGACCGCACTGTGGGTGGCACCTGCATCTCGGTGCCTTTGGTAACAGTGACAGCAGCCGGGCCCAGCAGGGCCTGCGATGGCCTGGCCTTGTCGTCATTCATACACCCAAACGTGCTGACTTCCACGGAAAACCCTCAAGGTGCTGGCGCCATCCCTGCTCTCAGGGGTTACGTCCCCTGCCCCGGCCACACAGCAAGCGGATGCTGACCCAGGGTTGGAGCCCAGGCCATCTGGCCCCACGGCCCACACCCTAACCCTGGGCTCAGCTAGCTCTTTCTGTAAAGGGCCGGGTGGTCGATACTTCCTGAGATTGAGATATAATTTGCATACTATACAAGGGTGGGCAGAAGGACGTCTGCATTCAACCACTTCAGGAGGCAGTGGGGCTAACCCACGCGGGCCACTGTGGGTCACTGAAATTCAGGTTTACTGATTTTCAGAGCTTTAAGCACGTGAGCATAACGAAGCCAGCGATTTGAGCGCTTACAAGGCTGTACCTAAGTGCACTGTGCCATTCTTTGGCGTTAACAGAGCTGCTGTAATAGCCATAACCTGCATGTCTTCCCATGTGGACAACTGGAAACCTGCTCTGCCCACCCCTGTACAATTCGCCTTTTAAAGTGTACACCATGCAACGGTTTTCACACACTCACAGAGCTATGCAACCAACACAACAATCTCTTAGAAAATGTTCATCATCCCCGAAAGCAGCCCCCCAGCCCCGGGCAAACACTTCCTGTGTCTGGACCTGCCCGTCCTGGACTTTCACCTAAGTGGAGTCGCACACTGTGTGGCCTTGTGTGTCCGGCTGCTCTCACTGAGCATCGTTTCCGAGGTCCAGCCATGTCGTAGCTTCAGCGCTTCACTCCTTTTCGTGGCTGGATCTGTGCTGTTTGCTTTTTTCGTTTCTAAACAATTTAGTCTGTTTTACTACATTCACTCTCTAATTCCAGAGCATCGCCCCGAAAAGAAGCCCTGTGTCCAGTCACGGTCACCCCCCTCCCCTTTTCTCTCCTGCCCCTGGCCAGATAGTCAGTATTTTTGGCTTTCTGGGCTATACGGTCTCTGTTGCAGCTACTCAACTCTGCCGTCCTAGCCAAGAGCCTCCACAGAATGGGTATGGTGGGGGGTCAATTAAACGTCGTTTATCAGAACAGGCTCTGAGGGCCATGGTTTGCCAGCTGCTGGCCTGAATCACTGTTGTGCTGATTTTCGCCTGCCTTCCTGTATGTATTTCTGCCCTTGTATGGAACCAATTCATTATCATCGCAACAGGGCAACAGGGGGCATTAGGGAGCTTATCACAATTTAACTCCCTCAGTCCTATGACAGCCCCGGTTGGGGTCGGTCGGGGGAGCCCTAACTGACAGGTGACATTGGGGGGCCTGGTGCAGCGTGCCCGGCTCAGCTGACACCCTGTGGTTGCCGGAGCCTGTCTCCCTCTGTTATTTGTGTGAAATTCCTGTCTGTGTGGCCCCGATCACCTGCGTGGCACTTGTGTGCCTGGCCACACGCCAGGTGTATCTGCCTCCTTCTGTGACCGCCCCACGCCATCGTGTCTATGGGTTATTCAAATGTGACATAAGGGAAGCGGGTTAAGGGGCAAACCACAGGCTGTGCCTCTTTCCCATGCAAAAGGGGAAACTGAGGCCCCAGGAGACAGTCCGGCCTGGGCGCTCTCTACCACGGCACCTCCGGGTTTCCTCGCCCAGCAGGGAGCTATAGCGACAGGACTCAGCCGGTGGGACTTCCCGGCCTGGAGGGGACTGACAAGCGTGCCCGGGGCGCCTCCCCACCGGGGGCATAGTGCTCACCACTGTGCACGGCTATGACAGGCCGGTGGTGCTGGGTGAAGCTGGAGAGGCGCGGTGAGTCCTGGGGAGACGGGCTGTTGAAGGGTGACTTGTCCATCTCTGTCTTCTTCACCGGGGATGAGATGCCTGTGTGGGGAGGGGCCAGAGGGTCACAGGGCTGCCGGCAGGGTGGCTCTGCTCCCAGGACCCCAGCCTCCCTGCTGGAGCCCCTGCCCCTTTCTCCCAGCAGCGTGTGGGCAAGGGGCCAGGGGTTGACTTTATAGATGGAGCGAACTGCGGCTCACGGTAGAGAAGGGAGCCGCCCGGGTTTATGGCCTCGATGCCACCACAGGCCCCGGACACCCCCACTGGCCCCGCCCCTTTTCTCACTCCAGAGACAGGCCTCCCAGGGCTGCCCAAGCCCGGGAGAAGATGGCAGGGTGAGCAGACGGGGGTGGGGGGGTGGGGGTGGGGGCCGGTGAGCCGAGAGGACCCGGACAAGCCCCTAAGCCATGGAGCTTGTGCCCCCTCCTCCTTACGGGGAAGGAAGACAACCCCTGCAAGGTCACCTCGAGGATGAAATGAGACATAAGGTGTGAAGGGCCTGGCGCACCCACCTGCTGGCATTACTTGCTAACTGTCGTCCCTCTGAAGATGAGGGCCTCACTACCTCCCCTGCCCTGGCCCTCGGGAACCCTGACAGCTCAGCCCCTTCAACCTCCTGTGAGCAAATGAACGAACGAATGAATGAGTGAATGAATGGTGTAAAAGGGGCACACGTCGAATCCACGGGGACCTGGCACAGAGCAAACACTGGCTCAGGAAGAAGCCGCCGTCACCATGACACAGAGGATGGGCCGCACCAGGGCCAGGCACACGTTAGCCCTGAAGAAGTGTGAGTGCGCCTTGCCTTCCTCCCTGCACCCCACCTCCGCCAGCCTCCAAATGTGAGAGCTAATGATGGTGGCAGGCCCCCCAAAATGCAGATCCGGCCCCATCCCTGGAATTGGGATCTCAAAGAAGTGGGGCCTGGAGATGGACATGTTTAGAAACTATTTTTAAAATTTATTTCAGGGTGAAATGTTCCCACTGGGACCCTGATGAGGTCTGACTTTCTTGCCACCCAGCACAAGGTCCCCTACTCCAGAAACACCTCCCCAGCACTGCGGCCATCAGGGCTGCGCTGGCCGCTGTGCGGTGCTGCCAGCATCCCTGGCCCCCACCCCCCCCGTGTGACAACCACGTGTGTCCCTAGCCAGGGCCCAGTGTCCCCTGTGGGCAGAGTCACCCCAGTTGGAACCCCTGCCCGCCTCCGAGGCATGCTGTCACTGCTGCTGGGGTCTCCTGCCCATGGCTGTGGGTGGGCATCTGCACACGTTCCCCAGCCCTGTCCCGCGCACACTGCTGCCCCCTCTCCCTGTGGCGTTTCCACACGGGCAGCTTCCTGTTCCCGCCAACAGCATAGCTTGGGGTGAACGGATAGGCGAGCCAAACCTGCTGCCCTCGCTGGCCCTGAGGACGCACCTCACTGTTTGAGGGGGCGAGTCCTGGCGTGTGGGTCGGCAAAGCCTTGGGAGCCAGGGCCCGGGCTTTCTCAGGGAACAGGAGGAGCGGTGGGGTGGGGGCTGTGGGCAGGGGAGGAGGCTGGCCCTGCAGGCTGTGCGTGTGTGTGTGCGTGCGTGCGTGCGTGTGTGCGTGTGTGTGCGTGTGTGTGTGTGTGCGCGCACACACACACAGGAGGAGGGAGGCAGGCTTTCTGCTGGTGCAGGGCTGTGGCAGAACCAGGTTAGGACTGTCAGATGCTCACTTAGGAGGATTTCCTAGAACAGCCTGTCCTGGATGGAAATAGCCTGGTGTGGACCCGCCCCCTGAGCTTCCTGAGATGGGGCCTTGGGGAGCCAGGGCAGGGCATGGGGGAGGGGGAGCCCGGCAGGTGCTCCTGGGCAGGCTCCAGCGGTCCCCCCACGCGTCTGTTCAGCATACAGGCCGGTAATGCCCCACTTGAGCCACTGTTATCAGCTAACACGTGCTCTGTGTCCTCCATCTAAGCCCCGCCTCTCCATGTAACCTGTAATATGCCACCGCCACCTGAGCAGCCATCGTCCTCTCGCACATACACCTACAGGCCCCGTCCGAGCATCCTGCGTGCCCCCGCTAAGGACACACGCACGCCGGTCTGTCCCTCCGAAGCACAGGCTCTTCGGGGAGCAGCAGGCCTGAATACCTGCCACCTGAGCATCCCTGTAGAGCAAGGCCGACCCCGCTGGAAGGCCAGCTCCTCCGTGGGTCCGTCTCGGCGACATAAGGGAAGCAGGTTGCGTGGCAAGCCGCAGGCTGTGGGGGGAGGGGGTCCCCTCTAGCTGACTGCTGGGTCTCCACCGCCCCAGAACACAGGGCGGTCAACAGGAAGGAGTGTGTGGCGAATGGAGTGCTTAGTTCCGCCGAGCCCAGCCGTCAGGGAGCGCTGACAACACAGTGAGGCCTCTCTGCCTTGGACGGCCCAGCGTCCTCTGGGGGCAGAGTCGCCCTGGGTGAGGACCCTTTGCGAGCTCTGGGGCAGAACCCTCGGAGCCTGCTCTCACATCACCCTCACAACTACCTCATGCTTACAGGAGTCACCCCCATTTCACAGATGTGATGACTGAGGCCTGATGGGAGAACTCACTTGCCCAAGACCACAGAGTTAACAAGTGGTGGAGCTGGGATTCAAATCCAACTCTGTCATTTCACAGGCCACGCTCCACCACCCAGGGAGCAGAGGAGAGCAGCGGGGCGGGGACGGGCTGCTCGCTTCGCCACTATAACAACCATGTATGTGAAGGGCCTATGTCCCCAGAAGGGCCAAAGCAGCAGCAAAAACAAAGCACCCTGGGAGCTGAGCACAAGGTGCCCGCTTTCTGCCCCACTTGGATGGGTAATCAGGGAAGGCCTCAGGAGGAGGTGGCCAGGAAGGGCAATGGCCTGGAGGCTGGCTCATGGGGCCTGAAGGATGTGGCTGCAGGGGTCTTGTCTGGGTGGGGCTGGTGTGATCACCCCAGACCTCTAACCCTCCCAAGCAACAGAGTATGGCTGCTGGGGGTGAGGGGTTAGCTGAGCACTGCCCTTGCAGCCACAACCGAAGGGAGAAAGTACTCCAAGCAGCTTAATCCCCTTAATGAGCAGCTAATTGAGGGCTGTCTAGACAGGAAGCTGGAGGAAGTCAGGAGGAGAAAACGGAAGATGATGGGGGGAGGGAGACGTATGACTCTATCTCCCATACTAGCTGTGAGCACCTGCAGGGCAGGCACAGGCGTACAGTAGGGGTTTCTACTGAGGCTCCCACAGGAGGGAGTGAGTTTGCCATCACTGGAGGCAACCAATGAACGCTAGAGGGAGACACACACCCTGTGACATTCCCTTCCAGCTCCCTCATTCCCCATCACACACCAGAAGCTGGTCTAGATTTTCACCTCGGTCCCCTTCTCAGGGCAGGAAGGTCGGACTAAGCCACAGTGACTAGCTCTAACATATCCTTCCTTTTAAAACTTTTTCTGTTTTCAGCTTCCGGAACTGAAAGCTAGGTTCTTTCCAACCTTGCTCTTTTCCTCATCAACAGACTTAAGGCTATAATGGTACCACCTCTCAGGGCGGCTGCGGCTCTATCACAGAGGCTGTCTTTCAGCTCTAAACAGTATATACTTTATATGCAAACAGCCTCTTCAATCACAGAGTTAATGACAAGTGCTTCTGAGTCCCCAATCTGTAAATAACAGGGCAGACATCTCCCAATATCTGCTCTACCCTTCTTTCTTAGTAACAGAACGCTTACATTTGAGATAATTGCCCCAAATAAGACTACAGTTCCCAATGCCCCTTGTAGCAGAGTGTGGCCACATGACTAACCCAGGAGCACAGAGATATGCAGAAGATAAGTGCACCCTTCTGAGAATTATTCTTAAAGGGACAGGACATGCCCAGTCTTGACCCTTCTTCTTTCCTGCTGCCTGGAATGCAGAAATGAGGGCTGAAGGTCCAGCAGTTGTCCCGGACCATGAGGTGGAAATGAACATCTTATTCAGTGGATTATAAGGCAGGAGCCGAAGTCCCTCACATCACACTTGCTAGGGCTGCTGATGGCTGGACATTTACTGGCAAGAGAAAGGCACTATCCCTTTGAGTTTTCTGTTTTTCATAATCAAACGTAAAGCTTATTGAATGCAGGGTCTTTTATAGACTCGGGGAACCCACAGAGGCAGAACCATAGAGACACTCTGACCATAAGTTAAAGCCTGACAATACAGAGACAGGTCCTCCCAGAGTTAGGGACCTGCTCGGGGAGCCCACACCGTGGAGGGGGAGGAGACCTGGGACCTCAAAAGTCAACCAGGTGTGTTAAGAGGCTGATTCAAAGAGGTGGGAATTTTAAGACAAGAGCAACAATAAACTCTCCTGCTTCCTGGGCACTTATGTGCTATAGCTTCTCTACCCACATCCTTCCACTTCCTCCTTCCAACTTTCTGAAAGAAGAGTTATTCATCACTCCTGCTTTGAGGATGAGAAAACCGAGGATCAGGTAAGTTATGTTACCTGCCCCAGGTAACACAGCCCACAAAGCAAGTCAGGGCAGCGCTGGGATTTGAACCTAGCTCTCTCTGGTGCCTGAACCTGCCCTCTTTATTGTAATGCTGCTTTTCGAGAATCCTACAGGTATGGACAGATCTTTATGAGAAGGCAGGCTCTAGAGCAGTGGTTCTCCACCTTCCGAATGCCGCAACCCTTTAATACAGTTCCTCATGTTGTGGTGACCCCCAATTTCATTGTTACAAATTGAACATAATTAAAGCATAATGATTAATCACAAAAACAATATGTAATTATATGTGTTTTCCGATGGTCTTAGGCGACCCCCAAAGGGGTTGCGACCCACAGGTTGAGAACCGCTGCTCTATAGGGATAGAGAGGAGGGAAAGGGGCGGGGGGAGAGAAAACACATCCTGAGGTTTACTGGGTGCTTATTAAGTGCCAGGTCTGTCCTAGGGATATCAGCTATATCAATTCATTTAGTCCCCACAATAACCTGTAAGGTGGGTACTGCAGGTATTAACACGCCACTTTTACAGATGAGGAAACTGAGGCTCAGAGAGGCGGGGTCACCAGGAAGCTCTAAGAACTGGTAGATTCAAGAGTCCATTTCATAACCCTTAGGGTATCCCACGGGGTGAATTCTTGATAAGGGATAAGAGACTGGGTAGAGCGATGCTTCCAAAATTGGCGCGGGGGGCGGGGGGCAACCTGCTGAGAACCTGAGAAATAACAGGGATGCCTGTCCCAGAGCAAAGGCAGCCTGTGGGCCACTTTGCACACCGTTTCCTGGGAGTCACAGATGCTGGCCCACTGGAGAGAACCTTAAGGTGAAAGGGATTCTTTAGAGGAGAATCTTGGTGGAGACAGGGCCCCCCCAAAAAGGGAACTCTTTGGAGAAAGCACTTGGGGAGACGTTATGTAAACAAAGAATCCCCAAGAGCCAGCGCTCAATAGAAAAGAGACTATGGAACTGCTGACCCTATAAAATAGGAACCGCGTGAGAGAGAGCCTGGAGAGGTCCCTGTGACGACAGAAGAGCAACAGAACGAAGCCCCCCTGAAAAAGAGCGCTAAGAGAAGAGAGATCTGGAATCACCCGGGGAAGATCCCCATGGAGGTGGGAGTCTCTTAATACAGGACTTCACCGAGGACCCCAGTGAGAAGGGATCCTACATTTCAGGACCCCCTGGATGAGGTCTACGGCAGACGCCTAGAGGAAACACCCTGTTGATCAGAATCGTTAGAGTCAATCCTATAGATCAGCAACCCCACAAAGACTGGTCCCTAAAGGGCAGAGAGCAGGACAGTCGGGCGTGGGAGAGGCTCCCTCTACCCCCGCCGGCCTGAGCGGAACCAAAAAGCTCCGGGAACTTGAGCCCGGACTTGACTTCCAGCTGCGCGCAGCCGCGTGACTACAATTCCCGGGAGGCCTCACGGATCCAGGCCCGCTTCCCGCTCCCTGGCAAGCAAGTAGTGCCTGCCGGAATACGTAGTCCCCGCCGCGTAACCCCGACCGGAAGGCCGTTTCCACACCGCCGCCAGCCCCACCTCCTTCCATGTCCTCCGTCCAGTTTCGGCTGCTACTCGTGGGAGAGCTGGGCGAGGTGTAGTAATCGCCGCCGGGGCTGGTGTCTACGTCTTCCTCCATCGAGCCCGATTTGTGCCGCTTGCTCCTAAGGGGCAAGGGAAGAAGAACGCAGGCCGGTTACCACGGAGACGCGGGCGGAGGCGACGGGCTTTGTAACTTCCGGTCCTTAGGGGGGCGGGGTGAGGAGGGTGCTCTCGCGAGATCTCAAAGAAACCCCAGACTTGCAGCCAGTTATGGTAACACCTGTGTCAACCTGCCTATTGCTTAGATGAGACACTTGGGGCCACACTGCAGGAGGCTAGCGGAGGGTGACTAAAGCCCTGAGGCCTGGCTGGTGACGTGGCCTGCTGTCGTCCTCTGAACAACCGGTAGGGCTATGATCCCATTTTACAGAGGAGGACACAGAGGCCAAATAGATGCGACCAGTCATGGTCACACAGCGCATGTCGGCAGGAAGCGGTGTCTTCATTGCCATGGAGTCTCAAGGTCTGGGCCTATAGGGCTCAAGCCCAGAGAGGGATGTCAGGGGGGGAAGGAGGCACTTGGGTTTTGAAGGATGAGCAGGCATTTCCCAAGTAGACCCTGAGCGCAGGCATTCCAAGGAGAGGAATGAATCAGCTGGGGCCAGCTCACGGTGGGCGAGGGGTCATGAAATGCCCAGAGATGGGGACCCAGGCACATACCCACTGGAGGAAGTGCTGGGTAGCGTTCTTCTCATGCCGGTGCTGGCTGGATTCAGGTCATATGCCAGGTGCCCCTGAAGCTCACCCAATGAGAAGTTAGGTCCCGTTCCGGTCACCACAGGTGCTGCAGAGAGTGACAGGGAGGGGAATGAGGGAGGGAGCAATGTCCAGGACTGCAGTTTGCCCTGGAGGGGTGGGGAGAGCTGCTTCCCAAACTGGCCAGGTTCTTAATTTGGCCAGGACTGGCTTTATTCAATATATTAAAAAAAAACAAACAAAAAAACACCCAAGGCCATCAAGAGAAGCCAAGGCTGTGCTGTGAGGCAGAGGCATAGCCAGGGCTGGAGACCAAGCTTTCCAGCACTCCCAGAGGCTGATCTGGATGGGAAGATGGTGGTCAGGGTTAAGCAAAACTCCCTGGGGTGGAATTCAAATGGGGGTGTCTGAGAGAGTGGGGTGAGTCCCCAGTAAGTTCATAGGGAATGCAAGGGGGCAGGGATCAAAATGGGGGGGGGGCGACTCCAGGAAAGAGAGATGCCAGGAAGAAGGTTCTTCAGCCCCTCCCCCCAGCATATGGATTCTGTTTCCTGGGGAGGAGCATGTTACCCTGACCTTGGGCTCTGGGAAGGGCCTGGATACTGCCCTTCCTAGGAACCTTGGCTTGTGACTAGGTAGCTGGAGAGGACAAGGGAGAGAAGAGGGGGTGATGGGGTCCTTCCTCTTCCCTGAGTCCCTACCCTCTCCCTGAGATGCTTTCCCTCTTGGAGCCTCCATCCTGAAGTCCCTTCTACTTTCCATCGCCCCTCCCTCTGTACGCCCCTCCCCTGTCCGGGTCCCAGCCCAGGCAGGTGGGTATACTCACTCCGGGACACTTGGATGAGCTCGGTGACACTGAACACACCAGAGGTGACAAAGCTCTCCTGGAAGTCGGTTGTGTCTGGAAAAGGGAGGGAATGGGTGTCAGTGTGTCTGTTTCCCTCCTCAACACCCCAGTGCTGCCCAGACTCGGGGCTGGACCCAGCCTGGGTGGTCACCCCCGCTCCTCCTGCAGCCCTGCAGCGGTAGGGCTACCAACTAAGCCACTCCAGCCAGGCGGAGAGTCCCTCTGCCCTTACACAGCTGGAGGGGACATGCTTTTCTTAATATCTGCATCCAGTTTCCCCTTCTCCGGGCGGGCCCCATAACCAGCCTCCTCTTCATGCGGGGCTCCCCAAGCTGCAGCAGGCTGCAAGCAGAGGTCGGACCCCGGTTCAAAGCTCGGCTCAGTCACCCCCTCGGTGGTGATCTTGAGCAAATCCCTTCCCCTCTATGCTCCCTAACCTTGAAAATGGGGACCATATACCCAGTTGTCTGGGTGGTTGAGAGCTATGAACCAAACTACCCAGGAGGGGCAGGCTTGCTTTCTTTCTATCAATCATCACCCCAGGCAATGCTGTCCTTCAGTCTCTCTCTCCCTCCAGACTGGGGGCTTCACAAAGGCAGGGATTTCTCTGCCAGGCCCCGCCCTGTCCCTAGCCAGAGCCTGGCAAAAAGGCTCAGACCACAGGCTGAATAGAGGGTCCACGGGCACAAGTGGAAATCCTGCGTCCCCAGAACCACTCCCACCTGAGGTCAGGAAGAGAACTCTGCTCTCTGGGCTGGGCTGGTTTGCACACAGATGTTCACAGCAGCACGACGCGTGACCACCCGAACTGGGAGCAACTCAGTGCCCACTGATGGCTGGATGGCTGGCTGGATAAACAACCGTGGCCCCTCCAGACAACAGGGTATTTTTCAGCCATAAAAAGGGTGAAGCACTGACACTCACCACCATGTGGATGAACCTTGAAAACATGACGCTCAGTGCGAGAAGCCAGACACAAAAGGCCACATAAGCAGTGACTGGATTTGTGTAAAATGTCCAGAACAGGCAAATCCACAGAGACAGGGTGAGTTTGTGGTTGCCAGGGACTAGAGTGGGGTGGGGAGTGACTGTTAAGGGGGAATGAAGTGTCTTTTGAGGTGATGGAATGTTCTGGAACTAGAGAGTGGTGATGGTGGCACAACATTGTGGATGTACTTAATGCCACTGAATTTACATTGTAATCGGGTTACAATGATAAAATTTATCTTAGGTGTAGTTTATCACAATAGAAAAAATGTTAATATCACTAAGTCCAGCGTGAGGTGTGTCAGGCAGGGGTAGGGCGGGCAGGGTGAGGAAGCTCCTGGGAAGGGGAACTGTCTGACACACAGGCTCAGAGAAAGCCGCACGGAGAGGGCAGCATTTTACCGAGGCCCTGGGGTACCTGCCGGTGGAAAGCGGGGATACGCGCGTTCAAATGTGGGACGTGCCAAGAACAGCAGCAGTGGCACAGGGTGACTGCCCTGCACTGTTGGCCGCTCCGGTTGGGACGATCATAGATGTGATGTTTCACCACCTCCCTGGGGGCCACCAAGTTCCTGGTGGCAAGAATGGCCCGTGCAAAGGCTCTGGGGTTGGAACGCACTTGGCAAGGTGGAAGCCAACAGGGCTGGAGTGAAAGGAGCTTTCGAATCCTTTCCATTCATCAGGGCTCTGCTCCCAGCCCTGCTTTTGGGAGAGTGGTCAGAAAGGGTGTGGGGTGGGCAGGCAGGAATCTCTAGGCCATGTGTGTGTGTGTGTGTGTGTGTGTGTGTGTGTGTGTGAGAGAGAGAGAGAGAGAGAATGTGTGTGTGTGTGTGTGTGAGAGAGAGAATGTGTGTGTGTGTGAGAGAATGTGTGTGTGTGTGTGAGAGAGAGAGAATGTGTGTGTGTGAGAATGTGTGTGTGTGTGTGTGAGAATGTGTGTGTGTGAGAGAGAATGTGTGTGTGTGTGTGTGAGAGAGAGAATGTGTGTGTGTGTGTGTGAGAATGTGTGTGTGTGTGTGAGAGAGAGAATGTGTGTGTGTGTGTGTGAGAGAGAGAGAATGTGTGTGTGTGTGTGTGAGAGAGAGAGAGAGAGAGAATGTGTGTGTGTGTGAGAGAATGTGTGTGTGTGTGTGTGTGAGAGAGAGAGAATGTGTGTGTGTGTGTGTGTGTGAGTGTGTGTGAGAATGTGTGTGTGTGTGTGTGTGTGTGTGTGAGTGGTGTGTGTGTGTGTGTGTGTGTGTGTGTGAGTGTGCTGGGCGCAGTTCTTCCGGCCCCCGTGGGGCAGCACCAGCTGCAGGGAGCTCACCACGGTGCTGTTCTGTGGTCCAACATCCCGGACAGCCCAGGAGCCCCAGCCTTCCTGATGACAAGCTCTGTGCGCACCATTCATGGAGCACCTGTCATCTTCCCAGGCTCACGCTGGGAAGCACAGGGTCACCACATCCCAGGGAGGACAGGGCGGTGGACCCCCAGTGTCCAGGGCAAGTGGCCATGGCTGTTTCCTGCCCACCCAACTGGCCGGCTGGTGTCGGCAGGCCCCCTGCCCTCCCCGCGCCGGGGTTTCCTGTTTGTCCAGCACTCGCCCGGCTCCATCTCCGGGGGACTCCCTGGCGGGTGGAAAGGAAGTGATTTCCTCCGCCAGACGCTGGAGCTCCTCAGGGGACCAGGCCAAAGTGTGCAGCTGCCCAGCCTCCTTGAACGTCTGAGTCAGAAGGAGGTTCCGGGGTCTCAGGAGGCCAAGGAGGACTCTGGTCACAGATGGCCCGTGAGGAGCGGCCTGGGGGCCTGGGAACCTCCTTGAACCAGCCAGCCTCTGCGGGCATGGCTGGGCCGGTACCTCCAACAGGATGCCCTCACATACTGGTCTGCCTCCCTCCCTCCCTCCCTCCTCATCTCTCCAGTTTCTTTTTCTCTCTCTGCTTCATACCTGCCTTCCTCCTTTCTTTCTCTCTACAAATATTTATTGAATCACTTACTGTGTACCAGGTATTATTCTAGGCACTGAGGACACAATAGTAACCAAGATAGACAAATACCTCTGCCCGAGTGATGTCCCATTAGGGGAGGAGGCAAACGCATAAGCAATCACTAACTTTCTCGGAGGGAATAAAACAGGGTGGTGATCAGAGTGGCCGAGGCTGCTGGAGCTGAGGGCCCTTTGAGGGGTGCATTTGCGCGGAGGCCTGGAAGATCTGGAGAAAGCGGGAGAGCTGATAGCTGTCCAGGCAGAGCTCACAGCACATGCCAAGGCCCTGAGTCGGGATCATGCTTTGCATGTTGGGAGAACGAGGAGGAGCCCCATGTAGCTGGAACAGAGCAAGTGAGTAGAGTGAGCGAGCAGGAGAGAGGGAGGAGGGGAGAGCAGGGAGGGGACAGACGTAGGTGGGGTGGGGGCCTTGTGGGAAGGCCTTGGGCTCACCCTCCACCCAAAGTGGGAGCCCTGGAGGGCTTTGGGCAGAGAAGGGTGGGACTTAACTCAGGTGCTCACAGGCGCCCTCTGGCCACTTTGGAGAGAACAGACTGTGGGATTCGGGATTCGGGATCGGGGTGGGTGGGGGGTGGGTGGGTGGGGATGGGGGTGGGGGGGGCAGGGCAGAAGCAGCTTCCAAATCCCTTCCATTCTTCAGGGCTCTGCTCCCAGCCCTGCTTCAGGCAAATTCTCCCACTTTCCACCTCCCAACATAGAACTGACTTCCTATTTACTGTTAAATATCCCCTGGGAATGCAGGGTGCCCTAGGGCCTCTCTCCTGGGCTGAGTGAGTGCCTTAACCTCTCTGAGCCTCAGTTTCCTTACTTGCAAAATGGAACCACCCAGCAGCTGCCCCATTGCGTCGCTGTGAGGAACGAACCGTTCAGGTGCGTCAGGCACACACACGGAGCCACCAGCACACGCGAGGGGGGTGCTCGGAAAACGATCCCCACATTCAATATGAGGACGGGCCACGCCCACCACCCCTCGCCCGCCCCCGACTCACCCAGCGTGATGGGCTTGCTGTCCTCCTGGTCAGAGCCCATCCCGGCCCGGGGACTGCCGCTCTGCTCCGCGTCTGCCAAGAGAGGAAGGAGTTGGTGATACAGGACGGGCCCTGAACCTTCGAGGCCCCGGGGTCTGTGCTTGGCCCCTCCCTTGGCTGCTGCCCCAGAGGGTCGTGGGTGTCTGGCCGGGCACCTGCAGGCATCAGCACAGGGGCCGGGGCTCTCGGTGTAGCCAGGTGCTGGAATGTGGCCTCACGCACAGGGCGAGAAGCCATGTGCAGGGGCCGACTCAGTGGGGGGGGGGGGGGGGCGGTTACAGCTCTTCCCCTGAGCCTCAGTCTCCTCATTTGTGAAACAGGGGGGCTCATTAAATCCTGCCTCGGTCCTAGGAGCTTACAGATGGGGAAACTGAGGCCAGAAAGATGAGTTCTTGAACCCTGGGGCCCACTCCTCTCGGCCTCTGCCCTTCAAGTCCTAAGGGCTCAGCCCTTGGTCTCGGGGTGCTACTCAGGGTCTCCAGAGAGGGGGCCACGGGGCATCCCTCTGCAGCTGCAGTGCCCCCACCCACTGCCTGGCTTGCGGGCTACCTCCCGCCCCAGCACTCGCCCATCCATCTTATCTAAAAATAATCAGGCTCCTTGGCAGACGGGTGCCGCGGGCAGACGCTGAGCTCAGCGTTATCGGCTCCAGTGGCCTGGATGAAGGGCGATCCCGCCAGCTCCCTCTGCCGCCCCACACCCACCCAGGACCCAGGCTGAGGGGGGCCCAGCCCAGCTGCACAGAACCCAGGACCCACCCATCTGTCTTTCAGGTCAAACAGAAAGGTGCCAGGAATCACAAGCCAATGCCAGGGAGACTCAGCCCCCCATACCCGCTGCCCCGCCACACCCAGAGCTGAGAGCCATCGCCGTGTGACCGTAGGCCAGTCACCTACTCCTCTGAGCTGCAGTCTTCTCCTCCTTCAAATGGGTGTGAGCATGGCCAGGAGGCAACAAGGGGATAATACATATGAAGCGCTTGGGCAAACATGGTAATGTCCTCATGATTATTATCATCGCTAGAGGCCCGATGCACGGAAATTCGGGCAAGGGTAGGCCTTCCTTCCCCCAGCTGCCGGCACAGGCTTTCCTCTGGCACCCAGGGCCTGGGCTGGCTTCCCTCGGGCCGCCCGCAGGCACCCGGGACCGGCTGGCTCCCCTCTGGCCACGGCTTCGTCAGGAAGGACGTCCGGAAGGACGTCTGGTCTAATTAGCATATTACCCTTTTATTATTATAGATTATGTTTAAAATCCCTAAGATGACTGCAGATATTGCTGTTCCCATTTTATATGCTCCCTCAAATCCTTAAGATAGCCACCAAGCTGGCATTGTTACTGTACCCATTTTATAGGCAAGGAAAACAGGGTTAAAATGATGAAAAGGTCCCCACCCCACAGCCCTTGTGCTCTGTGATGAGGGTCACAGTTGAGCCTGGAACAATGCGGGGGTCAGGGGCGTTGTTAACAATCCTTGTAACATTGGACTCACCCCAAAACTCAATTAATAGCTTACTGTTGACCAGAAACCCTGCTGATAACATAAAGAGTCTAACACACACTTTGTCTGTCACATGTACGCTAGGCTGCACTGTTACGATAAAGTAAGCTAGAGAAAAGGTTGTTCAGAAAGCACAAGGAACGGAAAACACGTTTACAGTATTTACTGAAAAAAAAATTCCACGTAGAAGTGGATCCATGCTCTTCAAGCCCATGTTGTTCAAGGGTCAACTGTGTTTCTTCATTCGCCTGGGCAGGCGGCCAGACATCCAACACTGCGCGTGCGTGCGCCATCTGGCTTCTGGGATCAGACGCCGAGTTCCCATCCGTCTGGGAGCCTCAGAGGAGGTGTGGTCGTGGCGAGGTCACTTCCCCTCTCGGGGCCTCTGTTCCCTCGGTGTTGTCATGGAGATAATAATAACGCGGATACTTCCTAAAACAGTCACGCGCTCCTGCTGTCTGCCTGGCACTGTGCTAGCGGCTTTGCACACGCTGTGTGTCGTACACCTACTGGCTGCCAAGATGGAGGGTGCCTGTGCGAGGCCCCGTGCCTCAGTTTCCCATCCTGGAGTGGATGGATGGGGGCAGCTCCTTCCGGACTTGGCTTTGCAGCCCCAGCCGTGGCCGACTGGGCTGGGCATGGCTGGGCAGCAGCCGAGGGGAGTGTGCCCGGCTCGGCCCTGAGCCCTGTGGCCACTTCCAGGTTGGGCAGCCAGCAGCCCCTCGGAGCTGGCCAGTCCCGCTTGGACGGCCCCACGGCTGGGCACGGTGGCCACTCCATTGGGAAGTGCCCAGCCCGGGCACTCATCCGCCGGGCTCTGGGCCTCGGGCACGGGACCCTCTTCCAGAACTGGTGCCCACAGGGACTCAGCAGGCAGCAGGGCCTGGCTGATACTCCGGAACGGGCATGTTTCCTGAGCACCGCCTCTGTGCTGTGGCTTTGGAACCAGGCAGACCAGGCTGTGGGCCTCAGAAGCAATGCCGCATCTCTCTCTGAGCCTTACGCTCTTCATCTGTGAAATGGGCACAACCCCAGCACCTCCCCTGAAGGCTGTTCATCGGGGGAAAGGTGATAATGCCACAATGAAGTGCCCGAAACAAAGGCTGGTGTGCAGTAAGTGCTGCATCAAACGGAGGAGGAGCCTCATTACTATTATTACCAGCTTTGCTGTTTGTGCCTTGGTGGCTCTGTATCCATTACCAGCGACTGCACTAGGCTATGGCTGGCTCTAGCTGGAGCCTTGTCTCAATGTTCATTCACTCTGGGACCGCAGGCCAGCCACACCACCTCTTTGAGCCTTGGTTTCCTCATCTGTAAAATGGGCAAGATAACGAACCCCACCTCCCCGGGTTTGGTGAGTCACCCAGTTAGCTAATACGAAGTGTAAAACAGTTGCCATCCAATTGCCAATCAATACATGGTAAGTTTGGGGACAGACTATAAACGATACTGTGTTTTTAATTTTTGTTTCTAATTGTTCACTGCTAGCATTTAGAGGCGCGATTGGATTTTTTTGTGTACATCCTGTATTTTGCAGCCTCGCTGAACTTACTTCTTAGTTCTAAAAGCTTTATTTTTTTTTTTTTAATTCCTTGGGATTTTCTATGTAGACCATGATGTCCTTTGTAAATAAAATAGAAACAGTTTTGTTTCTTCCTTTCCAAGCTGTAGGCCTCTGATTTCCTTTTCGTGCCTTATTGCACTGGCTAGGATCCCCAGAGCCATGTTAAAGAGCAGCGGGCAGCAGTCCGCCTCGCTCCTGAGCGCCAGGAGCTCGCTCACGCCCTCACCACTAGGCCTGGCGTTAGCTGTGGGTTTCTGCAGGTCCCTTTGTTGGGTTGAAGATCTCTTCCTTCTCCATCGTCCTGGGAAATATTTTTTTAATTTAAATAAGCATAATTTCTTAATATGATGATGTACTTATCTGCTACCTCATTAAAATATTTTTACGTTTAACTCTCAGACTGCAGTTAAGAACACGGCATAAAGTTTCACCGTTTCTCAGTGTACAGCTCACTACCTACATCCACAATGTTGTATAACCGTCCCCGCATCCGTCTCCAGAACTTCCTCATTTTCCCAAGCTGACGCTCCGTCTCCATTAAACACTAACCGCGCCCCCCTCCCCCCGCCCAGTCCCTGGCTCTCCCCATCTATGTTTATGACTTCGACTCCCCTAGAGACCACGTCTGAGTGGAATCACACAGTATCTGTCCTTTCGTGCCTGGTTTATGTCACTGAGCGTAATGCTCTCAGGTCCATTCATGTTGTAGCCTGTGTCAGAATCTCCTTTCTTTTTATGATGCCATCTTCTTTCTAATCATCTCTGAAACCTCAAAACAGTTCTCCCCCACCTGCTGACCGCTTGCCTGTCATCTGGGTCAGCTTCGAGAGCTGTCTAGTAGGAGAGCCACTGGCCACATGCGACTTTGCATTTAAATGAAATGAATTGAAATGAAATTTTCAGGACACCAGTTGCACTGGTCGCCTCTCAATACTCCACAGCCACCCATACGTGGCTGGTGGCGACCAACTGGGGCCGTGCTGAACACGGCCAGCGTCACTGCCGGCTCTGCTGGGCGGAGCTGCCCTGGATGTTCCCTGGGCAATCGGGGCACAGCGAGCTCCTCCTCCTCCACGTACTTAGACACCCAGCCCTGAAATGCATCTTCCTCCCGTCTCCACAGATGCACCCGCAGCAGATAACGCTAGAGGCTGGCTCCTGTCCCAGCCCCAGCCTCCAAGCGGGCAGCTTCCAGTGCCAAGTTCTCACCGTGCTAAGAGCTTCCTGGTGCCATCCAATTCAATCCGCCCCATTGACGAAGTGGGTAAACTGAGGCCCAGCTCAGCGAGTCGGGCTCCCAAAGGTGGTATCAGAAGCTGTCTGCCTAGCCTAGAGGTTCTTAACAGGTGATTCTGGCCCCCAGGCCTGTGCTTGTCACAATGGGGTGCTCCTGGCATCGAGTGAGCGGCGGCCAGGGTTGCTGCTCAGCACCCCACAGTGTCCGGGACAGCCCTTGCCCAGAGTGACCGGCCCGTATCTCAGCAGGGCCAAGGAGGGGCCCCTTGTCTAGATCCGTCCATCCTCAGTGGGGGCAAAAATTGGTTCTTGGGGGGGGTGGTATAAGAGGGTTAGAGAATGTTGCTCTTTTGATGTATAGAATATATGTATAGATATAGACACACTACATAAATAGGTATAATAATATCTATTTAATAGATATTAAAATTTCGTGGGGTGAAGTGATTCGGGAAAAAGAATGTCTAAAAGGCTCTGTAGGGGGAGGTGCTAATGGAAAAAAGGGTCAAACCCATTTGTACAGGGTTGTAAACGGGGAAAAGAAGGTGGGACAGAACCGTGTGTGACCAGCCAGGCCTAAACACGCTCTCTCCGGCCCTTTGCTGTGTGCTCCGGGCAAGTCCTTTATGTCTCTGCGCCTGTTTCCTCATCCGTGGATCGGAGCTAAACGGCACTACCGTTTACCTCTCTCCTTTGACACTCAGTGTGTCCTGGGCACCAAATGCTCGGGGGACACAGCAGTGACCCGCATGGACAAAGTCCTGGCCCTGGTGGCGCTGACGTCCTAACGGGGGAGCAACAGGCCGAACAAGTCACCACAGACACCAGGAGGACGGTTTCAGGCTCTGCCAAGTGCAAGGGAGGCCACACACCCTGGGATTCGGGGGGGGGCGGGGGGCAGCCCTGGCACATGAGGGGCTGAGACCAGCTCCTGGGAAAGTTGACAAGGTCACTCCTTTGCAGGCGGTACATCCAACAGTCACACTTAGCCGTCAGCCCCTAGACCAGCGGTTCTCAACCTGGGGGTCGTGACCCCTTTGGAGGTCGAACGACCCTTTCACAGGGGTCGCCTAAATACATCCTGCATATCAGGTATTTACATTATAAATACTGATTCATAACAGTATCAAAATTACAGTTATGAAGTAGCAACGAAAATAATTTTATGGTTGGGGGGGTCACCACAACGTGAGGAACTGTATGAAAGGGTCGCGGCGTTAGGAAGGTTGAGAACCACTGCCCTAGACTGCGGGGCTCCAAGTGTCGCTCCCATGGGCTCATTTAAACTTCAAAACGCCCCCAGAAGAGACGTGATGATCGCGCCGTATTCCAGACGGGGAGACAGATACACCCGATACACCGACTCCCTGCAGCCGCCCTTGCCTGAGGCTGACAGCCCCGCTCACCCTCACAGCGAGGGAAAGGGGCACGGCAGCCTGGTTCTGGTTGCTCCTCCCGGAAAAACATAACAATGAACATCTTATCGAACCTTAGCATTGCTTGTTCGTGACCTTTCTCGTGACCTTGTGGACCCCGCCCCGCCCCGTTTTCGGCAGGCCGCTCATCCGATCTGGCTCACAATGTACTCGGAGAGCATGAGGACGACGGGACGGACAGGCTGGAAGCCCGGGCAGGGCGGCGGAGGCTGGTGAGCCGAAGCCTGTGCTGTCGGCAGCTGAGCTGGGGAACGCCTGGGGGGTCCCCGAGATGTGAATACACATCCCCTGCGCGCGGGGCTCCCTGGTCGAAAGGCATCGCTGCGGAGTTGTGGGGCCGGTGTGGGCCTCCCGGAGCCTGTCAGACGCACTGGGGTCGTGAGGAAGAGGCGGCAGGTCACCGGCTCATCGGAAGGTGGGGCATCTTCTGGAAGCGACAGCTGTGCCCCAAACCCTGGGTCTGAGTCCCAGCTCTGGCACAGCGGGCCTGGGAACCTGGACTACTCGGGTCTCGCTCCCCTGGGCCTCGGTTTTCCCCATCTGTAAAGTGGGCATTCTCAACTGTTCCCTGACCTTATGGGTTTGAGGATTTTGGAGCTCAAGGAGGAGAGGGGCCAACCACAGGCCAGGGGGTAAACCTGTTTGGGGGAGAGCATTTTGCCAAACTCACAAGTTAAGCGGTTTTGTCCCTCCTCTGCTCACAGCCTTCCAGGGCTCCCACCGCCCTCGGAGGAGGAGTCCGAGTCCTCCCGCGGCCCACAAGGCCCTGCGTGATCTGCCCTCAGCCCCTCCCTGCCATCCCCGTCCCCCTCTCCCCCTTGTTCACTCCGCTCCAGTCACACAGCCCCCCCACTTCCTCCACACTCCGCACGGGGCCCTGCCCGCGGACCTTAGCCCGGGCTGTTCCCTCCGCGCGGGACGCTGTTCCCTCAGTATCCGCCGGGCTCCTGCTCTCCCCTCATTCTGGAACCTTCCTCAAAGATGTCCTTAGAAAGCCACGCAGGCTCTCCGCGGCAGGCACGGAGCACGGCGACGCGCACGCCGTGTGAGCGAGGGCCCGGCCCTGGGCAGCAGCTGTATTCCAAGTGACATCCCCGCTTGGCTGGGGCCCAGCCGCGGGGGTGCTGTGTGCAGCCGGAATGTCGCCGCCCCCTGCAGCCTTCTGCTCGAACAAACACATGCTCAGGGCGACAACAGAAACGTAACCTGGATCCCGCGGCCGGACTGTACTGGCTGTTCTTTCCTGTCCGTGGCCACGAGCCCATCTCCGGTCTGGCCCAGCCCATGACGGAGGCGCCGCCCCGGCCCCTGCCGCCGCCCTGCGGCCCTGGAGCCCCGCCCCCCGCGCACCTGACGCCCATCCCCGTGGCTAAAACTCCCAGTTCCTAGCTGGGAGATCAAGGTGCCACCGGCATTCCTGTCGCAGATGTTGACTGACCAGCTACTGCTTGCCAGGCATCGGGGAAATGGCAGAGAGCCAAGGGAGGAGAGACAGACAGGAAAAGAACAAACAGGAGGAGGCTGAGATAATTTCAGACGTTTCTACGTTCCACAGAGGCGATGAAACTGGGTGAGGGGACAGAGGGAGGCTCTGGGGGTGGCTTTCAAAATAGAAGTCAGGCAGAACCTCTCTGAGGAGGTGACGTTCGTGCGGAGGACTGAGGAATGGACAGAAGCCAGCCATGGGCAGAGCTGGGGCAGATGGTGTCGCAAGTGCAAAGGTCCTGGGGCAGGAATAAACATGGGATGTTTGAAGAACATGGTGAGCAAAGGGGATCAAAGAGGAGAGGAGCTGGGCCATCAGGGCCACGTGGGCTGCAGTGAGAAGCTTGGGTGTTATTCTCAAGCACGATGAGGAGTGACAGGACGTGGCTTGTGTTACATTTTTAAATGCCTGGCTATGAGGATGTGGAGAAAGTGGAACCCTCATGTACTACTGATGGGCATGGAAAATGGTGCGACCACTGTGGGAAACAGCTTGGCGGTTGCTCAAAAACTTAAACATTGAGCCCTAGCCGGGTAGCTCAGTTGGTTAGAGCCTCATCCCGATATGTCAAGGTTATGGGTTCGATCCCCAGTCAGGGCATATACATGAATCTACCAATGATGCATGCATAAGTGGAACAACAAATCGATGTCTCTCTCTCCCTCCCTCTCTCTCAAAACCAAATACATACATAAAATAAAACACTTACAAGTTAGACATAGAATTTCACTATGACCCAACTATTCCATTCCTATGTACAAACGCCAAAGAATTGAAAGCAGGGACTCAAACAGGTATTTGCACACCTATATTCATAGCAGCACTTTTCACAACAGCCAGAAGTTGGAAGCAACCCGTGTCCATCGACAGATGAGTGGATAAACACAATGTGGTCCATCCAGACACTGGAATATTACTCAGCCTTAAAAAGGAAGGACATGCTGACACCTGCTACAAGGTGGATGAGCCGGGAGGACACTGGGCTCAGTGCCATCAGCCAGACAGAAGGACAGATACTGTGTGATTCCACTCCCAGGAGGCCCCTAGGGGAGTCACATTCATAGACCCATAGGGAAGCAGACGGTGGGAGCCAGGGGCTGGGAGAGGGGGGTGGAGAGGTAGTGTTTAATGGGGACAGAATTTCAGTTCAGGAAAACGAGCAAGTTCTGAGGATGTATGGTGGGGACAGTTGCACAACAAGGTGAATGTACTCAATGTCACTGAACTATACACTTAAAAGTGGTTAAGCTGGGGAATTTTATTATATATATTTTACCAAAATACACACATACACACAGAGTCTCTGGCTGTTGAGTGAATTCTGGATTCTTGGGTGCTGGGAGGGCATGGAGGAGGTGTGGGCAGCGTCCCAGCCGACATAACAAGCTGGCCCCGGGTTTAATCTTTGGGATGTAGAAAGTACTGGACTTGCTGAAACGATAATTACACGTATCTAAAACCTGGCAGGATACAGGGGAGCCTAGCGTTCCCACTAGGGCCCAGCGGCTTGTCTGCTGGACCAGCACCGGCTGCCATGGAGAGCTCACCTGGTTTATTTTCCAACCTTCGCCGCCTTCCAAGTGTAGCTGGCTTTGCTGGGCTGCCACGTCGGCCTCCCAGCGCCAGCCAGCTGGAGAGAGAGCCAAAGCCAGGCCCTGGAATTCCCAGCTCCCCATGTCACCAGCCATTTTTAAACATTCGCCGGGAAGGTTCACCGTGCTTTGTCCTGGAAGGCCTCTGTACACGTGACCTGGCCTTCCTCCTCCCGCCAGGCTCCTCCGGCACCTTCCCTGCCCCTCTCCCGCTCAGGCAAACTCTAGCCACCGCTCCCAGCCCATTTTAACATCTTTTCCGGAACACCCTCCCTCGGCCCCTTTTCCAAACCTTTGTCCCCCCCTGTATCCTGCCATCACACTGGACTGAGTTTGGGTCTATAACTGCATGAAAGTCCAAACCCTTCCCCGGGGCCCACACGGCCCTGTATGACCTGCTCCTCACCGGCTCCCTCTCCCCTGCTTGCTCCCTCTGCGGCTCCTCACTGTTCCTCCGTGCCCCAGGGCCTTTGCACATGCTGTTCCTCTCCCTGGCATGCCTTTCCTGCAGATGCTTGTCGGGCTCATTCCCTCACTTATTCAGGCGTCTGCTCAAACGCGGTTTGTGTGTCCATAGGGCCGACTCTGGCTCTGAGCTCCATGTTGGAGACGTTCGGTAATTGACCTCCTCGTGTCCCTCCCCAGAAAGGTGAGAGCAGGTTCCGCACACGCCCAGCTGTCACCAAGCGCTGGCGTCCCTGAGCCTCCACCCCCATCCGACCCTAGTGTCTGTGCAGACCCAGGCCCAAGGGGAAGCCGTGGTTCTTTCATTCAACACGTGCATTGAGCACCGTGTGTGCCAGGCCCTGTGCGAGGCTCCGGGCACAGCCAGCAGACAGACACAAGTCCTGCCCCGAGGCTCACAGGCCTGGGTCTCCCCGGACCCGGGGGGTCAGGGCGGCCGCGCACGCAGGCCCTGGCGGTGAGGCCGGAAGCCCAGCGCCGAAACGCCCGCCCGGGAGGCAAGGAGCTTCCTGGAGACATGCATCCTGCCGGCAGCAGCGAGGCCCGGCAGCCTGCAGCCTCGCAGGACCGCCCGGCTCCGGGGCTGCGCACAAGCCCGCGGGGAGCAGCTGCCGGGCGCAGGGCACCGGCCGCCCCACCGACCGGACGCCCGCCTGCTCCCTGTCCTTCCGGACCCGCCGGCTCCGAGTCTGGACCACACTTTCCATCTCCCTCTCCCGCCTCCGGCCCTGGGCCCGAGCCAACCTGCCTGGGAGTCACTTTCAAAGAAAAGTTTCTTTTTCTTCCCACCGCCCGGCGGCTCCCCGCCTGCTCGTGGCCTGGCCGTCCCCACGGCTCCGGACACCTCGGGCCAGGGGTCAGGCCGGGGCCGCGCACACCCCCGGGGCCGGGCTGCCCACCGGGCCGGGGCTGCCCTCGCGGCCGGGCTTGGCCAGCGTGTGTCGGGGTGTCCCGCCCCCCGGACACAGGGCCCACGGCGAGGCTGCAGGCCCCGGCTCGCCCGCCCCGCTCTTGGCAGCCGCGCCTCTGACATCACCCTGCGGCGGCCATTTTCCCTCCCGGCGGCTCCACGGGCTCTGGGCCGGCGGCCATTTTGTGCGGCGGCGGCGCGGGCACGGCCAGGGGGGCCCGGGCGGGGCGAGGGGGCTCCCGGCGGCCCACGGCCCGCCCCCCCCCCCCCGCCGCCTCCCCGGGGGGACACGCGCGTGTGTGCCCGCCGGCCATGCCCGCCGCAGCCTGGAGCCCGTCGCTGCCGCCCGGCGCGAACCAGACCCTCGGGGTGGCACCGAGGATGCGGAAAACAAGGTTAAAAATACCCACGCGGCCCCCCTCCGTGCCCAATGTGTCAGCACCGGGAGGGGCCGCCCAAAATAACTCCTGTTTACATTGGGAGCGGATTCTTGGCGCAGCCCCGGCCTCCCCGCCGCCCGGCGGGCCCGGCTCAGCGCCAGGAGCGGCGGCCGGGGCCTGGGGCCGCGTGTGCCACGGGCTCCGCTCACATGTGCGGCCACAGCGGGGGGCGGGCGGGGGGACCGGAAGCCGCGGTGGCCGCAGTGGCCACGGCGGCGGAAGCGGAACCTCCGGCCTCTGCCCAGCTCCGGCTCCCCCTCCTGACGTTCCGGGGGGCAGGTCACTGGCCAGCGGCCCCAGGAGGCCGCAGCCGGTCACAGTCACGGCCACGGGGGTGGGGGGTGGGGGTGGGGCGGGTGCGGGCAGGGCTCCGGGCAGCGGGGCGGTGTGGCTTCGGGCAAAACCTGCCTCTGGGCCTGGCATCGCAGGGGGGGCCGTAGGGAGGTCCCAGCCCCGTTTCGCTAGAGGGGCAGGGGGAGCGGTGCACGGCGGCCCGCTCCGTGCCTCGGTTTCTCTCTCTGCAGAAAGCAGGTGCGGAATTGCACACACCTGAGGTCGCTGGACGCTTGACGGGGGGAGACGCAGGGTCCGGGAAGTTGTGGGGTTGGAGCCCCGCTGCTGGGGTCCCAGTGCCCACGGGGTTAACCAGCCGCCTCGCAAGGGGAGGCTGACACTAGAGGGCCCGGCGCCCCCCATCCCGCTCCGGGAGCAGGGCACAGTCAGTGCTCCGTAACGAATGCCTGCGCATGGCGGGCAGCAGCGGCAGGAAGACCAGTGTGGTCATCAGCAGAAGCGGGCACACAGTGGGCACCCAGCACATGCTCACTGGGAGGATAACCTGGATCATTCTGATACGGCCTGGCATACCGTATGTGCAAAATGAATGCGTGTGGGACAAAGGAACCTGAGGAAGGATGGAAAAATCGGGATATTCAGAGGGAAAGACCAGGTTTAGGGAGATGTGGACTCCAAGCAATGGTGACATAAGGGATTTCTGACAACAGGCCCAGGCACTGCCCATCTCCGTCCCCGTGGTCCTTTGAGAATCAGCAGAAATCCTCTTTTGAGAAGCCGAGCCAACTGCTCCAGGCCCTGGATATCAAAGAGAAGGAGTTGTGGCGGGAGGAGCCCGAGGAAGGGATGGGAACCTGGCCTGGAGGAGGAGGAAGACTTCCTGAAGGAGGGGACATTCGAGTTGGGGCACTGATGTATAAGTAGGAGTTTGCCAGGCACAGAATGGGCTTGTGGGGAGAGCAGTGTATGAAAATAACAGTAACAATCACTTTCATTTCTTGAGCACTTATATGCCAGACCTACACACAATCCCGAGACCTACATACAGAACCACAGCGGGGCAGATGAAGCCCTGTGGAAGTTAAGCAATTGGTCTGAGTGCGTACAGAGACAGCTGCCTCGCTAATGTGTCTGGGTCTGACAGACTGAGAGGTGCACAAAGGTCTGAGGTGGGGCCAGCTCCAGCCCTTCTACTGGGCAGGTGAGGCCAGGCCTGCTTCCCCAGAGTCAGACGGGGGCTGCAGTCCGTTCCTGTGCTGAAGGGCTTGGATACAGAAGGAGCCCCATTATCCTGGAAGCCCCCAGGAATCTGCTTTCTCCTCTTCTGCCAATGCCAAAGGAAAACTGGGGGGTTCCCTCCCTCAGATGTCTCCCCAGTACCCCAGGAAGATGGTCTGCAGGCTGGCCAGATAAACCCTTGCAGCTTCTTCCCTGATGTCCAGAGATTCCTACCGACCCAGCCATGTGCCCATTTCATGGATTTGGAAACTGAGGCACAATGAACATCTTGGAGCCAGGCCATCTGTTCTTCTTGTTTCTTGGGTGTAAGAACCATGTGGCAAGACTGCTCGTGTCTTTCTTTGTCCCGGACTGGCTGTGGGACTCCAGGCCAGTCTCTGGCTCTCTCTGGGTCTTAGTTTGCCCAGCTGTCCCATGGGACTGAGACTGCAAAACGTCAGCCTGGACACCTTTCTGAGCAGGAATTTGGTTCGGTACCATAGGGGTTCTGTGGGTGTGGTCCCTATTTTACAGGAACAAAACGGGCCCAGAGAGGGGAAGTCAGTCACCCAGTGAGTATTGTGTGTTCCCATGCCAGGGAGCTACCTCCCCGCCAGCCTCTTGGCCTTATTGCTGCTAATCACTGAATTGGCACCTACTGTTTGCTGGATGAACAATGACAGACTATCACTCCTACTCCACAGAGGGGGACACAGAGGCACAGGGTGGGGCAGCAGCTGGCCCAAGTCCACCTGGCAAGACTGGGAATAAAAAAGGGAAAACAGTGCCTGTGCAGGTGAGACACCCAGCTCAGGGCTGGGCAGCTGGCAGTTGCCCATCCGGCCTGCCCAGAGTCCCGCAGGCGGCCTGGGCACCACATCCCGACTTGCCCGCTAACAGCGTTCTGGTTCCAGGAGTGTCCCTGGGTGTGTCTGGGTGCCATGTCCTTGCTTTGCTCCTTCCTTTCTTGCATATTCCCAGGCAGGTGCTGCTACAGACGGAGGCGGGGGCCGAGGCAAGAGGGCAGTGCCAGCCTCAGAAGGAGTTGCGTGAATTGAGTGACTAACTAGGGCCAGGCTGACAATCGCAATGGATTCTCAGACCTCTGAAATCTGCCTCTGCAGGCCCCCATCATCACTGGCCTGAATCAGGGCAGGGCCTCAGCCTGTCTCTGAACTGCCATCCTCGCCCCCTAGAGTCCACCCTTTCTGCTGTGGCTAGAGGGCGCCTGTGAGCCCCTGAGTTAGGTCAGTCCCTCGTCTGCCCAAGGCCTTCCAGGCGCCCACTTCCCTCCAGGTAAGAGCCCCAGTCCTCCCTGGCCCCTTCACCTCTCTACCCTCACATGACTTCCTCTGTCCCCCTTGCTCACTCTGCTCCAGCCACACGGGCTTCCTCGCTGTTCCTCCGATATGTCAAGATGGATTCTGCCCCAGGGCCTTTGCATGGGCTGTGCCCTCTGCCTGGAATGTCCTTCCCCTAGTTCACACAACTGCTTCCTCCTCACTCCTCAGCCCTCAGCTCAAATGTCAAATCCGCAGACAGACCTCCCCCAAATAGGCCCCCGCTCTGTCCCCTTGCCTTCCTTTATATTTCTCCGTAGCCCTTAGGAACTGGTATTAGTTCCTTATTCTTTATTTCTTACTCTTTGTCCGTTTCCCACAACAGACTGTGCACCCCAGGAGGGCTGGGTTTTTGTCTGTGGAGTTCACGGTGGTGTCCCCAGGACCTAGAAAAGTGCTTGGCACAGTAAGTGCTTAATAAATATTTATTGACAACAAAGCAGTGCTATTGGCTGAGCACTGAGCATGTGTGCGCAATGCTGTCCTAACCCCTCTGCGTGGTTTCACTCGTGTCTCCTTCAGCAGCCCCAGGAGGAAGGAGTATTTACAGATGGGGAAACTGAGGCCCAGAGAGGGATGCCACTCGCCTGAGGTCACCTGGTGAGCAGTTGGCAGGGGCAAGACCCCCCACTCTGCCCCGCTGCCTTTCGTCACTGGCATCTCCCATCGCCCAGATGGGGAAACATACTCAGGGAGAGGAGGGATTAACTGAGCATCAGAGCAGGAGTGGGCCAAGCCAGGACTTTGTGCCCGACTCCACCGACGCACTGCCCGTGGGCAAAACACTGTGACAATAAACAACATCAATGACAATAATAATAATGATGACAATGATGGCATCCATGAGCACAGAATTGGCCAGCGTTTATGCAGGGCCCTAAAAGGGAGACTCGGGGGACTCGGGTCCCTTTAAGAGCCTCCCCTTCCCCAGCTGGGCCCTGGCCCGCCTCCCTTTATGTAAGCAGGCCAGCTGCCCTTGCATAACCTGATTACATAAGAAAGCAGGGAACAGGCTTGTCCATCCGGCAGCAACCTGTCCCAGCAACCTGTCCCGGACTGTCTGTGGGGCTGGCCTAATGCGCAGGAGAGCCGTGACCACCCAGAGTGGCCACTAGGTGCAGCTCGGCACGGGGGATGCCCTGACCCCCAGACACAGCACCCTCTGGGTGGGAGAAGGTGAAAGGCTTCTAGTGTGTGCAAGCGGACAGGGCTAGTCCCATTGCTCTGACGGTGAAACTGAGGCCCAGGGAAGGCAAGGAAGCAGCATGGAGCTGCACAGCCCAGAGTGGAGGGTGGCGGTGGCGGAGTTGGGGTGACATCGGCCGTGTAGCCTCAGCCCGAGCCTTACTCTCTCTAAAACAGGGCTGCCAACAGGACCTTTCTCAGCAAGGCCTGTGTGCGACAGGCCCTCAGTAGTGGAACCTTAACCTGGGTGTGGGCCCTGCTCGAACACCGTTTTAATTCTGTCAGCTGGCTTCATCCTTGCTGGTTGAACTCATTCTACACCCGAGGAAACTGAGGCACGGGGGAAGGCGAAGTGCACGCCCTGTCCACGGGGCAGGCACATGCTGCCCACAAGATGCCCAGGCAGCAGGTGCTGTATCACTGCACAATGCGTACGGGGAGAATGCAGACTGGGTACCAAGTCCTGGCCCAGAGACTATTCTATCTGCCCCCAAAACCCTGAGGGTGGGCACAAGGAGCCCCGGGCACAGACGAGGAGCCCCAGGCACAGAGGGGAGAAGGGATGCCTGAGGTCAAGCCCAAGCCCTGCCATGCGCGCGCCGTCTCCTCCCCTATCCGGCTTCCCCTGCCTGGGGTCCACCCCTCTGACCTGACCACGGGAGGCTGAGGGTACCTGGGTATGGTGCCCGCCCTCCCCACCATGCACATTAATGCTTCCCTCTTTGGGAGGTGTGGGGCTGGGGAGTGGAGGCGGTCCCTCTCCTCCCCCTTCTCTCTGGATGCTGGCCCTTTAAGGCAGCAGGCTGCCAGGGCTTGTCCTGGGGTGACCCCAAGGGGCGGGTGTGGTCAGGAACAAGGGGCCCATTCAGCTGCTGCTGCTGCCTCCGGGCAGCCCACAGGCTGGCCTGGGGTGGGAGGCAGGGAGGAGACTGACAAAGGCAGGGAGAGACAGAGACTCAGAGAGAGACAGAGAGACCCAGAGACAGAGAGACAGACGGGAACAGCTGCCCAGGCTGCGCCTCTGCCTCTCTGGTCCCCCAGGTTGAGGGTCTGAGGCTCGCCCAACCCCTAGTTAGGCTCCAGCCCCCAAAGGTGTTCCTTGTCCAGCTGAGGTCTAGGCCCAGACGGGGACTCCGGGGACATCAGGGGAGGCACCCCAAGCAGCCCCTTCCTGGGGGAATACTGTGGCCCGTCAGAGATGCCGGACCTGGGTTCGAATATTGACTGCCTTTTAGCTGTGCAATCTTGGGCCAGTGGCTTCGCCTCTCTGGGCCTCAATTTCCCCATCTGTTAAATGCGCTTAGTGATGATCCCCACCGCGGTGGAATTCAGGTGAAATAAAGTGGTGCACATATTCCTGACATTTACTGAGGGTTTAACTAGGTAAGCCCTCAATATGCCTGTAAGCGCCCCCAGCACCCAAAACACACAGGCAGACAACCCCTGCCTCCTGCCAGATGTCACCATCTATTAGAGTTCCTGCCTTCAACTGAGGACCTACTAAGCGCACACGGCCCCACAACAACCTCTGGAAACACAGCCAGGGTCCACGTCCCACATCCAGTGAACAACAGACATTTACTAGGAATTAAATAAAGTCTCCACTCTTGTTCCAGGTTCTCTCAGCCACATAGCCCCGCCATCTGCTCCCAAACACCGCGAACCACACGGGGGCTCCCATCCAGCTGGCTGCCCCACGACCGCCTCAGCCAGAGACACTAAAACCCACCTCCTTCCCCCTCTGAAGGCATCTTTTCTGGAATATTCTGCTCAGTCACCAATGTCTGAGGACCGGCTTATTCAACTCTGACCTGAACTTTCTGGGTCCCCGACTCTGAGAATTCTAGAACTTGCCCCCCTGGATAGTCTAGAAACCAGCTCAAGACAATCCCAGAGTCCGACCTTGGGCACACAAAAACTCAGCGTAAGGAATTCTGCAACCAGCCGTCAATGGTCCAGAACACACTGGAGGGTTTCGTGGATATTAGTAAAACCAATACTGGATTAGACCACTGGTGACGGATCTGGGAGCTTTAGAATCTGTCCCCATAGTCTCGAGAACCCTGCTTGGGAGATGTGAGAGCTGTTCCCAGCTGCTGTGAAGATTCTCCGTGAAGAATGCTAGAACCCACCCCAGGAGGGGCTAGAACCCAACTCACAAAACCCTGGAACTCGGCCGTGGGTAAGCAAAAATTCTGGACTTTGCTTCTGGACACCCAGAAATCCAACTGAGGAAATTCTGGACCCTGCCCCTGGATGGCCAAGAATACACTTGAGGAATTCTAGATCAAGGAACCAGCTTGCGGGATTCTGGCACCGTTTCTTGGGTGGCAAAATAACCTAACTTCGAAGAATTCCAAGCCCCCCTCCCCCCGTAGCGCAGTGGTTCTCACTGGGGTGATGCTACTCCCCAAGGACCCGGGGTGACGTCTGGAGATATTTTTGGTGGTTAGTGTCAGAGGATGCTCTTGACATCAAGCTAGGAATGCTGCTTACCCCCCCCCCCCCCACACACACACAGTGCCCAGGACAGCCCCCCACGGGGTCCACAGTGCTGACGAGGGAAAGCCCCAGGTGAGACCTTCTAGAACCCCCTCCTTGCATTCTTGTAACGTGGGAGCTCTGAGATCTGCCTGGGAATACTCTAGAATTCAGATGTTCTAGAGCTGAGCTGCCCAACACGCCATACGTCAGACTGAATGTCTGAAATGTGCCAGCTGGAATGGAAATGTGAGCGTGGAACACATGTCGAATTTCACAGGCTCGGGACAAAAAAAGAATGTAAAACATCTCAGTAACTGCTTCACATCGATTATGTGTCAAAACGACATGATTTTGGATGTCCTGGGTTAAATAGAAGAAATTGTGAAAATTAATTTCCCCTGTAGGTTGACACCTGTAAGTATAGATACCAGGAAAATGTTTAATTATGTGGTCCATAATTTATGTATTTCTACTGTGCTGTGCTGTTCTGAAACTCATCTAGAATCACCCGGAGGGTGAAGACCCCAGCTCTGGAAATTCCAGAATCTGCCCCCTGGAGGATCCAGAAGCCATCTCAGCTCTGGCATCCTACGGTCTCCCAAGCCCCAGTCCTGAACCCGCTTCCTGACTTGCAAGTCATTTTCTCTGAGATATGAGGGTCCCCCCCTTTCCCTGCCCTGGCACCTCACAAGTTGGCCTGGAACTGAAGATGGGTCCGAATGGACCAGAAGAAGGGCCCTTACTGGGTAACCTGAGCAGTGCCCCCCCCAGCCTCAGTTTCCCCATGTGGACAAGACATCCATGTGTCCCCAAGTGCCCCCTCCTTTATCCGTCACCAACTCGGACCATCTGCGACTTCCTGCCCACACCCAGCTGAGGGAGAGGGGCTGGCCTGACAGCTGGCTGGGGAGGGGCGGCTGGGAGATGTCCCTAGTTGCCCTCACCACCCCTAGCTCCCTGGGCACAGGGCCAGGGTACCAACTGCAGCGCTGTCATGCCAGGAAGGCCGCCACAGGTGCCATGTGATGCCTTCCGCTTCTGCTGGCTCCGCCGGGGGCTGGGCCCTGCCTGTGTGGACAAGGCACCCTCATGCGCTGCCCCGGCAGCCTTGCCCTGGCGTGTGCAGGGTGCCCGCAGGGCGAGGACCTACTCGCCAAGAGCTCCATGGCTAAGCACTCACTGTGTGCTGAGAGGCTTCTTGTTCTTAGAGCAGCGGCTCTCAACCTGTGGGTCGCGACCCCTTTGGGGGTTGAACGACCCTTTCACAGGGGTCACCTAAGACCATGGGAAAACACATCTATAATTACATATTGTTTTTGTGATTAATCACTATGCTTTAATTATGTTCAATTTGTATCAATGAAAATACATCCTGCATATCAGATATTTACATGACGATTCACAACAGTAGCAACATTACAGTTATGAAGTAGCAACGAAAATAATTTTATGGTTGGGGGTCACCACAACATGAGGAACTGTATGAAAGGGTCGCAGCATTAGGAAGGTTGAGAACCACTGTCTCAGATGCTACCTGGGTCCCCTTCACTGAATACTGCCTGTACTGACTCTACAAAGTAGGAGCTCAGAGATGGGCACTAACGTGCCCACGGCTGCCCAGTGGGCAAGAGGGCAGAGCTGGGCCTAGAACCACAGTAGGATGATGGCAATGGTTGTCATCATAGTAACTATTATTGTATTACCAACACTGATATTACATTTATGAGTTATTTATCATACATATAGAAAGCATCACTATTTATTAATTATCTTTATTAACAATAAATAACTTTAAAATCTGTGGGACAGTAGTGATAATAAAAAACTGGCCCCTTTCACAATTTTTAAGTGCACAGTTCAGTGGCATTAAGTCCACTCATATGCCCCTAAGTTCCCAAGACTGTGCAGCTCCAATGCGGGCTTTGGGCCTGCTGTGTTAGCAGCATCCTCACCTGTCAGTCCCTCCTGCCCACCATAACCATGAGCCCAGCGGCCTCCCACCGTTGCTATAAATATACCATCAGCTGGTGTCTGGGCCTTCACACTCATGCAGCCACCTTCCCCGTGCAGACAGGCGGCTGGCACACCTGGCTGCCTGGGCCTGGGAAAATCCAGGCTGCCAGGCACCCCTCAGCCCTTCGCCACCCAGAGGCTTGGAGGGGCGACCAGGTGCCCGTCCTGGGTCATGTGTGCCCCAGTGCGTTCCCTGTGGGCAGAACGGCTCAGGGTCTCCGAGCAGAGCTGAGGTCTTCCCACTGCCTCCTGTGGCTGGGCAGAGGGTCCAGGAAGGGACTGAGCACTCATTCAGGGCCTCTTGTGTGCTTTTCGGGAATCGCTTGCTCCAATTCCTCAATTCAGTGGGCACAGTTTGTATTCACCCCACTTTACAGATGGAAAAACTGAAGCTCAGAAAGGGTATACGCCTCACACAGCCTGGGGCAAGCACAGCACGAATTGTATCCATTATAAAAGAAACAGGCACCCTCAGTCCACCCTTTGTCTCCCCAGCACAGCACCCAGTGCTGCGATGAAGATGATCAGGGACCAGAGCCCGGCCGGTGTGCTCAGTGGTTGAGCGTCCACCTATGAACTAGGAGGTCACGATTCAACTCCTGGTCAAGGGCACATGCCCGGGTTGTGGGCTCCATCCCCAGTGGGGGGCATGCAGGAGGCAGCCAATCAATGATTCTCTCTCATCAATGATGTTTCTATTTCCCTCTCCCTGCCTCTCTAAAATTAATTTTTTTTTTTAAATAACAGGGACCAGAAGACAGGGGAACCTCAATCAGGGGCTGGCTTGCTTCGCTCTGTAGCCCACAGGCCCTTCCCTCCTGCCCTGAGCTCCCTTCCATCTAGACCAGAGAGACAGGGCTTTGTCTTGAGTCACACCTAAGCCAGGGGCAGAGCTGTGGCTGAGCGAGGTCCCCTCACTCCAGCCCACAATGCCCTTTATGGAGACCTTGGCACCCAGGTTTGGGCACAGCAGGTACTTTTGTTGTTGTTAATTGTGAACTCACCCAAGGATATTTTCCCATTGATTTTTAGAGAGAGTGGAAGGGAGAGAGAGAGAGAGAGAGAGAGAGAGAGAGAGAGAGAGAGAGAGAGAGAGAAGCATCAATATGAGAGAGACACATCAATCGGTTGCCTTCCGCACATGCCCACACCAGGGCCCGGGACCAAGGAGGCAATCAAGGCCTGTAACCAAGGTACGTGCCCTTGACCGGAATCAAATCGGGGACCCTTCAGCCTGCAGGCTGACACTCTGTCTACTGGGCCAAAATGGCCAGGGCAGCAGGTACTTAATAATATGGCTCCTTTATTCACTATGTACTCAGGGCCTGCCCTTTTTATCATCTGTACCACTGGGAGGGTGTGGGTCCCACCTGATAATCTCAAAAGTGTTTTTTACTTTTTTTCTTTTAGGGGTTTTGAGGACTCAAAATCCATGGGTTCTAATTCTGCTCTGCCTCTTACAAGCTGTGTGACTTTGGCAAGTGTCTGACCATCTCTGGATCTCTGTTTCCTCATGGGCAAGGGGAGAAGTTCCCTCGCTCCCAGGCAGGTGGAGAGAATTAAACCAGTTGAGAGTGGAATGGGCCCAGAACTGGGCACACAGTGGCACTCAATATGTGCTCACAGTTCCTATTAACTGCTTCCTGGTTCCATCCAGGAGGAGTTGGGGATCCCCCCAGTTTTTCCTGTCTCCTCCTTGGGGCACCCTGGGCAGTCCCTCTCCACCGAGAGCTTCCCAAGCTGGCCCCTGCCCACAGCGCCATTCAGGGAGGTTGGCACCGCACAAGGCGGGAGCAGGAGGCTGGCCCATGGCAGCGTCAGCAAATGGGCACCAGCTGGGCCGGTGGCTGGGGCGGGCTGGCAGCTGCCTGGAGCCGGCAGGCCTGGCAGCCCCTCCCCTGCCCACCCCTGGCACTGTGCCCCACCAGCCTCAGGTTTCTCAAGCCGCCAGAGGGGGCAGGGAGGCCTGGCTGGGCTTCAGGGTTGGGCAGGCGGCTTCCCTCTCTGGGCCCTGTTTCCTCCAGGCACCTTCCCAAATGCAAGGCAGGTTGAAGAGCGGCTCCTGGCCTCCCCAGCACCCTCATCACCTCCCTCTCCAATAATGCCTGCACCCTCTGGGCCATTCCAGCCCCAGGGCCTTTGCACTGGCTGTGCCCCTGCCTGGTGCACTCTCACTCAATCCCTCCATGCCTCCATCTCCTTCAGGCTTCATCTCAAAGGTGACCTCCTCTAAGAGTTCCTTCCTGTCCAGAGTGCACCCACCGGCTCCTCTCCGTACCCCTCCCCCCCTCTGTTTCCCTGACATCACATTCTTTTTCATTGAACTGTGAACTGTCAGCTTCTGCATCCCCTGCTCAGGGCTCCTCCCACCCAAAGTGCATCAGGTAGCAGGCAGCCCCCAATGTCCCAAGGGGAAGCTCTCATCACCCCTCATTACAGGCCCTGCAGCTGCCCCCTAGGCTGGCCCTGGGGCACACGCTGTGACCCGTCCCTGGAACCAGGCTCATGGCCATGGTGGCGCCAGATGGACGCCTGGGGCAGCCAAATTTGGGTTCAAGAGGTGCCCTAGGCTCTAACAGCCCAGTACTGAAGGAACCTTCTCATAGCTGGTCTCCACCCCTACATCCCCCAAAATAAACCCCAGGGTGGAGGCCTGGGATTCCCCTTTGGGGTGGGGCCCCACAAGTCCACCTGACACCCTTGGGGAGAGGTGGAGAGGTTGGGGGGGGGGGGTGGCGCGGGCGGGCCTTGTCCAAGGACAGGGAAGGGCTGAGAGGGCAGGCGTGTGTGGTACCTCTGAGTCTCTGTGTCTCTCCATGTCTCTGGGTCCATCTGTCTTTCCGTGTTTCTGTCCGCATCTGTGTGTGTGTGTGTGTGTGTGTGTGTGTGTCTGTTGGTTCTGAGGCCCCACTCCTGATGTTGGGGGTGGCACCTCCTTTCAGCTGTACAGCGGGTGCTCCCCTCATCATCCACCCTGAACCCCTCCAGAGGCCAACTGAGGCCCGTCCTTACCCCTCATCAATCCCACGCCTCCCGTCAGGCGGAGTAAGGCGCACTCTGTGCTCTGGCCTATGCTGGGGCCCCCTCCAGCCTGGAGCCCACAGGGTGGGAGCAGGGAGGTGCTACCGGTTCTCTCTGCCATTCGACTGACATCGGCCTGGCCGAGAACAGACTTAACTCTGGCCGAGAACAAGGACAAGGGTCCTGGGGAAAACGGCAGGGAGCCGAGGCGCAGCAGGGGGCCCGGGGCAGCCTCAGCCCGGGACCTTGGATGAGGCCTTGGCTGCTGGAAGCCTGGAACACAGACCCAGCCTGGGGGTGGCCAAGCCGTGATGACTGGCTGCCCATATTGCAAACCACAATTTCCCTTCACCCCTTTCTGCCATGGAGTGTGGCAGGCTGGAGGGGGTGTCAGCTCAGAAGCTGCCTGCATCCAAGTCCCACTTCTCCCCTTTCTTGGCTGTGTGACCTTGGGCAGTCCCTTCTTCGAGCTTCTGTTTCCTTTTCTGTGAAATCGGTACCACAATGATTTCTACTCGCGGGGCTGCTGGAAAGACGGGAAAGAATTGCTAAGCTGTCAGAAAACAATGCCTCACAGAGGAAGTGGGGCTAGGAGTTGGAGTTTTGAAGCATGAGTAGGAGTTTTCCATATGGGAAAGGCATTCCAGGCAGAGGGAACAGCAGGGGCCCAGGCCTGGAGGGGGGAAATCGCAATCGTAATGAGGATGTACAGTAACCATCCATGGAGCCCTAGCTCTGCCTGGGCCTTGCCTTCAACAACTATGAGCACCCGTTCCTACAGTTATTGTCGAGCTTCCCATTTTATAGACACGAAAACGAGGCACAGAGAAGTCATGTGACTTGTCCTGGATCACCCAGCAGCAGGCAGCCGAGTTAGGGCCGGAATCCAGGCCCCGCTCTCAGACACCACCCCCACTGCAGGCCGGCTGGGGCCGGGTCAGCCGGGTCCAGTGTGAGCAGGGATTCCCCCGGGATAGTGGAGTCGGCTGGAAGCAGGGGAGGTTGGTAGCCTTGACCTTTCCTGGCCCTCATTCAAGGAGGTTGACCAGACTGGCCAACAAGGGCTAGAAGTGGGGCTTGAAGGTGTCTGGGGAGGCCTGGAGGCCTAGCTTGCCTGCTGAACTGAGGGGGGGGAGGGGGTCTGGTGGGGGAGGGGAGGCGCCTGGAGATTGTGCTGACGCTGGCAGAAAACTCTGCTTCAAAATTTTATCAGCTCAGCTCAGAGGAGGTGGGGGTGGGGCTGGGTGGCGAGGATGGATGTGGAGGGGGAGACCTGGACCTGCATGGTAATGAGCCAAGGCAGTCCCTGCCCCCTGCCCTCTGCCGGAGACAGTCACCTCCTCCACTTCTCTGCCTCCGCACCCCGCCAGCACTGCTTCACTGCTGCCCCCGGGGGCTTGCTGCTAATTGGTGCGGGTAGGGCGAGGGGCAGTGGGGTCAAGGTCAAGGAACCAAGGTCAAAACTGGGAAATTCTGTCTGGCTCTCCCCGCTACACACCCTGGAGAGCTGAGCTCCACAGACTCATCTGATCCTTATACCACTGCCAGGAGCCGGCATGGCCCTTCTCCCATTGGACAGAGGGGGGAGACTGAGGCACAGAACTGTGAGATAGCCACAGTCACGCCGGGGCGGCATGTGGAACACAGACACACAGACAGGAAGCAGCGGCCCTGGCTTTGGCCACCGGCACCAGTGACCTCAAGAGGCTGGACCGGTATCCGGCTCCACATCTCTGCCTAGGCTGCCGGCCACGGGGACCCCTCCACGGCCGCCACTGCCCAGCCATCCTGCAGAACTTAGCTCAGCCACCCCTCCTCTTCCAGGAGGCTGCCATGGACTGTCTACACCCTCAAAGTCCCTGCTGGTCTCAACCTCAGGCATTTGACCGCAGAACCAGCAAACACACAGCTGAAAGGGCCAGAGCCGGGGGCACTGGGGACCAGGAAGGGTGGTGACCTGGCCAAAGTCACTCAGCACCCAAGCGTCCCACTCACAGCACAAACGTGTGCCGGGCTGGGCCTCCGCTGGAAGTCTGAGAGTCGATCAACCAGTGTTCGCAGCGCACAGCCCCGGCACTCTCCCAGCTTTCCCCAGAGAGATCAGATTATTCAACCAACGGTCTCCCATCAGTCACTCTCCTGTGCCCATTCCTGTCCCCAACAGGCCATACTGTGCCCATCAGACCTGGGACAGAGTCTCATCTCCTGAGACGCCAAGGGCACACCAGCCTCCTCAGACATCAAGGCCTCCACCTTCAGGTTCTCAGGACGTACCTGCTTTCCCATCACACTCTCCTTGAATCACATCTCCCTCCCTCAGACCTTCACATCGAGTGAGCCTGTCCCCTCCAACCGGCTTGTAGGCCCACTTCTCCCCTTAGACTCCCACTGCGCCCACCCCACCCTCACAGCTCGGCAGCCTTCCCCCGCTGACCTTGCGAAGGCCAACTCCCTGTTCCAACGGCGGGGCGGCGCAGGGAGGTTGCCTCCTCCCTCGGACTGTGCCTGGACCCACCTCCCACATCAGACCTCCCTTTGGCCTCGCATGAGCCCACCTTCTCCCTCGCACAGCGGCGCCCCCCCCCCTCCCGGCTCACCTCTCTCGCGCACGAAGTAGGCCAGGTAGAGGTCAAGCTCCTTGACGGCCACCCCGATGTGGTGCGGCTGCACGCAGAGCACCGGGTGGCCGCACTGCGCCGCCTTGACCAGGCGCTCGCCGTCGGTGCTCTCCAGGGGGATGCCCTTGAAGAGGATGACCATGACCAGGTCCAGCCGCCACACCTTGTCGGCCTGGCGCAGGCAGTCGATGCGGCGCATCTTGCCCTTCTGGTCGGGGTTGGAGAGCACGCAGCCCGGCGCCTTCTTGCCGGTGATGGCCAGCACGAAGTCCTCGCGGCACTCGGGCCGGATGTCCTTGCGCAGCTTGGCCAGCAGCCGCGACGCCCACTTCTGCTTCACCTCGGCCTTCTCGCCCAGCAGCTCGTCCTTCACCGCGCGCTCCTCGTCCTTCGACATCCGCTTCTCGTGCTTCTTGAAGTACTTGCGCTTCCGCGCCTGCAGGTTGAACCAGGTGTAGGCGAAGGCGCGCACGTGAGGCAGCAGCGCCTCGATGAACGGGTGGAACTCATCCTGCGGGCGGGAAAGGCAGGTCAGAAGGCGCTGGGCACCGGGGACCCACTGCCCGCCAGAAGACTCAGGCTCGGGAATCCCCAAGCAAACTCAGTAGGCGGAGGGGGAGGGGCAGGGGACCACGGCAGACCCCTCCACCTCCTGGGGAAAGCTGAGGGAGCCCAGCAGAAGTTCCTGGGGGACAGGTGAGAACGCATTGCCCACATGGGGAAACTGAGGCTTGGATTCGATGGGCAGCCCAGGCCAAGAAAGGCATTCATGGCCCGGCCAGCATGGCTCAGTGGTTGAGCATCGACCTATGAACCAGGAGGTCATGGTTGGATTCCTGGTCGAGGCACATGCCTGGGTTGCGGGCTCGATCCCCAGTGTGGGGTGTACGGGGAGGCGGCCGATCATTGATTCTCTCTCATCACTGATGTTTGTATCTCTCTCTCCCTCTCCCTTCCTCTCTGAGATCAATAAAAATATATCTAAAAAAAGAAAGACATTCATGAAAAACTATCTTAAACCCCAAAACAGGACAAGCTGAGGGTTCCAGGTGGAGACGGATGGGGACCCATTGTACAGATGGGAAAACTGAGGTCGGGCGAGTGAGGATGTCATGGATCCATTCTCTGCCTTCTAGAACTGGGGTTTGAAAGTACCATAAGAACAGATAGTGAATATTTTAGTAGCCACTATTCCACTCTACACTGTAAGTGTAACCTGGGTAAGATGTAAATGACGGCAGAGCGGTATTCCAATAAGACTTTATTGACAAAAACAGGTGGCTGGCATCGGGTCCCAGGCTGTAGTGTGAGCGCTACTGTTGAGAGCAGGGCCGAGCACACAGTGGGTCCTCAATGACTGCAGGAAAAACCAGGCTTGGAGAATAACGCTTGGGGCTCCTTTCTCAGACCCACTGCTCAGCAGAGGAAGCGGACACCCGATGGGGGTCCAGGGCGGCCTCTACTGGCCCTTGGCACTGATGGAAAAAATGAGGGCAAGGGGCTGTTTCTGAAGAACACGTGTACAGACAGGGCTGAGGCCCACAGGCCCGACTAGGACCCCTGGGTGTCAGGGGCTGCTGGTGGGGGCTCCTGCACAGACCCACTGAAGTAGCCAGGAACGCTGAGGCCGGAGACACAGGTCAGAACACACTGGACAGGGGAGCTCAGCCATGGAGGTTCAGGGCTAGAGAGTGGGGCCCCTGGGGGTCAGCTCCCCGCCCCCTCCCCACAGACCCATTCCACAGATGGAAAAACTGAGTCTGGGGAGGCTGAGACCTGGCCAGAGCTATGACTTCAACACCTCCCTCTCCCACTGTGCCTAATTAGTGTTGCTGGGCCCACAACGAGGAAACAGAGACTCCAAGAGGGGACCCAGTCATGAGGGGCTGGGACCAGACCCCACACCCATCTGACTTTCTCCACAAAAGCAGCAACCCCAGTAGGGTCCCTCGGAGAGCCACATGGGGAGCCCCAGCCCCTTCTAAGGGGATATGAGGGCCGCATCCTTCTCTCCATTTTCTAGCAAGGGAAACAGCCTGCAGGACATCCGGGACCTGGTGTCTGTCTTCAGGAGTCAGACACTCAAGGAGAAAGGAAGACAGAAGAGAAACATCGGTCCTACTCTTGCCAGGACCATGCCAGGCTTCTTGAATGGGGTGATATCTCTTCCTGGCTTATGAACCCCATTATCTGCCCAGCTCTCAAAAGACTGCATTAGCTATTACTATTATTATGGGCATTGCTACAATATTTTGGTTGCTTACAGTCTTCCAAGGGGCAGGAAAAGGCCCAAGGCTTTGCTATCCATTGCGTGATGGGGAAACGGAGGCTCAGAGAGGGGCGGAGACCTGGCCTCGGTCCCACTCTCAGAGCCTGTGTGAGAGAACCCAGGACCCTCACCCCGAGAAGGCCATCAGGCCCCTTTCTCAAAACAGCCTGCTCTCTGCCGGGCTGGGGTCTCGGAGACAGAAACAGCTGCTCTGGACTCCTGGTTGGCTTTCCAGGTGGGTGTGGCTTAGCTCGGTCCCCCCTCCAGACCTGGATGCTCATGGTACCCCTTGGCCGGCTCACCCTCCCCGCTCCGGGCTTTATCTCCCTTTGATATCTCCGGCCACAGGGTGCTGGCGGGAAGGGGATGACCTCAGGTTTCACCTATGACCGAGGCTCTGAAAATAGCCTCCTGCCCTGGCCAGGGCGGCCTGTGAGGGGGCTCAGCCTGGGCGCCCAGTTCCCCACTCCAATGTGCCCTGAAGCATGAGTCACTGAAACAACTGTGGCCGGGACTGCACTTGGGCCCTCCGTGCGGCCCCCGCCTGCGGACCTGCTGAGGCAGAGGGAGGACGGAGCGGCCCATCCCCTGCCAGTCCGACCCAACCCGAGTTGCCTGTCTTGTGCCTGATGCCACTGGGGATCCACTTGCCCAGGGTCACACAGCCAGTCAGCAGAGCAGGGACCAGAGCCCAGGCCGTCTGGCCGGGGAACCGGGGACGGGGAATCGATAGAGGCACAGGTCACTGTCCCGCGGAGGGGATGCCAGGGCAGCGGTGTGGACGTTGGGCTGTGGCTGCCACCCAAGTTCTGGTGATGGCTGTGGCCCTGATAAGAGGGAGCTGGGAAGAGGCCGCTGGGTGTCAGCCAGCAGGGGCAGGCTACGGTCCCCAGACGCCTCTCCTGACCGCCATTCTCTCTGGGCACCTCCCCACTTCTGAACCCCTCTCCCTCAATTCCTGTTCTAGGTCTTGGCTCCCCTTCTCGGAGCCCCAATCCTTTTTCCAGCTCCTTCCCTCTCGGAGCCCTCCCCTCCCTCTCTGATCTCTACACCCTCTCCGGGGAAAGGTGCCAGGGAGGAGAGCAGGGGTGGGAGCCCACGTCACCAGTGACCCTAGCTGGTCCAGCAGGAAGGAAGACAAACAGTCCGTAACTGGGTCATGGACCTGCTGCCCCAGCCTCCCTTGTCCTCCCAGAGAGGTCAGGCTAGATGAGAGGCAGGCCTGTCACTCTCTTTGTCCCACAAGACCTGCAACAATGGAGGCTTCTTCCGCAGGCACCTCCCGATGCCCTCAGGCTGACAGGGCACAGGGGATCGCCAAGGCAAGCTAGACGCTGAGAATCCCCCCACACTCCTACACATCCCTCAAAGCCCTATTTCCACGGTTCCTTCCTTCCGGCAGCTCTCCCCAGGGCTCCCTCAGACCTCGCCTGGACCACACAAGCTGTGGAGTCTGAGTCCAGCTCTTGCTCCTCCTCCAACCCTGAGTCCTGGGGCTGAGGCACTCCACTGCCAGGCAGCCCCTGGGGGTGGCATTAGCCTCCGTTTTCACCTTCAGCCTTGGGCTTCAGTCTCTCATTTTGTACAACGGGCAGAAAGGGATACTGCGGCCTGTTGGGGGTTGGGGATGGGGTGCTTGTCTATTGCCCTGGTAACCAGAGAGTGGGGGGAGATGGAGCAAGATGAGGCCTTGCCCAGAAACCCCACGTGGCCCACTGGCCCTTCCAATGAGGGCAGCAGCAGGTTGGAGGTGGGCACCGGGTCAAGCCCTTGCTGGGCCCTATGGATGGACAATTGTGCACTGGGCTGTGCCCTTCCCTGGATCCCTCCCACCCTGACAGCCCAGGGCAGCAAACAGCACATGGAACTCCAATTCCCACTCCAAAAGCGTTCCTGGAAGGATTCTCTCTCCTTCATTCACTCAGCAACTCAACAAACACTGCTGAGAATCTATCTGACCCACCTCCTAAGCGCTTAACCCAAACTCCTATGCATCCCTGAAAGCCCTGACGCCAATGCCCCCTTCTCGAGGGAAAGCCCAGGTGAAATGGCAAACAGCAGAGTTCATCTATGAATGCAGACCCATCTGGCACCACAGTTGGGGCTCCTAACCTAGGTCACTCCGCCCCCGAGCTCAGACCATCTGTATAGCTCTTATCTAATGAGGGAGAAAGTCATTCAGTTGCTCAACCAACATTCCCTGAGTGCCTACTGTGTGCATGGTGCTGGGGACCCAGCGGTAACCGGGGCTCGGCCTTCACGCAGATGCTGATCTGTGGCAGGGATGGACCTTAAACAAGCCAACAAGTATGCGATAAAACGTCAGGTTGAACTAAATGGTTTGAGGAAATGTGAAGGAGTTTGAGGGACCAGGGGACGCCTTGGGGGTTGTGTTTAGCTGGGGGGGGGGGGGGGGTCAGGAAGGGTCTCTCACAGGACAGGACACTTGAAGGAAGACCTGAACGGTGACAACCCTGAGCAGGCGCTTCCCAGGTGGAGAAAACAGCACCAGCGCAGGCAAAGGTCTGGAGGCAGGACCGTGCCATCATCAGCACGTTCGATGGAAACAGTGAGGAGGCAGAGAGGCGGTGAGGGCAGGGAGGGGACCCAGGCGGGTTGTGCAGGACCTTACGGGCCAGGCCAAGGAGAGTGAAACCCCCTGCCCGACTGACAGGTGAGTGTGAGCCCTGGCTCTCTGACTTCCCTTTCTGGTGTCCCAGGAAGAGGATGGGGCTGAGCCAGAGGACCATGGTGTTCGAGAGAGAGGCGAGGAGCCAGGCTGTGCCTCGTGGAGGCTGAGCATTGACTGTGCCCACTGTCTGGAGGGAGAGACTGAGGCACAGAGCACTGAAGCCAGAGGCCCAAAGTCACACAGCCAGGAAGGAGCAGAGCTGGGGCCTCCACCAGAGTCCCTGTGACTGTGGACCTCCGGCCTCCTCAACCCCACTGCCGGGCCCCTGGGCACGTGGTCTGACCCATCGGTGGGGCTCCCCAGTTCACTCTGCACTCTGTATGCGCGCTCTGGATTCTGTGTGACTCCCTTCCCCTGCTCCGTCGGTGGCCACCTTCTCCTTGGGGGGCTCACTCAGCCAAAGAGGCAGCCTGTCACCTTGTTTCCTGCCCCCCCAACCTAGAATCCACAATCTCATCCTCTGCCTCTTGGCCCCATTCACACACCCCAACTAACAAAGGCCGCCAGTACCCACTTGGTCTGGCCAAACTTGGGAAAAGCCTGGACAAGGCTGGGCTGGGAGGAAAGTTCAACAGAAAAACCCTCATGGGTCAAAGCTCTCATTTTTTGTGGGGTCACCGCTAGCCAAGTTATTTGGCGCCTACTGCACACCAGGCACTGTGTGATGGTTAAAGAATCGATCGAAGGGAGGCATGATGATGCTCCCCATGTGGGGACATAGGGAGAGAGGCTGAGACTCAGAGAGACTCAAGTGCCTTCTTTCAACTGGCAGAACCCCCCGTCCATTCACACATGTATGAGGACTGACTGTGTGCCAGGCCCTGTGCCAGCACCTCAGCGGTGTCCTGCTTCCCTGAATCCTCGGGCAGCCTGAGGAGTGAAGGTTACCAGGCACTTCATTGCACCGGGAAGACAGGGAGGTCTAGGTTACCCACCCGGCCACACAGCTGGAAAGAAAACTCCATTGGGAGCCTCCTGAGCAGGATTTGCATGAAGATCTGAGACCACCCCCCACCTTAGAGCACATCTGAAGTGGGGTGGGGCTCTGTCCCCATAGGAGTGGTGCCAGCGAGTGTGCATGGGAATGTGGGGGCGCCCCTGTACTGCTGACCACAGGTCAACATGCACCCCGGGAGGTGGACATGGGCAGGAGCTGCATGGAGCAGGCGGCCCCATTTGTCATGAGCTAGGGAGGGAGGGAGGCTGAGGCAGGAAGACAGAAGAGAGACTGAGGGAGAGGGAGACAGAGGGAGAGAGACAGAAGGAGGGAGGGAGGCAGGGAGGGAGAGAGGGAGGGAGAGGAAGAGGGAGAGGGAGAGAGAGAATGCTGACTAGGCCAGAATCCCAGCAGATTTATAAGGCGCTGGGCCCTGATGCTGAGGCACCTCCACCGCAGAGAAGGGAGGGGTGAGAGATACAGACATGGAGTGAGGGTGTGCCTTTCACAGGATCTAATCAGAGGCCATCAGGCCCTGAGTGGAGGGCACACAGCGAGTGCCCACCTGCCCAGGTGTGGCCAATGAACCAGGTGTGCCCCAACCCCCAGCCTCACCAGCCATGCTGTGCTGCCCTGGGCAGGCCCTGACCCTCTCTGGTCTTGGCCCCTTTCCTAGCCCAGAGGTGCTGGGGAAGCCTGACCTGATAGAGCCCATACCAGGCCTAGATCTCACTGCCTTCTGCCTCTCCCCACCCCCATGAGAGATGCTTAATGACCATCTATTAAATCAAACAACAGTTGGGTGCCCTCTCCCAGCCTCAGTCTCTCTGCTGGAGAAATGGCAGTAAAAAGAGTGCCTCCCTGCCCGGCTGGTTTGGCTCAGTGAATAGAGCATTGGCCTGTGGACTGAAGGGTCCTGGGTTCGATTCTGTCAGGGCACATGCCCGGGTTGCAGGCTCGATCCCCAGTGGGGGGCATGCAGGCAGCAGCTGATCAAAGATTCTCTCTCATCATTGATGTTTCTCTCTCTCTCTCCCTCTCCCTTCCTCTCTGAAATCAATAAAAATATATATATTTTTAAAAAGAGTGCCTCCCTGAGAAGGACCGGGGTGAAGGAATGAAGGAAAGAATGAATGAATGAGGGAGGGGCCCTGGCAGCTGCACCGTGTGGCCCCGGGGAAGCCTGGGCACTGCAGCCAAGAGAGATTTGGCCCCAAACCCGGAATAACTAATGTGGCGGTGGCAGCAGGCAGGAGGGAGGCAGGGGGAGGCCCAGAGCGGGGCAAGCGTAGGGAGGCCGGCCTTCCCGCTGGCAGGATTTATGGAAGTAACGGCTGCTCCACACAGTTCCTCTTAAGAGTAAAAGTGAAAAAGTGCTTGAGTCACCACCATCGAAACAAGGACAGGGCTCCCAGAATCCTTCAGGGCCACCATCCCCCCCTAGGTGGGCAGGGCCGGGGGCACAGGGTGGCTGGCACCAGAGCTGCCCCCCACCCCGCAGCCAGTCTCAGCTCCTAGGAGGATCCAGGTGGGATCAGCTGAAAGGGAGCTATTTTAGGCTGGACTCAGGTTGTAAAATGAGTCGTCAAGCGGGGGCATGGAGTCAGAGAGACCCGGGAGAGACAGATGGGGTAAGGAGAGAGAGACACAGGCAAAGGGGGGAAAGAGACGGTGAGAAGCAGACATGGGGAGAGACAACAGAGGCGGGAGGAGACAGAGAGACAGATGGAAGGACAAGGAGAGACAGAGGCAGAGAAAGACGGAGAGACAGAGATGGAGAGAGAGAAACAGAGAGACAGGGAGACATAAAGACGGAGAGAAACGGGGTGGGGGTGGGCTAGGGAGACTGAGCCAGGGGTGGGGGTCCTGCAGGAGCAGTCAGGGTCCAACCAGGTCCCCAACCAGACCCTGATGGGCCTTCGAGGAGCTGCAGGGATTAAACTGAGGCTGGGAGGGTGGGGTACCTGAGAGGGGGGCTCCTCTCCAGGGTGGGGGAGGGCAGTTGGGAGAATAAACAGAGGGGGAGCCCCTGCGTTGGGGCTGCTCCCTCCCCGCCCCCAGCGGGAGCGCTCTTGCTTCTCCCTGCCTGTCTCAGGCTCCTTGTCCCCTGTCCCCTGCACCCAGCAACCTCTGATTTTTGTGATTTCACGTTTCTACACGAGCGAGCGGAGCGCCGCCTGGCTGATCCCTGCCCTGCTCCTGGGGAAAGCCAGGCCCCGTGAGTGCCCAAGTTCACGGGCGATGCCAGGGCTCTGTTCTCCCGCCGCCCCCTCTCTGCAACGTGGATGGAGGCCTGTCTCCCGAGGCGTCCTGATGGGGGAATTCCAGGGCGCAGTGACAACAGGCCGCCTTCCAACCTCCTCGCCTGGAATAGCCTTCCTCTGCCTGCCCCCCCCCCTCCTGTGGCTCTGGGGAGCGTGCAGGAAGAGCAGAAGGGGCAGGGGCACCCAGACCACCCACCCCTAAGGCCCAAGGTCACGAAGCAACTGGACTAGAGCCCTCATGGTTACTGGGGAACTTCAGGATGACTGGGAGACTGAGATGGGCCAGCGCTGACGACTTTGAGGGGCCCTCCCCAAAAGTAGCTCAGAGGGGGAAAGGGAGGGCTGGAGAGAGGTCGGGACTGGCCCAAGGTCACCCAGGAGATGCCAGTAGGACAAGCCTGAGACCCCTGCAGCTCCAGCCCTCACTGTCTGCCTGGAGGCAGGAACTCCTCAGTGGGTGCTGGAGGGGGCCAGTGACAAAGACCCTACCGAGAATGAGGGGGACCCCAGGATCATGAGTAGGGGGGGGACCCCTGGCAGAGACTGACAGTCCCTGGGGCTCAAGCTGGGCATCTGCGTGCTCCCACACAGGGCTCCTCGGATATCCGGGACTGCACTCCACAGCTTGCAGGCCACGCTGCCCCAGGTCACCGCGGGGGAAATTGAGACAAGAAGCCCACTGGTCCACAGGCACCCAGAGACAAGGGATGGGGAGGGAAGCGGGAAGGCAGAAACAGGGGCGGGTTGCCCGTGAGGGAGCTGGGACGTCCCGGGTGCGGCCTGGGGAAGGGCAGCTCCCCCGCCCCGTCACTGCACCAGGGCCCACTGGGCTGCCTGGGAGCCGGGCCAGGGGTGAGAGGCTACGGGAGGGGGCAGGGGCAGGTGCCGGCGGCTGAGGGCGGGAGCAGCGCCGCAGTGCCCGCCAGACCCCGGAGCACCGGCCTCCCGGCTCCTCCCGGCGGCGGCGGCGGCGGCAGCGGCTCAATAATCCCCAAATCGATGCGGCGAAAACGTCGGGACGGTGGTGGGAGCGCGGAGGGGGGGTTGTGGGGGGAGCGGGAGATTTAGCCAGGACGTCGAGCACCCCTCCTCCCACCGCGGGCGCCTCCAAGTTCGTGCACCCCCTCCCCCTCCACGCACACGTGGGCCAAGAATGGGGGAAAAGGCAGCCCGGGCTGGAGCGCCGGGGCGCAACCTTGGCGCGGAGAGGATCCGGGGAGCACATCGGGAGCGCTGGGGAGGCCGGGGCCAGCCCCCCAACGCCTCCTGGAGGCAGGCCCCAGCCCAGGCACGGGGTTCACACGGAGCCCTGTCTTTGGGGGCGCCCCTCGGACCTTCCCGAGTGGGTGGGGGAGTTCGTCCTGCAAAGTGGTGGGCGAACCTGCAGCCCCAGCGGCCCGTCCGGGGGGAGGGGGGAGAATCCGGGCGTGGGGGGGGGGGGCGCGGGGCTGGAGTCCGCGGCGAGTGCTCTGGGCGTAGGAACGGGGGCGGGGGGGGGTCCCAGCCCAGCCCATCCCCCACCGGTCCCCGATCCCAGGTCCGGGCATCCGGTCCGGGCGGCCGGAGGGACGCATGCCTTTTCCGTCCCGCCTCCTCGGGCGTCTCAACTCCCAGGCCCGGTGCGGGGCCGGGGCCGGGGCCGGGGCGGGCGGGGGGCGTACCTGGGTCAGGCAGAGCGGGGACGAATACATCCCGGGCGCGGCGGGAGGCGCAGGCGGCGGAGCGGGCGCGCTGAACTTACTGAGTCATTTTTCCAGCCCCCCCGCCCCCCCGCGGCCGCGGCCGGCGCGCTCCTCGCCGCCTCCTCCCTCGGTCGCCCGCCCTCCTCCCTCCCGCTCGCTCCCTCCCGCTCTCCTGCGTCTCTCTCTCCCTCGCTCTTCTGTGCCTGCCCCCCACCTTCTCGCTGCCTCTCCCCTCCTCCGGCTCTGGGTCCCTGTCTCTCCTCCCTCTGGCCACCTCTCCCCTCCCGCCCCCCCAATTTCTCTCCCCTCCCACCCGAACCTCCCACTGCTCCACATCCAACTTTCAAAGAAACGAGGGGGGAAAAAAAGAGCGCGAACGGGGAAGGAGACACGCTCCCCTCCTGCCTCGTGAACCCCATTATTGCTACGAATTTCTCGCCGCGGGGCTCCGAACCCCGGGTGGGGACCCGCGGCCGCGCAGGGAGACCGCAGAGGGTCTCCCGGGGCCGCCCGCCCGCGTCCAGTGGGGAGGGGGCGCTGGGCTGCTGCTGGACATTTGGGGGCCCGAGGTAGATTTTTAAGACTCCCCCCCCCCACCCGCCCGGAGCTGGCCGGGAAGTTGGAGAAAGGAGCCAAGGGGGGGGGGGAGGTGGAGAATGAAGCAGTGACGTGTGCAGAGGCCGCGCAGTGCGAGGCTTTCCCCTTAAAGATGTAGGTCCCGAGGTGCGTGGCAGGAGAAGGGGTCCCTGCAGCCCCTCCCCCTGGTCCCCGAGAGCCAGACAGGGGCTGCAGTGCCCGGGCAACGGGGCTTGGCTGCCACAGCGCCCTCATTGGCTGGAGGGGCCCAGCTAACCAAGGCTCCTGGCATCTGCTCTTTCCTCCTTAGCCAGCACCCAAGGGGGACGGTGGGGCGGGGGGTTGGGGGGGGGGTTGGCTTCCCCCTGCAGGTCTCAGCTCCCCAGGAGGACTATGTCCAGACAGAACTCGGGTAAACCTTGGAGCCTCTTCCCGGGCGTCTACCGACTCCCACGGACCCCAGCTAGCCATGTGCCCGTTTCACACATCTGTAAACTGAGGCACAGTGGGGCCACCTGGCCCAGCAGCCCACATTCTTCAAGCTCCAATGTTCTCCCCCCCCCCAGGAATAACTAAGCACAGACCTGCCCTCCCCGGGTCTGGTCCCCAGGGTGCCTGATGACCTTGACCTCAACTCCTGGGCTCAACTCAACCTTCCAGGTTCACCCCCAGTCCTCCCAGCCTGGCTCAGAGGTGGCCTAAACTCGTCTTCCCACCTGGGTGTCCTGCGCTGTAAAGTGGCCTGGCAGTGCTCACCTCACGGGGTCAGTTGGCATAAGGATGATGCCACTTAGCAGAAACCTGACTTCCTATCCAAAGTGCGCCCAGAGGCCCGCCTGCAGGGCTCAGTGGTTGAGCATCGACTTAGGAACCTTGAGGTCCCCATCAGGGCAAATGCCAGGGTTGCGCTGGTCCCACTGTGGGGAGTGCAGGAGGCGCCGATCGATGATTCTCTCTCTTCATTGATGTTCCTTCCCCCCCCCTCTCTAAAATCAATAAAAAATACTTTTTTAAAGTGCACCAAGACATTGTTAGAAAGCTTGGCCCTTTTGACTAGTCTCTCGGAACATCCTGAGGCCAATGGCATCCTGTTACCAACGTGGGGCACCTGCCCCGTGCCCAGGCCAACAACCCTGATTCCCCTGTGTTCCTGGGGAGAAAACGGAGGCCCACGGAATGCAGGCCACTTGTCCATGGCCCTGGTGCTGGACTAGGAGGGAGCAGGGTTCCTACCAGCACACAGTCCCTGGTCACTGCGCTTCTCGCAGCGTGCGGCTGACAGTGATTCAAACAGCGCTTAGCACATGGTGAGCTGAGCGCGTCACCAATGTTTTTTTAACCCCCCATTGTGCAGCTGTGGTGGGCATTTCAAACTCCAGGGTGAATGGGGGACGCAGGTGCCTAGGAACCCAAATACAAACATAAAATAAAGCAGTATTTTATTTTAAAAATGCCAGGAGCACATAGATGGCAAACCCCCCACCCCAATTCACAGACGTTTAAAAGTTAAAATGGATTTCTGAGCATTCCCTCAGAGCGCCGCCCCCTCCCGCCATGCATGCAGCCCTCACGGAGCAGGTGAGGTTCCTTTCCAAGGTAAAGTTTGGAGGGCACAGACTGCCCTTCTGGGAACCTCAGTTCCCACATGTGTGAAATGGCAACATTAGGACACAACCTGGAAGACTGCGGGTATCAGAGTCCTTGAGACAATGAGATAGTGTGTGTGAGGGCTGTGTTAATATTAGTTGTGGTGGATGGTGGAACCTTCTGCAAGTCCACTACCAGCAACCCATACACACACACACACACACACACACACACACACACACGGGGTTAGCAAAAGTAGGTTTACAGTTAGAATACAATAATTAATAAATAATACAAGAAGGAACTCTTTCACGTACTCACAACTGTAAACCTACTTTTAAATATATAATACATACAGTTCAGGTAAGAAGAGGCCCCTGCAGTGCACATAGTAGGTCCATAGCAGGCCAGTTGTGCTGAAAGGCTGCAGCCTGAATCTATGTTTCCAGCCAGCAACTTAACCTCCCCTGTGCCTCAGTTTCCCCCTCTGTGAAACTGGGTGATCCATGATAGTCCCTACCCCCTGGGTTGTGGGTAAATCCATGACAGCTTGGCCAGAGGTCAGGACAGTGCCTGCACACAGTGGTTTCTTTAAAAAGCAACTGGTGGAATCAGACCTGTGTGTGGAAGGGTCCCCAGGCGGGTGCATAATTTAGCTCCTGGCAGTTTGGAGCACAAATTAGCTCCTTTGTTAAAAAATTTTTTAAAAATGCACTTTCCTTAGAATGTGCTCTTGGCTTCTCTGTAACTGTCCCAGATACCGATGCACAGCCGTGTTGACAATCTGGAGCCAGCCACCGTGTGTCCACCTGTGGGGGGCCAGTGCGGCACTGCCAACGACGTGGGCACGGGCTGGAATACTGCGCAGCTCCACAGAAGGAGGAGGGGCTCCTTCATGGCTCAGGAGACAGCTGGGGAAAGTGGGGTCTGGACCAGACTCCTCCTCCCACTCCACGCCAGGAACAGCCCCAGTCGTGATGGTCACAAATGCCCCAGACACTGCCCATTGTCCCCTCGGGGCAAAACTATCCCTGGCTGAGATCTTCTGTTGTAGACTCAGCCAGAAGACTCAAGACCTCATTTGGGATTTTTTAAAAAAATAAGAATATACATGTATCCTTTATGGTATAAGATATAAATGTAACCTTTATGAGAACATACATGTGTCCTTTACAAGAATGTGTATCTGTTCCACCTGCAATTCCTAAAATAAAGGTCTCCCCTGGGGACCCTTCCACACACAGGTCTGATTCCACCAGTTGCTTTTTAAAGAAACCACTGTGTGCAGGCACTGTCCTGACCTCTGGCCAGGCTGTCATTGATTTACCCACAATCCAGGGGGTAGGGACTATCATGGATCACTATCACGGATGATAACAGGGCATCCCTGACTGGGGCCTGACCAGGGAAGGGGTGATGAGGAAGGTTCCGTTTTTACTTTTGTACTCTCCTTAGAGGTTCATGAAAAAGTGAGTGGCATTCACGGAGTAGCTCGGGCTGGGGAGAACAGGAGCTGGTGGTAACACCCCAGCTGCCACACCCCGAGAGCAGAGGACACAGCAGGGAGCCGGGCCTTGTGAAGGGGGGGTCCTGACCATGCCACTCCTCCTTGGCCATGGAGTGGGAGTGTCCATTTTGCAGATGAGAAACTGAGGCTCTAGAAGGGAACATTCAGGTCCTCAGTCATGGGAAGCAAAGGTGGGATATGACACTAGGGCTGGCACTGTCACAGATACACACACATACAGACACACACAGCTTACCACACAGTCACAGATTCACACAGACATACACAAACATGCCACACAGACAAGATTTTCACATACACAGACTCATATACAGATAAACAGATCCAACAGGATACACACACACAGTCACACACAGAAACAACACACTGATTCACATGAAAACAGCGCCACATAGACACACACACAGATCCACATAAATTACATGCAAACACAGACCCACACAAGAGTACTTTCACACACAACACACATACACTCCCATAATCACACACACCCAAACACAATGACACATGCTGACAAGCACACACACCTGCAACAGAATCCAGTATTCATACACAGGTACATGGACACACACACACGTGCACACAATGACACACACACCCCACATCCCTGTTCCTTCCTCCTGGCAGTCCCCACAGCAACATTCCTCCCTCTCCCACAAGTACAGGTGCCTGTGAGCGCTTGTGTATTTGTGTCCCTCTGACAGTGTGGACGTGTGTGGTTGTGTGTGCAGAGTTCAGTGCAGGTGTGACCGTGACCAGGCGCCTCCTAAGGATGCGTTGTGGGTGTGCGCTTGTGGAGGTGCACACGGGAATGTGTCCCCCTGGGCGCCTGGGGGCGAGGGGATGAGGTGAGTGCGGCGCAGGGCAGACCAGGTAAGTGTGACTGCAGAGGAGTGCGCTGGGGGAGGGCTGCGTCTGAGAGCAGCTGCTGTAGGGAAGGGTGAGGATGAAGTGGAAGGGCTGAGGGTGGGGGGCTGGGGGGAGCATGGAACCCTGAGGACTATGTATGGACCCCTTTTCCTCCACCTTCCCAAACAGCCCTTCCAACATGAGATGCGGGTCTAAGGAAAAAAGCAGAGATTTGGCCTGACCTCCGGGCTTTCATATTTAGAAAGTTATATGGAGGCCCTGGGCAGGGGTCTCCCTGGAGGGTGGAAAACAACACTTGGACCCCCACCCACCCCTGCCTGGCCCCCTGGCAAGTGCAGAGAGGCAGGAGGGGGTGAGGGGGGTCTACTTGGCCACACCCCTGAGACCGAACTAGCCCTTGCGCTTCAGTAACCAACCTTCCTCAGGACCTCTTCCGCAGTAGAGGGGGGGACCCCCACCACCCTGCTCCCCTCCCCAGCAGGCACAGCCCCTGGAGTGATTGTGTCCCTGAGCCACCTCGTCCTGAACCTCAAGCCCCGACCACCTAGGTCCATGCCAGTTGGGGATCCCGAGGCAGGGGGCATTGGAGGGGGTGGGGTGCCGGTGAGGTCAGGTAGAGGAAGCACCCGCCCCCACCCAGCAGCCCCTGGTAGTTAAAAAGGAACTGGGGGTGGGGGCAGGGAGGAGAGTGTAGACCCATCCCCAAGATAGACACTCAGCGCCAATCACCTGCACAGAGGGACACCCACTGTCCCCTGGGATGTGGCCACACGACACCGTTTCCCACTCACCACTCACCGACAACCCCCAGCTGTCACACACACGGGGACACCCCGTAAGGTCACCCAGGGACATCGCTGCCCCCCGGGGGCACACGACGCAGCCACACAGCCTCACGGCACCATTCCACGGGGACACATGGCAAGTCGCCCAGTTACCCAAAGACACACGCACACTGTCCAGAGCCGACAACGCTCTACCACACGCAACACAACACACCCAGCCACGTGGATGCGCAGACACATAAAGAAGAGGACCCGACGCTTGGGGACCCGGAGACCCACCGACAAGGAAGGGACCACCTCGCCGCGCAGACCCGCGAACGCACCCCCGGATTCCCGTGCTGATCTGTTTGGGAGCAGCGGAGCCCCAAACGCACCCCTGGAGTGCGGATGCCACCGCCACCCACGGACCAGACACCGGAACCCTCAAGTGCAGGCACGGACGCTCGCCGGCCTGGGGCTCTCGGGCCGAGACCTGGTGACCCCTCCCGGCGGAGACCCGCCGTGCGCGGCGGCCGGGCCGGGGTCGGCCTGGGGGCGGGGCACGCGCTGCGCGAGGGCAGGCCCCGGGCTACCCCTGCGTGGCGCTAGGAGCAGCCGCCCGCCCGGCTCCAAGTTCAAGGCGCCCGGCGGCGGCCGAGGCGCGCTCTCCGCCCCTCTCCGCAGCGGCCATTTTCCGCTAGCTGGCGCGTCGCGCTCGCCGGGACTGGGGCACCCCGGGGGCTGCCGCAACCCCGGCCCCGACCCTATCCCGGCCCCGCTCCCCCGCGGGCTGCGCGCTACAGGGTCAGGCGCCCCAAGCCGCGCCCTCTCGCCTCCCACCGTGCCGGATAGGGGGCGGGGGTCCGGCCGGATTGAGGGGGGACCCTCTCCCGGGAGCCCCGCCCTCCCCGCCGATACAGCGGCTCCCGCGAGGGGCCCCCCCACTCGGGATCCCCCGCTGCGCCCTGCTTGCCAGCTCCGCCCCCAGACGCGAGGGGGGGGTCGGCGGGCGGGGGTCCTGGGTGGCGGGAGGGAGTGGGGGTCCCCGCATCGAGCCCTTCCTCGGGGCAGCCCCCCCAGACCTGACAACTTTCGCCCGGAGCCCACGCACCACCCCAAAAAACTCCCCGGGCGAAAACGAAAGTGGGGGCGGCGACGTACCATGGCGCTGCTGCGAGGAGGCGAGGCCGGCGCCGGAGCGAGCGCGCTCGGTCCCCGGCGAGGGGGGGCCGGAGGCGGCGGGAGGAGGCGGCGAGGGAGGGCGCGCGGGGGAGGGAGCGAGCGCGCGAGGGAGGGGGCGCGCCGTGCCCGCCCCCCGGGTTCTCAGGACCCTCCCCTCGGCCCGCCTCCCCCGGCCCCGCGCGCCGCTGGCTCTTCAGGCTGCTGGGCGCCCCGGCCCCGGCTGCGGCAGCTCCATCCCCCGCCGCCCGCGCCAGGGGAGGCCGGGCGAGCGGCTGCGGCGGCGGGTCGTGGAGCCCCCGGCGGGCTCGCGCCGGACGGAGCGAAACCAGCTTCTCCGCGGCGCGCGCGCTCACACACACACACACACACACACGCACACACACGCCGATGGCTGGGGGCACTTGCGGCCGGGCCTCCTCGTCTCCGACTGTCGCCACGCACCCCGACGCGCGCAGACCAGCACACGGAGCGCGGGCAGCGGCCACGGACAGCCTGCGGGCGGCACCCAGACACACGGGGACCCGCGCGCACTGCCGATAGGGTGTCCAGGGTGCACACCTCTCACAGGATGCCACCAACACACTCACACTGACAGCCTGCGAGTGCCACCCAGGTAGACACACGGGGACCCACATGCTCACAGCCTTGGGGTGTCACCTAGACATCCAGAGCCTTCAGGGTGTCATCGGGCACAGAGATGGGCAATCCTAGCAACATCCTCCAGACCTGGGCTGACCCACACGCTGACCCCCAGGACCGCTGTCCGAGGCCAGCGCGCCAGCCACCCTGGCCCGTGAGAGGGCAGGTGTCCCGGATACACACAGTCACAAACACGCACAACGGCAGACGGGACAGATGGGGACACAGAGGCTCGGACACCGAGGGCGACAGACCTGGGGGCGGGGGTGCCCTGGGGGTCACGAGGGGCTTTCAGGCGGGACGGGGGTGGCGGGGAGCGCTCCGTAGGCGCAGGGGGGGCGGGCGCCCCCTCCTCGTCAGGATTCAGGACGAAGTCCCCGCAGTGGGGGACGGGAGGGGCCGTGGAGGGTCGGGTTGGGCTGCCGAGGGCTGGGACGCGGTGCCGCAGCGCTCCACTCCCCCGCCCCCCCCCCCCCCCCCCGCGCGCTCTCCCGCAGTCCCCCCGCCTCTGGCAGCCGCAGAGGAGGCGCCGCCCTTCCCCCTCCCGGCTCTGCGTCTGGCGCAGCGGGGGGGACGATGGGAGGGGATGCTCTCGGGCCTGGTGGGGTGGAGAAGATCCCATATCTTACTTGCGTCTGGGTTTCGTCCTGCCTGCGACCCCAGTTCCCTCCAGGAATTCAGGGACCCCTTTGGGGAAGCGGCTCCCAGCTCCCCCACGGAGGACGCTAGGATTTAGGATTGGGGCAGGCAGCATCCCAGGAGAAGAAAACCAGACCCTTGGCCACCCTTCTGGAGCCATGGCTGACGCTAGGGGCACTAGAAGTTGATTTTGGGGGTCTGTGTGCGAAATCTCAGACAAATAGTGGTGACGGTAGCCCCGCCAACATAGTAGATGCTTAGTAAGTATAGGCTCCGTGTAGCCAGTTTCAACCCTCCAGGGGCATTTACTAGGCCCTAGTGACTAGGGGATGCGGAGGTTTTCTGTTTCATCTGCACATTCTTCTGCCCATTTTTCAGAATAGAAAAGTGAGGCCCAGGGAGGAAACTTACCCCCCCTCCCCCCGTCAGCCAGTATGTCAGAGGCCCAAGGAACCTAATCCTAACGCCTTCTTTAGGGCCATCCGATGGGAGAGGGGGGAGATTTGGAGGCGGCCTCCCCTCTCCCACACCTGAAGTCAAAGGAAGCAATGTGGGTACCCCAGCTCTGGCTTTGGCGAGGGAAGGGTTAAGGGGATAGAGATCCTCTCTTCCTCAGCGCACCTCTAATCTGCTTCTGTTAATCCCCAGCGGGATGGGATCCTGGCCCCACCCCTGCCTCAGGGAATTAGGTACCTGGGAGGAGAGGGGAGGTGGGGAGGCATACATTGATAGTCAGGCGAGGATTGGGGTCCAGAGGGCATTAAGCAGGGGCACAGAAGCGGCCCTCCACCCACCATTTCCCCACGAGGCCGCCCCTGGGCCTGCAGGCAGAGTGTTAAGAGTCTACACAAGCCTGCTCGTTTAACCCTCACACCCCTATGAGAGGGCGCTGCCGCCGTCATTCCCATTCCACAAAGGAGGACATGAGCTCAGCGGGGTTTAGACACCTGCCCCGGGCCACCTGGTAAGCGCTGATGGTCTGGAAGATGCTTTCCTGACAGTGGATCCCCTAATTTCAGCTCCTTTTGTGAGCTGTACAGACCGAGGATCTCCTAGAGAGTCAAATCCTGGTTTCTTTTTGCCTAACACTTCTTCCCGCCCACATTTTACTATGAGCGGCAAGAAGAAACCAGGAAATCCCCCGCTGCTAAATACCCAAGTTCGTCACTTAGTTACAAGCTCTGCTTTCCTGATAACTGTGGGACACAGCTCCGATAAACCTCTGCCCCTCCAGAGTCAGGACCGCCTTTCCTCCAAATGGGTTGGCCCACAGTCCTTCCCTTCTAGAACATTCCCAAAAGACAGACTGGTTAGCAAACATAGAAAATGTCCAGCTTTACAGACCAAAGAAATGATAATAAAAAGAAGAACACACCATGTCCTGGCACTCATTAAAATAGGTACAGCTTTGCCCTAGCCGGTTTGGCTCAGTGGATAGTGTGTTGTCAGCCTGCGAACTGAAGGGTCTGGGGTTCGATTCCCAGTCAAGGGCACATGACGGGGTTGCAGGCTGGATCCCCAGTAGGGGGCGTGCAGGAGGCAGCTGATCAATGAGTCTCTCTCATCATCGATGTTTCTATCTTTCTCTCCCTCCCCCTTCCTCTCTGAAATCAATAAAAATACATTTAAAAAAATAGGTAAAGATTTAAAAATTAACAAAACCCAGTGCTGGCGAGAATGTAGTGAAATAGACATTTTCATAACTTGCTTAGAAGTAAATGTGTGTATGGATTAGGAAAGCCATTTGGCAAGAGGTCTAAGACAAGTTCAGACCATATGGTCCAAGTCCCAGGAGTCTATCCTGATATTGGGAAAAGATATATATGTCCTTAAAGATCTTCATTGCCATATACTTGTGAGAATTGCTATAAATCAGTGTTTCCCAGCCTTTCTTTCATTATTAGTCCCCCCAGAGCAGTTTTAGATATTTTTTTCCTAATCACTTCTTACGAAATTTTAGTACCACCGATATACTGCATATTAATTTACATACTGTAAATATATCTGTGTTTTGTACATTAAAAGAGTAAGATTTTTCACCTTACAAGAACAAATTTTTGCCCCAGTTGAGAATGAATGCCATGAATAATGGTACGGCCTTCTGATGGAATATGATACAGTCCTTTAAAAAGAATCAGGTCCCACCGGTCAGCTTGACTCAGTGGTTGAGTGTCGACCTATGAACCAGGGGGTCATGGTTGGACTCCCAGTCAGGGCACGTGCCCGGCTTGCTGGCTCCATCCTTAGTATGGGGTGTGCAGGAGGTAGCTGATCAATGCTTCCCTCTCATCATTGATGTTTCTATCTCCCTTTCCCTTCCTCTCTCTGAAATCAATAAAAATATTATTTAAAAATAAATAAATAAATAAATAAATAAATAAATAAATAAATAAATAAATAAATAAAAAGAATGAAGTTCCAAATAAGAAAAAAGACAGCTACTTAAGAGGAAAGTGTGCAAAAAGCATGAACAGGCATAGTGTGAACAATGAAACACGGGGGCCAACACGTGCATGGAGAGAGGTCCAACCTCTCTAGGGATCAAGCAGATGCACGACAAGGTCACAATGAGGCCTCATCGCACCCCTATATCATTGCCCCCAATTTAAAACGTCCACCAATACCAGATGCTGGACAGGCTGTAGACACGCCGGCCGCTTCCACATGGCAACCACTTTGGGAAACAGACGAATACTAAACACCGAACATTCATGTATCACACAACATAGCCTGTGTCTCCCAGACACAGAGCCACCAGAAACCCGTGCTTGTTGCCCCAGGAAACATGCCCCATAATGTTCAGCACTGTACTGTGAAGAAGAGGAAAACGCCGAGAGAATGGAGAAATGCATTGTGGGAAATTCACCCAAGGGCCTATTGATCAGCAGCCACAGTGGTGCCCTCAGCTATAGGCAAATGGTGTGGCTGGATTTAGCAACAGAACATCAAGTGGAACAAGAAGTTCCCAAATATTCCACATAGCACGATGCCCTCTCTGTAAAGTTATAGTAACTAAACCGAAGCAACATTTTTTGGGGAAATACATGTTAGAGAGACAATTATTTTCAAGCAAGGAAAGGATAAATTCCAGTTTCAGGAGGATGGTTAACTTTGGGGTACAGGTTATTGCTAAAGTTCTGTTTATCCTGGTGGTGTTGAGTTTTAGGGTATTTATTCTATTAGCAAACCTTTACATTTACTAATAAAAGGAACAATGATGAAAGCAAGTTCTGAGTCAGACTGGGATTACACTCATTCTAGCATCGAAAGCCCAATAAATAGTTAAATCGTCAACTCAGAATTAGAACTGTGCTGGGAGTAGACTGTCAGCTCCATGATGGGGTGTGGTGGGGAGGAGTTGGTCTTGTTCACAGCTGAATCCTGGACACAGAAAACAGTGCCTGGTACATAGTAGGTGCTCAATAAAAATTTGTGGAATTAATAAAAGTCTCAGAGAGACCAAAGGGCTTGTAAATCCCATTTTAAAAGAATCATATATGTATATATATTAAATATATGTATTATATATATGTAAAATGTATATGTATGAAATATGATACATTTAATATGTACATATATAAATGTATGTTATTAAATAAGTATTATGTTATACATGATATATTCATATATAAAATACATGTATGTTAGATATGCAACATATATTATATAAATATAATTATTATATTTAATTATAATATTATATATAATACTAGAGGCCCGGTGCACAAAGCTCATGCACGGTAGGATCCCTAGGCCTGGCAGGTGATCAGGGACCATCAGGGCTTCCTCCCCTGGCTGCCCTCAGGGGCCTTACTTCCTTCCGTGCCACCCCCTGGTGATCAGCGCACGTCATAGCGAGGGATCGAACTCCCGGTCTCCCGGTCAAACTCCTGAGAGGACACTTTGCATATTAGCCTTTTATATAGAGAGATAATTATATAATTATTATGTTTATATGTTAAAATATAAATATACATATTTAAAGGAATCATACCCACACATATACATCAGGCTTCCTTAACTACAGCACTGACATGAGCTGATCTTCAAGATGCTTTGTTGCCCAGTTGGCATGGCTCAGTGGTTGAGCATCGACCTATGAATCACGAGATCATGGTTCGATTCCCAGGCAGGGTACATGCCTGGGTTGGGGCTCGATCCCCAGTGTGGGGCGTGCAGGAGGTAGCAGATTGATGATTCTCCCTCATCATTGATGTTTCTCTCTTTCTCTCTCCCTGTCCCTTCCTCTCTGAAATCAATTTTTTTTTAAAAGATGCTTTGTTTTGGAGGGGGTAAAAAAAAGACAACCCAAATTACTGAGTTATAAAGATATGCTTCCAACATTTACGTAAGAAGAACACAAACAAAGCCACACAATACAAAGTGGCAGATATCTAGCCCCATTTTGCAGATGGGGCGACTGAGGCCCAGAGCTACTAACTACCCAAAGTTACCCACTCCTCTACTCTGCGTTTGTAGCACCCAAGCAGACACAGATAGTAAGGAAAGGAATGGGCGTGGCTGTGTCCATCACATTCTTTCGCGTCTGGTTTCTTCCACTCCGCATAATTATTGTGCGGTTCATCCACGTTGTTGCGTGTCCCAATAGTTCATGCCTTTTTATGGCTGCTTAGTACCTACACTAAGTGCATTTATGTAAAAGTCTTTGCATGGCCATAGCCCTTCATTCCTCTTGGGTAAAGACCTGGGAGTAGAAGGTTGGATCCCAGGGTGGTAGGTATGTGTTCAACTTTTTAAGAACCTGTCAGACTGTTTTCCAAGGTGGTTGCACCATTTGACACGCCTACCAGGAGAGACAGGGAGTTCCAGCTGCCCCACTTCCGGTGGCTGAGGCTGAACAAACAGAGGGACAGATGCCTCCTCTGGCGGAGCGAAGGGGAGAGTGCCAATCGGATGGGGGAGGGGGCAGCGCGGAGCGGACCGTGGGGGTAAATCCAGCAGGGGCTGGATTCTGTGGATTTGCTGGCCACGCCCCCCAGGCCCAGGAGAAAGGAGGGGCTGCAGGTTTGGGCGGGGCCACCACACCTGGATTCTAACCAGGGGCTGTCACTTCCCGGTCTTGGCAGGGATGGCCAATTCTCCTGCCGACTGAGTCCAGGGCTTGCTCCCGGGAGCCCCTAGTTGAGTTGCAAGCGTCGAACTTCAGGTTGGCCTACGAGACCTCGGCATCTGTCCAGTGGGGGGAGTCGGCCCGGCCCGTGGTCGACTACTTGAATCTTTGTCACTCGATACAAGGATTCAGCTTTCAGGAATGGGGAGAGTGGCCCAAGGCCCAGACAGGAGCCGCCTGGCCCGAGTTCGAATCCCAGCAGTGTGACCCTGGGCAAATCACCTGAACTCTTTAAGCCTCAGTTTGCCCATCTGCAATACAGGGGAATCACAGTAGTCATAGCGAGGATTAAGTCAGTTATTTGCAAAGTGCCTAGAATAGGACCCATCACCCAGTAATGACAGAGAAATGTTTGTTACATTAAAAACAAAAAACCCCACCCAGGTGGAGAAGTGAGGCTGTTCACCAAGCTCTGCCTCGGCCACTAGGAAACCCTGAGTGCCCGACAGGTGGGGCTGCGGAGATTCCACACGTGGGGAGTAGGCGGGCTTCCAAGCGTCGTCAATGATGTGGGAGAAATGCAGGCGATGCGATGGTTACAGGGGAAATACAGCAGGTGACTTCTGTACCACCAATAACGAACATTTAACAAGAGCAGCAAGCACACCTGGACCTAGCTCGTTTTGTGCCTGGCACTCTTCAAAGTGATTCAGGATGATATCTGGCGACAGGAGAAGATTTGACTTTGGGTGGTGGTCAAACGGAGCAATGTACAGATCTTTTTAAAAAAATTTTGTATTGATTGAATTGACAGAGGCGGGGGGAGACATCAGTTTGTTGATCCACTTATTTTTGCATTCATTGGTTTCTTCTTGTATGTGCCCAGACCGGGGATCAAACCTGCAACCTTGGCATAGCAGGATAACGCTCTAACCAATTGAGCTATCAGGCCAGGGCAATATACAGATCTTGTAACTTAGAAACCCACACCTGAAACCTATATGTTCATGTTGACCAATGTCACCCCCCCCCCCAAATTTAATAAGTTTAAAAAAACACAAAGGAGCTCAGGGCTTGAAGTTTTTCTGTAAAAAGCCACAGAGTTCATATTGTAGCTTTGCCAGCCAGATGGTCTCTGTCCCATCTGTTCAGCTCTGCCCTTGTAGCTTAAAAGCCAAAAGATACCAGAAATGGCATGTCAACAAACGGGCCCTGTGCCAATAAAACTTTATTTAATTTCACATAATTTTTGCATGTCACAAAATATTATTCTTTTGGATTTCTTCCAACCATTTCACAATGTAAAAACAATCCTTAGCTCACATGCTGAACAAAAACTCCAGCCCCTGTAACACAGTTTGCTGAGCCTTACGTTAACCCATTGCCACAGCTCCACATGAAAGGTACTGCCACCATGTCCATTTACAGATAAGGAGGCTGAAGCACAGAGAGGTTAAGGGAGTTCCCTAAGGTCACACAGCCAGTATATGGTAAGCCTGGGATTTGAACCTGGGCAGCCTGTTCACAAGGCCCATCTTTTTAACCCCTGACGGTCCCACTTTCTAGCTATCAGCTATAAAAAAAAGGGCAGGGGGAAAAAAGGGGGGGTGGTTGGGAGGCATGGACAAGAAGGAAAGAGGCCAAAATTGCAACAATGGTATTGGCTGATTTTTTTTCCTTTTCAGTGTTTCTGCAGAGGGTATTATTATCATTGTGGTTGAGTGAGGAGGGTCTGACTTCCCAACAGAAGTCACTGTCCCCACCTTCCCAGAACTTTCTCAGCCTTCAGATGTCCCCTCAGCAAAGCATCATTACTCCTTGAATTCTCTGGAGCCTGGGAGGTAAGCAGCAGCAGGTATCATTATGCCCACTTTACAGATGAGGCAACTGAGGCCGCAGCAGCGCTGGAGCCCTAATAAAAGCTTACATCGTGTAGGCAGCCATTTGGGGCTATTGTCCCATTTGATGGACACAAGCCCTCGAGGCAGGCCAGGGAATGCTTATTAGCTTGTTTGATAGACAAGGCATGGCTCAGGCCCAGAGCGGGAAATGACTTGCCCAGGGTCACACAGTGAGTGTGACCAGGTGGGCTGGGGTCATGTCCCCCAAGGGTCTGTCTCCAGGGGTAGGGGCCAGACCTCCATCATCCTATTCCTTACCTCCTTACCTTGTATCCTTCCCCTCCCCAAGGCTTTTGGATTGGCCCTGGCGCAAACTAGATCCCCAGGGCCTAAGAGAGGGTGAGGCAAGTGAGACACTTATTGTGTGTGTGTGGGTGTGTGTGTGTGTGTGTGTGCAACATTTAAGGAAGGGGGGTGTGCCAATAACTCAGTTATCAAGATAACTAATGTTTGGCTTTTTTTGTTGTTGTTGTTAATCCTCACCCGAGGATATTTTTCCCATTGATTTTTGATTTTTTTTTTTTTTTTAGAGAGAGTGGAAGGGAGGGAGGGAGAGAAAGAGAAAGAGAGAGAGAGAGAGAGAGAGAGAGAGAGAGAGAGAGAGATTGATTGGTTGCCTCCTGAATGCACCCCACAGGGGCCAGGGATTGAACCTGCAACCCAGGTACCCCAGGTACATACTTGACTGGGAATCGAACCTGCGACCCTTTAGTGCGCGGGCCAATGCTCTAACCATTGAGCAACGCCAGCCAGGGCAAGATAACTTATCTTTTATTTATTTTTTATTTATTTTATTTTTTATTTTTTTAAAATATATTTTATTGATTTTCCACAGAGAGGAAGGGAGAGAGATAGTTAGAAACATCGATCAGCTGCCTCCTGCACATCCCCCACTGGGGATGTGCCCACAACCCAGGTACATGCCCCTGACCGGAATCGAACCCGGGACCCTTCAGTCCACAAGCCGACGCTCTATCCACTGAGCCAAACCAGTTTCGGCAAGATAACTTATCTTTTAAAGAATGCAAATGAACGCAGAACATCCACAAGGAACACAATATCACGTTTAAATAAAGGCGTGATCAGGATTACGGAATTTTCCTTTGGCCTTAGGCTCCATCCCGGCTCACATGGGCCCTGTAGCTCCATCCTGGCTCACATGGACCCTGCAGGTCCATCCTGGCTCACATGGGCCCTGTAGCTCCATCCTGGCTCACATGGACCCTGCAGGTCCAGGCGGATGGAAGACCAGATCCAAGGTGGCCTGGGAGGATGCTGAGATTGATGGGAAGGCATCCCAGCAGCGGGAACAGTCTATGAAAAGGTCTGCAGGCAACAAACTGCTGAGAAGCTGTGGGGAGAGGGGCTGCAGCCACCGCCAGGGGGCCTTGAAGGCTGTGCTCGGTGTCCTTCCCAGAGGCCACCCCTTTTCTGCAAAATGCAGGGATGCTAGTGGACGATGAACCTCTCCATCCTCCCTTCCCGCCATCCCACTCCCAGCTGCTCTAGCTGAGTGAGAGGCCAGAAGAGAGCCTGCCTAGTCTTGGCTCAATACCTTCTTCCTGCCAACAACTAACTCCCCCCCCCCCCCCCCCGCCTTCCTCTCTCTCTCTCTCTCTCTCTCTCTCCCCCCCCTCCCTCTCTCCCTCTCTCATTCTGTTGGGGGGGGGGGAGGGGAGAAACAACAAAAGCCCTCTCCCTCTTTCTCCACCCGCTGCTGGGAGGAATGTGTCATGGCAGCAGGCCCAGGTCTCCGCCTTCCCCACGCTGTCCTCTGCCAAGCGTTACACGTGGCCAAACCTGAGAACCTTGCGAGAGTGGCACCCCCGCCCCCCCCGGGCACAGAGACATGGAGGCGCTCCCTGCCTCAGTTTCCCTTGTGGGGGGGCAGCAGATCTGCTCCAGGGACCTCTGGTCCTTTCCAGGGCTCAGCTCAGCACCCCACCCACTCGGCCTGAGGCCATCTGTTCGTTCATCATGGAAAACCTCAGCGCTGGGGTTTCCTTGGCAGAGAGATCCTGGAGCTGATGGCAGGGCTGCCGGGTCTGAAATGCATGAGGAGAGGGCTGGCCCGGGCCTCATTGGCTCCTGCTGACCCAAGGTGGGCTTCTGGGCTGGAAGGGTGCTGAGACCCCTACACATATCTGCTCACATCCACACGGATCCGTCTCCTCATTTCCCCCAGGAACCGGGCCGACACCTTGGTGCTGGCCAGAACTGAGGCCCGGCCAACCACTCAGCGAGGCCTGGCCAGGCCATGGAACCGGCCCGCAAACACAAGCAAGGCCACCACCTCATTTGCTCCCTTTCTAATTCAGAAAGAGGAGCATGTGGACATGTCAGCGGCTGTCAGTGTGACAAGGCGGCCGAGGGCGGCTGGAGGTGACAGAAAAGTAAAGTGAGGAGAGAGGGGAGGAGAAGTGTGGGCCAGGGTAGGGGTGCAATTTTAAGGAGCTGAGACCTGAAGGAGGTGACTGAGGAGTCATGTGGGTCTTTGGAGGAACAGTGTTCCAGGGGGAACCAGCATAGGCAAAGGCCCTGGGGCAATAACAGGCCGCCCTTTGGAGGGACAGTGAGGAGGCCCAGGTGGCCGGAGCAGAGTGAGTGAGGAGGGGAGAGCGGGGAGGGGAGGGCAGGGGGGCGGGGTGTGTGGCAATGGGTCGTGCATGCAGGGCCTTTTGGACCACAAGGAGGTCTGTGGGCAGGAGTGGGGGTAGGGGTGGGGTGAGGGTGGGGGGGTAGGACCTGACTTCCGTGCTCACAGGTGCCCTCTAGCCACTGTGGAGAGGACAGACTGTGGGGCAAGGATGTGAACCAGGGGACCAGGACTGGGGGACCACACAGGTCCAGGAGAGCGATAACGGGCTGGGTCAGGTGAAGGCTGTGTAGCGACTATGCGCCAACCACCTTGCTGGACCCTTTACCTTCACATCAGTTCCCCAAACAGGTATTGTCATCCCCCAGCTGATGGAGGAGGAGATTGTGGCCCCGAGAGAGGGAAGGGACCTTGTCCCAAGCCCCACAGTCTTTAGGTGGCACCCCACATCTCCCCCTGCCCAAAGCCTCCAGGGCGCCCCACTGCCTTTGATAAAACCCACTTTCCGCCATGTGGCCCACGGGCCCTGACCAAACTGCCCCCTCTCCAGCCTGCTCTCACGTCTTCCCTTGCTCACTCTGCTCCAGCCACACGGGCCTCCTTGCCATTCCTTCAGCACATGAGGGCCAGTCCTGCCCCAGGGCCCTTGCATAGGCTGTGCCCTCTGCTTTCCCTCCGAAGCGGCTTTTCCTCACATCAGCTTCACAGCCTCCGTGAATGTTTAGTGAATGACTTACTGAACTTTTACATGTACTACTGCTCTAATAAGGCACGAACGGCTCAAGGGCACACATCTGAAAGGGAGCTCCCTCAAACCAACCCTTAGCGTCCCCATATTAGAAAGTACCAGAGAGGATCTTCTGTAAGGGACCAAGAATGCTGGATTTGGGGCACCTAAGGCACCCACCCTCAACACTGTCATTGGGCCAATGAGTTTCACCTGGAGGTGGGGCCTGACTGACTAGGGCAGTGGTTCTCAACCTTCTGGCCCTTTAAATACAGTTCCTCATGCTGTGACCCAACCATAAAATTATTTTCGTTGCTACTTCATAACTGTAATGTTGCTACTGTTATGAATCGTCATGTAAATATCTGATATGCAGGATGGTCTTAGGCGACCCCTGGGAAAGGGTCGTTCGACCGCCCAAGGGGTCGCGACCCACAGGTTGAGAACCGCTGGGCTAGGGCCTTCTCATTGACCAGGACAAACCTAGCTGTGTCTTAATAGGTCACGCAGCAAAGCAAAGTCTCTAACTGGGCCCCTCTTCTCCAGCGGCCACCCCGAGGCCTGGGGTTCCACCTTTTGTCCTGGTGCCCAGTTCTGAGTTGCTTTCTCTTTCCTGGCGGTGCCCACGGGGCTGAGGTGGTGGCAGTGCCCAGGCATGCCGCCCTCGAATGTTGCAACTGTGGCATGCCCTGGGCTCCTTCTGCCAGTTCCTGGAACCCTGGGATGGCTGGGGGTGGACTGCCCACCCCTCCCCATGTGGGCTCAGAGTCGTGCGCAGTGAGGGAGGCTAGGGCAGGGCCGGCTCCACCCCAAGTGCTGTGTGCCCTAGCGAGTCTGTGCCCCTCTCTGAGCCTTAGTTCTCTCCTCTGCAAAAGGGGGACTTCCACCTGCTGCAGTGGATGTTAACTCGGCCATAAAGCAGGGTTCTGCCCCAGGGGAACCGGATGGCATCTCTGGAAGAGTGTTCCAGGGGGAACCAGCACATCCAAAGGCCCTGGGGCAAGAACAGGCTGCCGTGTTGGAGGAACAGTGGTTCTCACACTGGGGTGCTCCTGGCCTTGAGTGGGTGGGGCCGGGGATGCTGCTCACGCAGAGTGTCCAGGACAGTCCCCACCGAGAGTGACCCGGGCCCCAACGTTAGCAGTGCCAAGGGAGAGAGAGTGCATAGAGGCCTAGCCATTTCGGAAACTGGAGGACACTGTGTGCAAGAAAGGGGCTGCCTGGTCATTAGTCTTTCTCAGCAAGCTTTTCTCGGCCTGCTGTCACGGGCCAGCCCCTTCTAGGGCGAGCTTCATTTATCCCCATGACAGCTTCGGGAGGTGGGGACAGTGAAAGCACGACAGGTTTACTGTGCACCTACTGTGCGCCAGGCACCACCCATGCCTCCTCTCCATGTGAGTCCATTGCACAACCAGGACATGGCCATCTCTCCTCGCTCCATTTCACAGATGTGTAAACTGAGGCCTGTGCTGCTGGTCACACACTGAGCCCAAGGCCAGCTCAGGCTCCCTCCGCCCCAATGCCCAGCCCTACCGTGGCTCTCTGTCCTCTGCCCAGTGACCACTGTACCCGCCTCTACAGGCTGCCCTGGTTTGACAAGAGTGCACAGTAGGTGATACTCCTGCGGTTCGCTCCCCAACGCTTGCCTGAAACCAAGAGTCAAAGTGTCAAGACTGTTCACCCACCCAGAGGCCGTTCCCAGTGGCCACAACCAGGGTCTGTTCTCGGGCAGGCCAGGCTCTGGCGGCTGTTAAATGCCGTGGCAGCCCTGCCTGGGGTGTGGATACAGACTCACTGGTATCATAAAGGGAATATCAATAGCCAACATCGAGGAGAGCTGCTGGGTGCCAGACCCTGTGCTAAATCTTTTACACATGAAACGCATGGATCCTCAGAGCTGACTGTGTGTGTGTGGGGGGGGGGGGAGGGCACGATTGGCCCATTTTACAGATGGGGAAACTGAGGCCCAGAAAGGTATGTGTCTCTTCCAGGACTCCATGGCCTCGTGTAACATGCATGTTCCCGGCATCTTGGTGGGACCCCGCCCCATGCCTAGAGGCTGCTGCCTGTGTTTCTGCCAAGTTGGGTCCCCCAGCATCTCACCCCAACCGCCCCGGGAAAGGGGGATGTACGGCTGTTGATATGCCCAGGGCTTATCCGGGCTCCTCCCTAAAGAGCTGGGAGGAGAAGCAAAACAGCAAGACACCTGGTAGCACTTCCCAGGTGTGGAGATCTGGGGAGCAGGAGACTTACTCAGTCTTTCTCCTCCCTGTGGGCACATCTCACGCCCTTGAAAATGGACCTGAGCCAAGAGCGGGCGAGTGATGACCCTTTTGGGGGAGACAGGGCAGTGCGGCTTGGGGAGCTGCAGCCACTGGCACGGGGGCAGCAGGACCCCTGGCTTTTGGGGGAGCTGGTGCCCTTCAATCCTTTGAACTTCTCCAGGGGTCGTGGCTGGGGAGCTGGGCTGGGCTGAGCTTTGTCACTGCTGTGTGACTTGGGCAGAGGTCTGGAGGGGGGACTGAGCTTGGCACGTTCGAGGACAGCGAGGCCGTGGAGTGAGGTGGCCAGAGCCAAGCCCAGACTGCACGGGATGACGGGGAGGCCTCCGCCCAGCCCCTTGCCTGGCGGGCCTGGCGCGAGCGCCTGGGTGTGGACGCGCCCCACCTGGAACTCAGGAGCCTGCCCACACACGCCGGCCCCAGGGCCAGCCTCCCGCGTCCTGCTCCCATCTCTCTGGAGTCTCTCCCTTCAGATGGAGAAACTGAGGCCCAAGGGTGCCAGGACCTCACAGGGGGCAGCTGCTGACAGATAGAGGCACGGGGACACCGCCCTCATGTCCCCATTAAGGCCCCTCGGCCTTTTCCCAGGTAGGGTGTCTCCCGCTGACGTCTGAGCCTCTGTCTCCATCTGTCCCACATGCGCCCCTGCCTGGCGGGGGTCGCTGCAGGGGAGAAAGGACATCTCGGTTGGTGCAGGAATGGGGAGGTGGCATTGTGATTGCCGCCCCGCAGAGCCCGCCCAGGCCTCCTTCCCGACGCCCCAAGGCCCTGGCAGTCAGGCCGCTGGAGGTTCCAGCCCCAGCTCTGCCGCGTCCTGACCATGTGGCCTGGCCAGGCAGCAGCCTCGCCTGTGTCTCCTCCCATCCATGGAACGGGCGCAGTCCTACATGCCTGTGGCTGTCATTATCTGCCGACCGCGCCACTGGCTGAAGGAGAGTCCCCACAGCCCACCTCACATGCCCCCAAATCCACTTCCAGGCCAGGCCTGGGGTCATTTCCGTGCACACCCCGAGGGCAGCCCCCCCCCCCGCCCCCCGCTGCTCTGAAGTCCTGCTGAACTGGAGGTTCCTTTCCCTTCTCCAGTTTGGGGGACAACTGCTTCTCTCCATCTGAAAAAGGGGGCTTCTTGACCTTTGCCCTTTGCCTTCTGATCTTTGGGCAAAGGGCAGGTAGCAAGCAGGCTGCCAGCCAAGTGGCAGAAAGGGACCTGGCGATGGTCACCAGCAGCCCATGGACCCATCCAGGAGGATGTGCCACTGCAGGGGGAGAGGGAGGGGGCAGAGGGAGGGGGCAGAGGGAGGGGGAGAGGGAGGGGGCAGAGGGAGGGGGCAGAGGGAGGGGGCAGAGGGAGGGGGCAGAGGGTGGGGTCAGAGGGAGGGGTCAGAGGGATGGGTCAGAGGGAGGGGGGCAGAGGGAGGGGGCAGAGGGAGGGGGGCAGAGGGAGGGGGCAGAGGGAGGGGGCAGAGGGTGGGGGCAGAGGGAGGGGGCAGAGGGAGGGGGCAGAGGGAGGGGGCAGAGGGTGGGGTCAGAGGGAGGGGGCAGAGGGAGGGGGCAGAGGGAGGGGGCAGAGGGAGGGGGGCAGAGGGAGGGGGCAGAGGGAGGGGGCAGAGGGAGGGGGCAGAGGGTGGGGGGCAGAGGGAGAAGGCGGGTGTTCACTCCTTGGGGGCGGGAACCTCGGGTGAAAGATTGAAACCCTCTGCTCCTGTGAGCCCAGGGTGGGGGGTGGGGAGGGGGTGGCTGGTACCCAAGGTGGGTGGGTAACGGCAGGAAGTCGGTTACAGAGGGAGGGAGTCGTTGGCACTGCGATTTCCGGTTGTGCTGCCACTGCCGGGTTATGCAAAGGGGCTGGGTGGCAGGTTGGGGAGGGCGGGCACCCCGACTCGGCTGCCCACCCCAGTCCTGTCTGACCGAGGAGGGAAATAGAAGTTCAGAGCAGGGTGGCCACTCGCTCGAGGCAGCCAGGTGGGGATTTGAATCCTGGCCCATGGGACTGGACGCCCTCGCCCCATTTCTCCGTCTGCCCCAGAAGCCCCTCCCTGGGCACCACGGGGGTGGAGAGGTGGGAGGCAGCCAACTTGGTTTCTGGACTCCCTGCCCTGCCCCTGATACACCATGTGAACCCAGCCTCAGTTTGTTCATTTGCGCAATGGGGTTATTTATTTACTTCTCTTTTAGCTCTGCTTTTCTCTTATTTAGTGCCAACGCCCATCCTAAATGCTTTGTACAGATGAACGAGCGTAGTCTTCTCAGAGACCCTGGAGGAAGAGGGCACACTAGCACGATCCCTACTGTACAGACAGGGAAACTGAGGCAGGCGCGGCGAATGGCTGCGATGGCACAGCTGGTAGAGGAGGAGCTGGGACTTGAACCAGGGCTCCCTGCGGGGCCTCCCTGAGACTGAGGTGAGGGAGAAGGTACGCCTTGTCCTCTGGAACCTTGGTGAAAGCCACCAGGGTCACAGTATCCGGGGGCGTCCTGGGCTAACCTGTGCCCAGGTGCCTGTGTGTGTGTGTGCGTGTGCGTGTGTGTGCGTGTGTGTGTGTGCACGGGGGGGGGTGGGAACCAACACCTCTCGGGGTTTCATCTTAACAGCCAACAACCCACGTTAACTGAACACTTACTATATGCCACGCTCTTTCCTTGCGTGGCCTTCTCAACAACTTGGAAGTTGGGGCCACCAGGCCCCCATTTTCTGGAGGAGGAAACTGAAGTGCCGGGTGGGGAGGTGATATTCCAGGGGTCAGAGCGGGGCCAGAGCCTGACTGCGGTGCCCTCAGCTGGGCCTAAGCTCCCATCTCTAAGACATGCTCCAGCCGCCATGCGCAGCCCCAGGCCCCTTCCACCAGCTGGACCTGTGGATCCTCATGGAGAGGGAAGGGTGGCCAGGGCCCAGGGGGTAGGGAGGAAGGGTTGAGCTGCAGACCCCCCTCCTCAAAGATGCCCGGCTCCAAGCGCCCCACCCCTAGCGCCGTGAACAGGGCAATTAAGGAATGACAGACGAGGGGAAGCCTGCGAGAACTAAACAAACACAAGGAGAGGTCGGTTTATATAATCTCTAGGACAGCGTGTCCTGAGCCAGGATTAGGCGCTGGCGCTTCCCAGGCAGCCCTGGGGGTGGGGGCGGGCACCCCACTCCTGGTCGGCCCTGCCTTGTCCTGCCAGGTGCCTGCCTTAGCCGTCTCCCTCCTGAGGCGCAGCCTGCCGGGACCCCTGTTTGGGAAGATGGGAGTGAGGGTGGGTGGGTGCAGCCGGAAGGGTGCCAGTGCCGCCAGGGGAGGGGTGTGGGGTTCAGGAGCCTTGACACCCGGCAGATCCACTCCCGGGCTCTGCCTGCTCCACCGGCTCCTGACCTTTGACAAACCAGAGACCTCGCTTTCTCCCCTGGGAGCAGGGCCATGCGCTTGGAGCGCGGTACACAACTGGCACTAAATAGGTGCGCACCTCGGAAGGCCTCAGACCTGGGTGTGGGCTCCCCACACTGCTGAGGGGGTGTCCGCAACAGTCAATCATCAGCTCTCAGCACCATTTCCGCTGTCCTTGCCGGCCGAGCCTCCCGGACACGTGCTGTTGCTGTTTGTTGTCTGTCCGTCTCCCTGGGAGGCCGGCCCCACAGGATGTGTATCTTTGTTTGATTCCCGCGCGGTACCGGCACCGCCAGCACCTGGGACAGGACCGGCCGGGAGGCGCCCTGTGCCTGCTTTGGGAACGGAATCGTGTAGCCGCTCAGGCCCGTGCTCTGTGCTCAGAGCGTCGGTACCACATTTGAGCCTCACAAAACCAGGAAGGGGGTTTCATGGCCCAGAAGGGGGTTGGGGGTCACCTTCTTCAGGTAACTCTGGAAACAAAGCGACAGAACTGAGATTCGAGCCCGGCCTCCTCGATGTCCAGGCTCCTGACCAACTTGCTGCCTGTTCCTCCTGGACACGCTCGGTCCTCTGGGACCAACGGCGAGGACACACGTGGGACAGACAACCGGGTGGGGAGGGGGTTCAGCCTGGAAACGCACCAGTGGCCGTGCACGCTTGTCCCCAGCGGCCGGGCTGGAGACCCCGCCTGACACGGCCCCCGCCCCCACCCCCACCCCGAGGATGCACTGCAGCCTCGGCTGGCAGAGTTCTTTTCCGGTGAGGATTACTCAGCTCGGGATCTGGGAGAAAGGTCACGGCCTCCGCCAGCAGCGCAGCTGGACTAGACCAGGGCGTGGCGGGAACTCCCCCCGTCTCCCGGCCGGCCTCCTGCCCGATGCCCCTTTCCGGTGTCTGGTGGCCCCAGAGGCAGAAAAGAGGCAGCAGAGGCTTCCTCACCCCAGATATGCCCAGCCCGTCCCACAGGGCCCCCGTGTGGCCCGCCCACTCCCCACTCAGGCCCATCTGAGCCACCTGGCCTCCGCCTGCAGAACCCGGGCCCTCTGACCGTGACAGGATCCAACCGGCAGCTTCTCCTGGGGACCCCCTCTGCCCATGGCTGGCACAGACCCACGGAGCGTGGGCACGCACTGGCCACGCAGGCACAGTTTCCCAGGCCCTTTCAACCTCCATCTTCTGCTCTCCCTCCATTCTATTCCTTGGTCTCCCACGGCGCCAACCAGGCACTGGACATATGTCAACCTCGCCCAGGATGACTTGGGGACACTCTTCCCTTCCCCCAGCCTCAGTTTCCCCCCGCCAGACGGAGGCTGTCAGAATCCCGACCTCACAGACAGCACCCAGCGTGGCAATGTGTTTACAATAATTCAAAGGACGCGCGGAGAGAGGCGAGAGCCCGGGGACGCACCTGAGCACCTGTGGAGGGACCACACGAGCTGGTGGAGAAAAGACGGTGGTTCTGTCAACGCGCTCGTTTCAAACGGGTTCCCTGACTGCATCACCTGGGAGGCCGATGCTACCCGATTGAAGACCCAAATGGGAAAGATCAAAGGGGAACGTTAATAGAAGAAAGTGGAGAAGGGCTTTATGACTTGGGGGCGAGAAAGAACTTCTTAAACAAAACTTCTGAAGCACAAGCCCGGAGGCAAGAGATGTGTGAAATTGGTGGCATTGAAATGAAAGATTTCTGTTCAATGAGAGAACAGGCTGGGGGTTGCCAGAGGGGAGGGAGGTTGGGAGACTGGGTGGAAAAGGTGAAGGGATTAAGAACTACAAATTGATAGCTACAAAGTACAGCACAGGGAATATAGTCAGTAATCCTACATAATACAAGGAAACACTAACAGTGGAACAAATTGACCCTAACAGTGGAACAACTGAGAACAACTGGTTGCTATGATGCACACTGACCACCAGGGGGCAGACGCTCAATGCGGGGGCTGCCCCCTGGTGGTCAGTGTGCTCCCACAGGGGGAGCTCCGCTCAGCCACAAGCCAGGCTGACGGCTTGATCGCAGTGGTGGTGGCGGGAGCCTCTCTGGGCTCCTTGGCTAAGCATGTCCAGCTGACAGCATAGGCCTGCTCCCCGCTGGCAGGTGGACATCGCCTGAGGGCTCCTGGGCTGCCAGAGGGCACAGCCCCTCCCTCCCCCAAGTGCACGAATTATCATGCACCATCATGCACCGGGCCTCTAGTATTGTAAGAACTATGCATGGGGCCAGGAGGCTACTGGAAATATCACGGGGAACACTTTCTAAAGGATATGATTGTCTAACCACTATGCTATACACTGAAACTAACACAAAATAATGTTGAATAAAAACTGTAATTGATTTTTGTTGTTGTTAATCCTCACCCGAGTTTTTCCATTGATTTTTAGAGAGAGTGGGAAGGAGGGGGGAGAGATAGAGAGAAACATTGATGTGAGAGAGACATATCGACGACTGGTTGCCGGGTACGTGCCCTTGGCTGGAATCAAACCCGTAACCCTTCAGTTCACAGGCTGATACTCTATCCACTGAGCCAAACTGCCTAGGGCTAAAAACTGTAATTGGAAAATAAAATTTAAATTTAAAAGGATATATATATATATATATATATATATATATATATATATATATAACCCTAACACATAACTAGGCTTCCATACTTATCTTAACAAGATTAATACCTTGGTGATTGTGCCCCCTTAATTACTTCCATTATTTATTTATTCATATGGCCAAACCTAGTAATGGTCAAACAGAGTTATTCTTAAGATGTTTGAAATATGTTTTTTAATTAGGTTTAAACTGAGAGGGGGCTCTATTTCTCTTTACAAACCATTTCATTGACATGCCCAAGTTTATTATGTGTTTGTTTCTGTTTTGGTTAATCCTCACCTGAGGATATTTTTTCCATTGATTTTCAGAGAGAGTGGAAGGGATTGGGGGAGGGGGAGAGAGAGAGAGTGAGAGGAAGAGAGAGAGAAACATCTAGATAAGAGAAACACATCAATTGGTTGCCTCCCACACACACCCCGACCAGGGCTGGGGTTGAACCTGCAACTCAAACACCGGCCCCTGACCAGGAATTGAACCCGTGACCCTTTGGTGTGTGGGACAATGCTCCAATCACTGAGCCATGCAGGTTAGGGCTGTTTCTTTCTTTCTTTCTTTTTTTAAATGTATGTACTTATGTTGTTTTTCTTTTCCTGTTTAATTATCCCAACTTTCATGTCAAGCCAGTAACTGGAAGAGTGTTTATCTTGTCTTGTAAGTTGCACAATTAAAGTTCATTCTTACTGATTCTCAACAATAAAAAAAACATTTCTGTCCAAAGAAGGTCACTATGAACAGAGTGAACGGAGAGATGACAGGCTAGAGGACTAGCAGGGCTGGTAGCTGGAGTTCACAACGAACTCTGGTCTAATTGAGTTTCAAGAAGCCCCAGTAGGAATGTTTGCCCTGGAGGTGCGACCCTGCTCCTCAGAACTATGGCAAGAAGATGGCACCACGAGAGCAAAGTGGGCAACGTGTGCGAACAGGCAGCTTTCAGAGGACAGAGGCCTAAAGACCACCAGGCTCAAGAAGCAATGCAGGCTCCCCAAGTAATGCAAATTCGCACAGCCGTCAGGCATCACTTTACACCCATCAGGGAGGCAGAAATGAGAAAGACAGATGATGCCAGTGTTCCGGGGATGTGAGGACCTTGGAGTCCGTGTGTGTGTGTGTGTGTGTGTGTGTGTGTGTGTGTGTGTGTGTGTGAGAGAGAGAGAGAGAGAGAGAGAGAGAGTTTGGACCGTGGCAGCCCGCCTGGGGAACAGTCTGTCACTACTAGTTGCCGCAGATAGCTACACACCCGGCAGAAAGGCCGCATCTGTCCAGCAGAAGGCAGGACCAGGAATGTTCACAGACGCTTCGTTCATAAAAACCTCAAACCAGAAACCACGTGAGTGCCCGTCTACATTAGAACAGGTGCAAACACTAAGGCATATGCATGTGACGAAGCATTATACAGCGATGAGGAAGAACCACCCATGTTTATAACAACGTGTCATGAATCCAGTCGTGTCCCCCTCAAAATTCCTATGTTGAAGCCCTAACCACCAGGACCTCAGACTACGGCTGCATGTGGAGATGGGGTCTTCACAGAGGTGATCGAGCTAAACATGAGGTAGTTAGAGTGGGCCCTAGTCCAATACGACTGGTGCCCTTGTGAAAAGGGGGAATTAGGACAGAGGTGCCCACACAGAGCGAATGCCACGTAAACACGTAGACAACCACGCGCAAGCCAAGGAGCGAGGCCTGGGTCCGACGCTCCCGCACGGCCTCAGAAGGAACCAGCCTTGCCGACACCTCGAGTTTGGACTTCCAGCCTCTAGAACTGTGTGACAGTCCATTTCAGTTGGTTAGGCCACCCCGTTTGTGGTCTTGGCTACAGCAGCTCTGAGAAATGAACGCATTAGGTATAGCAAGCTATGGCCAAGGATCAAATCCAGTCTGTGGTGGTTACGTTGTATGTGTGCACTTGGCCAAGCCAGGGTGTCCAGCTATTTGGTCCAACACTCAGCTAGATGTGCAGGTGTTTTATGGGTGCAATTCACATTTACAATCGGTCGACTGTAAGTGAAGGAAACGGCCGTCTGCCACATGGGTGGGCCTTGTCCGACCAGTCGGAGGATGTAAGAGCTAAACCCGAGCTTCCCTGGTGAAGGAGGAGTTGTGCCTCAAGACTGTAACGTAGAACTACTGCCCGAGTGTCCAGCCTGCCCCCTGCCCTACAGATGTCAGACTTAAAACCGCAACAGAGACTCTCACCTGAATTTTCAGTGTGCTGGCCTGTCCTACACATTTTGTGTTTGCCGGCCTCGTCTCTCTCTCTCTCTCTCTCTCTCTCTCTCTCTCTCTCTCTCTCTCTCTCTCTCATCTATCCACACATGCATCGCACATATATGTACACACACACCCCTATTGGTTTCCTTTCTCTGGAGAAGCCTGACCAATACTCAGCCCATCACCTGCTTTTATAAATACAATTTTATTGGCGCACAGCCACACCCATTCACCACGTACCACCTTTACAGCCATAGCAGGAACATGTGCGCCCTGCTATAAAATGCACTTTTTGAAGAATGTGGAAATAAAGAAGACACGCACTGAACCCCGAAACGTTCATCGAAGGAGGGGAAGTAATGGAGAAAAGGGCTAGGAGTACTTAGGTAAATAAAACAACAACAACAACAACAACAACAACAAAGTGGGCTGAGGAACAGGAGAAGGAAAACCTTCAGTAACGGACGGGCGCACCAGAGATCAAAGCATGAAGGCGGGTCTCCCGCTCATGTGCTTCCCCCTAGCGGCAGCGGTGAGCATCGCAGCCCTTATCGGCTTACGTCACAGGTGGTTCGCCCATCAGAACAGCTAAAACTCAAGTCTGTTAGCGGTACAGTGGCCTACGGCATGGATGCGCCCCGCTGTTGTTTTTAAATTGTGATTAAATATATGTAACCTAAAATTTACCATAGTAACCATCTTAAGTGCACAATCTAGCGGCATGAAGCACATTCTCATTGCGCAGCCATCACCACCACCCATTTGCAGATCTTTTTATCTTCCCAAACTGAAATTCTGTCCCCGTTCAGCACGGACTCCCCATCGCCCTCCCCCGGCTTCTGGCCCTCAGCATCCTGCTTTCTGTCTCTGAATCTGACTCCTACGGGGGCCTCATCTGAGTGGGGCACAACCTGCAGGACTTAGAGGGCAGGAGGCAGAGGAGGGGCAGGACCTGACTTAGGTCTCACAAGTGCCTGTGGGCAGCTTCAGGGAGGACAGACTGCAGGGGCCAGTGTGGGGGCAGGGGACCAGGGCAGAAGGAACTGTACCAGCCCAGGCACACAATGATGCTCTCAGGTCAACTTTCCTAATTTCTGGGGCCTCAGGGACCCCATCACTACACTGAGATTGCAAGCCTTGGGTGACCAGACAGCCCTATGCCTGGCACATAGGAAATGCTCAGTAAATAGCAGTTTTCCCTGAATAGCTCATTTAATCTCCCCCCCTCCCCATCAGCCCTATGAGGAAGGGATTATTGTTAACCCTCTTTTACAGATAGGAAAAACAAGGCACAGAGAGGGAACGTGACTTGCCCAAGGACGCACAGCTGTTGAGTGGCCGAGTGGGTTCTTGCTCTTGCTCCCTGTGTATCTAGGAGGTTACGATTGCAGGTGAGCAGGGCATGTGCCCCTGAGAGTAAATGGCTGGAAGACTTGACCTAGTCTGGGAGGGCTTCCTTGAAGGTGATGACATTGGAGCTGAGACTGAAAGATGACCCAGGTAAGTTGGGGGAGAAATAGCATCCCTGGCGGGAGGAATTCCATGGGCAAAGGACCCGAGGGAGGACCCACAGGGATGCAGGGGCACAGGTGGGTCCGCCCGCAGAGCCCAGGGCCACCTTCTCCCTGAGCCTCCCACCAACCCCCACCACCAGGTGGCTCTCCCAGCAGCACTGTTTGCAGCCCCTCCCTCTCCCTTGCAGATTGGGTGGCTTGGTGCTGACCCCCTCCCCCAGCCACCCCCAGCTGGTAACAATCCCCAGAAAGGGGTCATTAAGTGGCCCAGCTGAAGCCGCCGATCACCAGCACACAGGGACTATTTTAATTTTCCACTGATTTGTCTGCGGTGGGCCCCCCAGAGCTGAGCCATGTGTGTGCAGCGGAACATCAAGTTCCAATGTCGGTTATGGGGAGTGAGGGCAGAGGAAAGGACTTGGGTGGGGAGACCTCTCTGAGAGAGAGTTATGGGGACAACTGGCATGGTTTCTGGGGCCCCCAAGTCTTCCCTGCCTGGCCCTGAAATGGGGGATTCCTGGCATTATGCTGGGCCCTTTGCCCTTCACACTCAGAGCAAGGACTTCTGTCTCAGCTCCATCCATCCATCCATCCATAGGTCCATCCATTCATCTATCCATCATCTATCTGTCTATCCATCTTTCCATTCACCATCCATCCCTCCCTCCACCACTCATCCCTCCATCCCTCCATCCCTCTACTATCCACCTATTCTTCCCTCCATTTCATTGACAAGCAGTTACTGATCACACAGGGGGCATCAGGCACTCCTTTGGGCCCACTGGTCTTCTCCACATCTCTCCAGCATCCCCCCAGCTCATCCCCAGGGGCCTTGAATGCAGAATCTTCCTCCTCAGACCCACTCCTCCCGTGTCCCCGTCTCAGAGACAATTCTACCATCTCTCCCCATCCCCGAGGCAGCGACCCAACCATTGGCCTCATTTCCTCCCTCCCCCCGTCCCCACGGCCTGCTAGGCCCCACATTCTGCCCACTCTCCCCCTGGGCCTTTCCCTGGCCTACTCGGTCTCACTCATGTCTCCTTTCCTTCCACCTGGATCATGGCTTCTATGGCCTCCTGGCCCCATCCCCATTCCCGCACCTGCCCTGAGGTCTGCCTGTGCCACTCCTGCTCCACACGCCCCCTCCCCGGCTCCCGATTTCCCGGGGAGAAAGCCCCTGCTCCCTCAAATGCAGCCTGGCATCCAAGGACCATCATGGTCAGGTGTGGCACGTCTCTCGCCTCCTCCCTCTCACCTCCTCCCTATCGTGGCTGTCACACCCAGCACCCTCCCCGCTCCACACTTCGGAGCAGTCGGTCTCTGCTTGTGACTTCCTCTCAAAGGACCAGGTGCCTCCGCCCGGCCATGTTCTTCAGCTCTCGCAGGCTTACAAGGACACCAGTGGCAAAGTTGGACAAAAGCTCCACATCATGAAAACCATGGACGCTTAGTGTGACACGAGGGTGTGACACACACTTCCGGGGTGATGCAACCCCCAGAATATCCTCCATCCGCAGGTTGCAAAGCCAGACACTGCCGCCTCTGTGCACTCTGACCCCGCAGGTGAGCGCAGACCGTCATGCTACCTGCAACCTCAGATGACGACCGCCCCTCTCTGG